>NC_080417.1:27953931-28292681 GCF_029873635.1 Malania oleifera
CAAAGGGAAGGTACATGTATGAGCGTGTAATCTTCCCAATCCTTGGGAACTTATGACTACAGTCTTTATGCGCCTTGCTTGATGTTGTTGAATAATTGATAAGTTATTATATATATATATATATATTAAAACTCTTCTGCCACACACTCTTATAGTTATTTCTTCCTTACTAAGAGGTGTCTCACTTCGACATATTATTATCATTTTCAAGTTCTTCAATGATTCAGCTTATAAAGCTCCAAGGCAGAATTTAGAATTTTAAAGATTTGTGAGTTGTAGTAGAACTGAAATATGTATAATTATGTTTTAGAATTTCTGGTTATGTAATATATGTGGATGGATACTTCGTTTTGGTTTATATATAGTACTATGATATTTCATTTGAGGTAGTTATATATTATTTCCGCTGCGTGAATGGTATCAGAGACGGTGAATGGTCTCATCACACCCCAGGCCCCACCTGGCGGGTTCGGGGAATGACAAAGTGGTATCATAACTTAGGAAATAGGTTCTACAAGCTTTGGAAGGATTAATACCAGAGTAGAGGCTCGAGTTAGGAGGAGGATAGGAACGGGTAGATCAAGATATTGTTAGGACTTTTGAGATTTGTTTCATAAGCTTAGGGGAAAAAATCTCTTGATGGTCTTCTGTATTTTTCTAAAGCAGTAACTGGCTTCAGAAAACCATGGTAAATCCATCGACGGTGATGTTTCCAAGCAGAGAGACATGAACTTGGAAGTAGAACCTTGTTGACTCTATGAGTCCAATCCGGTTTTGATAATGAAAAATCATTTAGTATTTGATATGTGCATTGAGTTTGTGAATAAGAACTATATTAAGTATGCACGGAAGGATAACGAGTCATGGAACCCACAAAGTAAAGCTAATATATCTTGGCAAGATCCATGGAACTCAAAGAGTACAAGAATCAAGATGCAAATGGCAAAGTTCAAGAACATCTTGAATGGGTATTTAGAACTCATGTACTTACATTTTCATATGATTTAATTTGAGGCTCAACATAACTTAGAATGATTTTAGAATTCATGCATTTCATGAATATCATTAGGGGACTTTCATGGACTTAGAAATACTGTAAAAATCATGAAATATATGTTAGATAAAAGACCCAAGAAAAAGAGCAAAGCAGATTTTTAAATTAAAAAAGAAAAATTGAGAAAAAGGGGACTTCGGTAGCCTAAACTCAACCTCAGTAGCCTGAATAATTTCTTCAGGAGCCTGAAGATTAAGTTCAGTAGCCTGAAAAATTAATGGGAAACATAGCAAGTTGGTCGAGGCACTTTGGTCGCTTGACCTAGCTTTAGGAGCCTAAACTCCTCTCTTTAGGTGCTTGACGTTGCATCCCAAGTTAATTTTTCAAAGGGCCAAGGAACTTCGGTCGCCTGGGCATTCACCCTCAGGCGCCTGAACCTGCAAGAAACTTAAAATTTTGATTTTTATTAAACGAACTCGCGAGCTATTTCTTTGATATAACGGTTGAGATCAATCCTAAGGGTAAGACACTATATATATACTGAATATCTAAACCCTAGAACGAAGCTAAGAGACACAAGAAGAGAAGAACACATCTTATTGAAAGAATATTGAGAAACTTGCTCTTATTGCTATACGATTGCCTACACTTCAACTTCTACTCATCAAGCTTGGGCAAATCAACTCAGAATCTCAAAGGGAACTCGTTTACTCATCTTGTTTTTCATTATAGTATTGAGGTTTGATCATTCAAGTTAATATTTTCAAGAGTTTCTCATTCCATCACTTGTTATTGAATATCGTTAGAAAAGTTTGATATTGAGTGTGCACATACATATAAAAAATTGCTTTTGACAAGATCAATACTTGAGAAAGTTTTTTTAGCTATTGGTTGATTGGTTTTTAATTCAAGAGTATATATATATATATATATATATTGTTCATAGAGCTTATTATTGCAAAATCTATTTTGATTAAGTATTAAGAGGTTGATCTTGAGTGTGCACATATATATTAAATCATTTTGACAAGATTACCACTTGAAAAAAGCTTTAGCTATTGATTAAATATTTTAGGTTCAAGTGAGTTTTTCCATTCAAAGACTCGATACTTTTAATATTACAAATCCACTTGATTAGATTGGAGTTCTTAAATACATATATTGTTGAAGGATATTTTCTGAAATAGACTACATTGGTTTTTGATCTTTGGAATATATATCTATATATATATATATATATTTGCACATTGCAAAGGTTGTGTTGTGATTGAATATTTGAAAGAAAGCTTTGTGATTTTGATTGATTTAATATTCAAGACAAAGTTTTTATTAATAAGTTCACATCAAATATATTTGTACATTTTTGTAAAGTGAACTAAGAACCCTAAAATTCTCCAAAGCGTTTTAAATATATAATTACTTGGGAGTTTTGGTTAAAGAGGGATTTGTGTGTTAAAGCATATCATACATAAACGATTGTGTTGTGTCCATGTATTCTGAGCTTCAAGTTACATCATATGTTAATGTACTAGGATTTTGAATTGTACTCACCAGCTTTTGTTGGAAGCAACATTGTGTGTTTGCAAATTTGAGCCTAAATTGTAAACACATTTCGAATTGTGAACCGAGTGTGAGGAGGAAGTTGTACCTCTTGTAAGCAGTGGATTAGGAGGAAACTATACCTCTTGTAAGCAGTGGATTATGAGGGAGCTGTACCTCTTGTAAGCAGCGGATTGTAAGGGAAGCTCCATCCCAATTTAAGGAGCAAGGATTATAGTGGAATCCTTGAGTGGGTTGCTCAAGGCGGGGACGTAGGCCGAGTTGGTTGAACCTCGTAAAAAATTACGTTTGTCTTCTCTCTTCCCTTAACTCTTTGTTTTCTGCACTACATTATATTAATTGCATTGCATGTAGATGTTGAATTACTTTACACACAATTAATTGGGTAAACGGAGCTCATTGATAAAATAACTTTATTTTAGTCATAAGTCCCTACCATTAATTTGTTAAATATACAAATAGGGAGTAAGTGGTAACTAGGGTCAAAGAATTTTTAAAATACCTAATTCACCCCTCTCTTGGGATTACACCTTAATCAACAATTGGTATTTGAGTGGGTGCACATAGACGTAATTGTTAATTTGTAAAAAGATCACATGGATTATTTTGGTGTATCCCCAATTGGTGTGGAACAAATCTCTACAAGACCTCCAATGTTTTATGGTGAAAATTTCACCGAATGGGAAATGAGAATGACTATTTTTATAAATCCATGGATTGGAAAACTTGGAGAATAATTGATCAAGGAAACCTAGTTCCTATGAAAATTATTGATAATGTTGAAATCCCTAAATCTGAATATGAGCTGAATGAGAATGACATGAATTAATGCAAATAAATTTCGGTGCTGTAAACATTCTGTTGCTTGGTTTAGATACTAATGTTTTTCATGAAATCAAGTCATGTCAAAGTGCTAAGGAGATATGGGAAGAACTCGATAGGAGATTAGGAGAGACCAAAAGAAAGAAGTCCTCTACTTGGGAAGATCCATACTCAAGTGAAAAGGTAGTAGAAAACTGTGGCCTAGTTGCATTGGTTGATGAAGAGGTACACTCTACTCACTCTACTTCTCATTCAAATTCTCAAAATGATTCATGCAATGATTGTGATACATCTTGTGATAGTTCTGGCAGTGAATATTATGATGAATTTGATAATGATAACATGCCATCTTATAAGGAATTACAAAAGGGATTTGCTAAGGCTCTTAAAATGTTAACAAAGATGACCAAAAAGAAAATTAAGTTGGAAAATGAAAATAAAGACTTAGCAAAATAGTTAGAAGAGTTTCGAGAGTCGCATACTTCTTGGGAAAAAGAAAAGAATAAAAAGAAATTAGAGATTAAGAGATTAGTAACCAAGAATGAGACATCACTAAAAGATTTAGAATCAAAACTTAGTGTTGAAAAGGAAAAGGATTTGAAAATCATGAAATTAGAAAACAAGAATTATATGATGGAAAAAGAACTGAAGGAGTTAAGATCCAAGATTTCGAGTGGAAATGCCAAAGATCTTAAAATCTTTGAACTTGAATGCAAAACAAACAAAGTGACCGATGAATTGGTAAAATTACAAGTTGTTTGCAAAGGCTGAAAGAGTTATGTTGAATTAGGTGTAATCCCAAAAGGGGGGGGGGGGTGAATTGGGTAATTAAAAAAAAATTCTTTGACACTTATTTACCACTTAAACCCTTCTTATATATTTACCAATAAATTCTTATTACTCAATTACATATGTGTAAGACTATCCAACCTATGCATGTGATTACGCACCGAAACTGCGTAATTGGACGTTTAACCTGAGTTTTACGGTTTATATTTTTAATTAAAAGTCCAAAATTGTCCAATATTTTAATAAAGTACCAAAATCATCATTCTTGAACTTTATTGCACTATTTATGAAGTTTTGGTATTTTTTTGTCGCAGGAAAATTTCCGGGAACCAAAACCAAGACTTGTTTGTATTTCATACATAACATTTCCGTCTAAGCTTCGATCGAGACGATTCAAATTTTTGGAGAAAGAGAAAAGGATCATCTACAACTTTTATGTTTTGAGTTTTGTGAGATACTGGCTCCAAAAGAGTCAGATCTGCGACAAACAGAGAACAAATAAAATAAGAAAATAAAAAAATATATTTGAATGAATATTTGATGTGACCTGGCCATGCATGGCGGGTCGGGTTGGCTAAACCGGGTAAGGCTTCTTTCTTATCTTTTTAAACTCCTCCAGCGCAGCTCCTTGGGTATCCTCTTCTCTTCCCTGTTTTTCCCTTAGTTCTTCTTCTTCTTCTTATTCTCCTCTTCTTCTTCTTCTTCTTCTTCTTTAGTTTGTTTTTTTTCTTTTTTGCTTGCTCTTTCTCTGATCTCTCTTCTTTGTTCTCTTTCCCTCTTTTCCTTTTTCTTCCTCTGGTTTTTCCCTTTCTCCTGTGTTGTTTTCCTCTGCTCCCGTGTGTGCCCCCGCACCCTCTATTTCTCTGTTTTTGTCTTCTTTCTCTCCTTATTCTCTCTCTTTTGTTTGGCTCTCCTTCCTTCTTCCATATACTTTTTCGTCTCTTTGTCTCTCCCTCGAACTCTTTTCCTCTCCCCCTCAGTTTTTCTCTTAGTCTCCCTATATCTGCTCCCTTGCTGCTCTCCAACTCCATCCCTCTGCAACCGAGCACATCAGCCTCCATAGACTGCCCCCCACAGTAGAAGCACCTGAGCTCCACACCACCATCCTCTGCTTCCCACAAGCAACTCCATCGAACAGCAACCCCCTGGAGTACCTCGGCCAACCCAGCAGTTCTGCAACCAACCGCAGCAACCTGTGAGCATCCAGCCACACCCGGCACCCCAGCCAGACCACACTCCAGCCTGCAGCAAAATCCACAGCAGAACCCACGACCACTGCCCATACCAGCAGCTTGCCGAGGACCTGTCTGCAACCGAGCACCAGAACTACAGCAGCAGAGGCCATCCTCTATTCCTCAGGCTCTTCAAGAACAAACCGAGCCAACTTCTCTCTCTCTCTCTCTCTCTCTCTCTTCCTTTTTCTTTTCTTTTCTTTTCTTTCCTCTTCTTTTTAATTTGCAATTGAATGTTTCATTTTTTTTATTAAGGTTCATTGTGTAGTTTAGGATTTGAATATTGGGTTATGTGATTTTAATATTTTTTTTTCTTTCTCCTGAAGTTGAAGTTTAATCATTTTTTATTTATCTTGCTTTTAATTAACATTCTCATTAGCTTTGAAGAATTTAAATTGATTGTTTTTATTTATCATTCTCTTAAAATATATAATAAATAAAAAATGGAAAATATAAAAAAAAAAAAAAGGGAAGAAAAAAAAGGTTTTTTTTTTAGTTAGGGTTTATCTGATTGAAGTTTGAGTCTTTATTGTGTTTTGTTATCGGTTACGTCGATTGGTAGCTTAATTTTAATTCGCATTCTTGATTCGTGTTAAAGATCCGATTTTTATTGCGCACGTATGTGTTGATTGAGTTTCCATTCCTGCATGTTTAATTACGTGTTCAAAGTTGCTTTAATTAGCGCATGTCCCAATGTTTCTTTGAGTAGATTAGGGTTTCCATCTTAGTTCGTTAATTTAGTACTTGTTAGTTTTAAGTTTTTAAATTGTCTGTTATTTTAATTGGTCAGAATAAACTCAGCAATCTTGAATTCCCTGAATCTGAACTGAGTTTAGTACAATTTTATTTTGGATTGGGAGAATGTGAAATTGAGATTAAAACACATTTCCTGAGGAGACAATATAGTCCTTGGGCTTAATATTACACGACGTAACTCCTATACTTGGGATAGCTTTCGAGCTGCTCATTTTTCGAGTGAGTCAAGTTTTTGGCGCCGTTGCCAGGGAATTGCCAGTTTTAATTTCGAATTTTGCGTTTTCCCAATTATTTTTTTTGATTTTATTTTATTAAATAGAAAAATGAAAAAAATTAAAAATTGAAAAAAAAATTTTTTTTTTGTCTGTTGCCATGTTAGTGGATTTCTGCTGGCGATTGTGATGTTTGATGCCCTAGGTTTGAGATAATTCGAATCGATTGTGTAGACTTTCACCTGGAACCAGTAAGGATACACATAGCACCGAGTCTGACTGTTTACCTATTAGTCTTACGGGTGATTCTGAATTTGAGTTGAATAATCTGTTTGGCCATTATTTTGAAGAAGCTATGGCTGCACATGCACCACGTATACTTGAAGATTTTCTACAGCCTGCACGCACATCTACACCTTAATGCATTGTGTTGCCACAAGATGCACCAAATTTCACTCTTAAGCATGACATGTTATCTGTGATTCCCCAATTTCGCGGGATGGACTCTGAGAGTCCGTACCAACACTTGACAGACTTTGAGATGGTTTGCACCACTTTCATTAATAGGGCTGGGACTGATGAATACATTAAATTGCGTTTGTTTCCCTTTTCTCTGAAAGACAGGGTGAAAATCTGGTTTAATTCTTTGCGCCCTAACTCTATTACTAGTTGGGCTGAAATGCAGTGTGAGTTCTCACATAAATTCTTTCCTCTTTAGAGAACTCAGTACCTGTAGGAGCAGATCAGCCAGTTCATGCAAAAAGATGGCGAGACATTGCAGGCATATTGGGAGAGATTCAAGGACTTGATGAACATATGCCCGCACCATGGTTTCGAATCATGGAGGTTAGTGAATTATTTTTTTACTGCTTTAACCCCTATGTGCAAACAATTTGTCCAGTCTATGTGCAATGGGATGTTCTTCCATAAGGAACCAGACGAGGGCTTATCATTTTTAGACTATCTCGCTGAGAGTGCCCAGTAGTGGAACACACGACCTAAACGGGTGTCGATAGCTGCCCAACCTATCCGAGCAATCAGTGGCGGGGGCAGATATGAGGTTAAAGAGCACACTAGCTTACAGGCCCTTGTAGCTGCGTTATCTAAAAAATTGGAAGTCATGGAATCCGAAAAGTCGAAAGCTGAGATTTGCACGATTTGTGAGACTTCAGACCACAGACCTCAGGATTGTCAATTCTTACTTGTGTTGCAAGAGAGCAGATCTGATCAGGTGTCATCGGCAAATTGGGTTAACAAGACGCAGAATCAGCCGCTCTCAAACATTTACAACCCGGGGTGGCGGAATCATCCAAACCTCCAATGGAGAAATGATCAGCCTGGTCCATCATCTTCACGATATCAGCAGGCACCTCAATCATATGCACCGCGTCCGCAACCGACATACAATCCAGTCATAGCTCCTCAACCGCGGTATCAATCGTAATAGTTTTCTCGGAGCTACGCACCACCAGGATTCCAACCAGCGTTAGTCCCCATTCCAGTAAAGAAAGCTTCAGATGATAGTGTAGCGCAGGTGGCAACCATGCTCTAGCAATTCATGCAAATGCAAGTTACGACCAATGGAGAACTGAAAGATGCCGTAAGCAAGATGAGTACACAGCTTAATACCCTGGAAAAAGGAAAATTCCCTACACAGCCTCAGCCTAATCCCTAGGTATATAAACAGCCACAACAATCAGTGCACAATGCTTTAGAGGATACGTTTGAGTCAGCAAAAGTAGTTATTACTTTACGAAGTGGAAAGGAAGTTCACCGTCCTAAAATGGCCACTGACCAACAAACAACCACACCGACACCTGAGGTGACAAATGAGACAGATAAAGGAAAAGAAAAATTAGATGAGGCTAGCTCAAGTTTAACAAAGTCAGATAATAAAGAGGATGAGCCAGTTAAGGAATACCAACTTGTGGTACCATACCCTCAGCGTTTGACATCTGGACAAAAGAACAAGTATCATATGGAGATTCAAGAGATATTCAAGCAGGTAAAAATCAATATTCCACTCTTAGATTCCATACAACAAATCCCAGCATATGCAAAATTTCTGAAAGACCTATGCACAGTAAAAAGGAAATTAAATGTGAAGAAAAAGGCTTTCTTAACTGAGCAGGTCAGTGCATTGATTCTTAGTCAGACTCCACAGAAACTTAGAGATCCTGGGTCCCCTACGATACCAATCATGATCGGTGAATCTCGTATCGGGAGAGCTCTACTTGACCTAGGGAGTAGTGTGAATCTGCTTCCGTCTTCATTATATGACCAACTGGGTTTAGGTGAATTGAAGAGAACTACTATGATGCTACAGTTGGCAGACAGATTTGTAAAGGCTCTATGAGGTATTGTTGAGGATGTTTTGGTTCAGGTTGACAAATTTTACTATCCCATGGATTTCGTTGTTTTAGATATGCAGCAGCTTGTTTCCACCATTTATCAGGCTCCTGTCATTTTGGGGCGACCATTCCTTCCTACTTCAAACGCCCTGATTAACTGTCGGAGTGGAGTCCTGAAGCTCACATTTGGGAACATGACACTGGAAATGAATGTTTTTAATGCTTATAGGATGTCAAGTGGGTGTGATGACACAGATACTCATGCAGTTGATGTGATAGATGACTTAGACATTTCAGAGCTACTGTCTGTACTCGACGTCGATGCCGCACTTGAAAATGACTTTTTTGCGCAGTTTGAAGGGATTGATGAATTATTGCTAGAATCAGAGGAGTAGATCCAAGATAGTGGTCATCATATGTTTGATGTGAGTTATACAAGTAGTTGGCATAAGCCTACATTTGAGGCCATTGACCTACCAGAAATTCTGAAGTCGTCCGCAGAAGAAATTCCAACACTTGAGTTGAAACCATTGCCTGCTGAGTTGAAATATGCTTTCTTGGGTCCAGTAGATGGCACATTCCCTGTGGTAATTTCTTCGCACCTTACTCATGAACAGGAAACTAAATTATTGCAGGCACTTCGAGGACATCGAGGAGCGATTGGATGAACCATTGCTGACATCAAGGGTATCGACCCTTCCATTTGCACTCATAACATCTTCCTCGAAGGAGACACTAAACCAGTTCGAGATGCACAAAGGAGGCTGAATCCAGCCATGAAAGAGGTGGTAAAAAACAAAGTGCTGAAATTATTAGCTACTGACATCATTTATCCAATCTCCGACAGCAAATGGGTAAGCCCAACATAGGTAGTTCCAAAAAAATCTGGTTTGACTGTCATTGAAAATGCTAATGGAGAATTGATTCCATCTAGGAAAGTAACGGGTTGGAGAATGTGCATTGATTATCGTAAATTGAATTCGGCTAGCCGAAAAGATCATTTCCTGTTACCTTTCCTAGATCAGATATTAGAGAAAGTAGCTGGTAATTCTTTTTATTGTTTCTTGGATGGATTTTCTGGTTACTATCAAATTTCTATAGCACCTGAGGACCAAGAGAAGATTACCTTCACTTGTCCCTTTGGCACCTTTGCTTTCCATAGAATGCCATTCGGTCTATGCAATGCCCTTGCTACTTTCCAACGCTGTATGATGAGTATTTTCTCTGATATGTTAGATGATATGTGCGAAATTTTTATGGATTACTTTTCTATGTTCGGTTAGTCTTTTGATCATTGTTTAACACATTTAATTGCGATTTTGAAAAGATGTGAGGAAAAGAATTTACTTCTAAACTGGGAAAAATGTCAATTTATGGTACGTAGTGGTTTAGTACTTGGACATTTGGTTTCTGAGTGTGGTATAGAAGTTGACAGGGCCAAGGTAGAGTTGATTTCTCAGTTACCTGTCCCTAAGATAGTCCGGGATATTCGCTCCTTCCTTGGTCATGCCGGTTTCTATAGACGCTTTATTGAGGGTTTCAGTAGTATTGCTAAACCATTATGTACCTTGTTGCAAAATAAAACTGAATTTTTGTGGACCGATGATTGTCAACAAGCCTTTGAAACACTAAAGCGACATTTGACTATTGCGCCTATCATGCAACCTCCTCGGTGGGACTTGCTATTTGAGATCATGACCGATGCTAGCGACTACGCTCTTGGTGCGGTTCTAGGTTAACGAATTGATAACAAGCCGTCGGTTATTTATTATGCCAGTCGAACTTTGAATGATGCTCAGAGAAATTATACTACCACTGAGAAGGAATTGCTAGCTATTGTTTTTGCTTTAGAAAAATTTCGCTTTTATGTCATTGGTGCACCTGTCATTATTTTTACTGACCACTCTACTTTGAAATATTTATTAGCAAAGAAGGATGCCAAGCCCAGGTTGATCAGGTGGATTCTACTCCTCCAGGAATTCGATATCACCATACGTGATAAAAAGGGTGTGGAAAACGTTATAGCTGACCATCTTTCTCGGTTGCAGCTACCCGAGGTACTGGTGTCCCCTCCCTTGAACGATGACTTTCCTGATGAACGTCTCTTTGCTGTGTCACGCGCTCCATGGTTCGCCGACATTGTGAATTATCTCATCACTGACCGGATGCCAGACCATTGGCTCACTCAGGACAAGCGTAAGTTCCTAACTGAGGTAAGACATTATTATTTTGATAATCCATACCTGTTCAAATATTGTTCCGACCAGTTGGTGCGTAGATGTGTTCCAGATGATGAATTTAGTTCCGTGATGCATTTCTGCCATGGTGGGACATGTGGAGGCCACTTTGCTGCTAAGAAAACTGTTTCAAAAATATTACAAAGTGGACTTTATTGGCCTACCATGTTTAAAGATGTTGAAAATTTTTGTAAAGCATGTGAGGCCTGTCAAAAATTAGGAAAAATCACTGCCAAGAATGAAATGCCTATGTCCCCCATATTGACTCTTGAGATTTTTTATTGTTGGGGTATTGATTTTATGGGACCTTTCCCCATTTCTTTTGGGCATTCTTATATTTTGGTCGTTGTGGACTATGTTTCTAAATGGGTGGAGGCAATACCTTGTCGAACCAATGACCACAAGGTTGTCATACGTTTTCTCAGAGAGTTATTTGCACGCTTTGGCATGCCCAAGGCAATCATTAGTGATGGAGGGTCCCATTTCTGTAACAAACCTTTTGAAAAACTAATGCAAAAATATGGTGTAACCCACAAAGTCTCCGCCCCTTACCACCCTCAGACCAATGGTCAAGTTGAATTGGCCAATAGAGAGATCAAAACGATCCTTGAGAAAACCGTGCGCCCTAATCGTAAGGACTGGTCAGAAAAACTTGTTGACGCACTGTGGGCCTACCGAACAGCTTTCAAGACAAACTTAGGGATGTCTCCCTACAGGTTAGTATACGGTAAGGCATGTCATTTACTTGTTGAAATTCAGCATCGTGCGTTATGGGCTATCAAACAGATTAACTTTTCACTTGATGATGCCACAGGTTTAAGAAAATTGCAGGTATGCGAGCTTGAAGAATCTCGAAGGGACATTTATGATAATGCTCATTTGGCTAAGGAGGGGATGAAGTTGCTACATGATAGGAACATCAAAGAAAAACAACTTTTCCCTTCTCAACAAGTGCTACTCTATAACTCCCGACTGCATGTGTTTCCTGGGAAATTGAAATCCCGGTGGGGTGGTCCGTATATTGTTGCAAAAGTTCATTCTTATGGTGCGGTAGAGATTGTAGATCCGAAGAATGGCAACCGCTTCACAGTCAATGGACAGCGCCTAAAGCCTTTCATGACCCCATTCGATGTCGACAAAGAGGTCTTGCTTTTGCTAGACCCTAGGGGAGTCCTCTGACCTTTCTATGCTACCGTTTTATTTTTATTTTTATTTTTATTTTTATTTTTTTCATTTATTTGTTTTAGTTGTGTTTTTCCCTTTTCTTTCTTGTTACATTAGTCAGTAGTACTTTTCTATTAGTTGTTTACCGTGCACAATTTTATTTCCCCTGCGCTTTCACATAGAGGACAATGTTCCACTTAAGTTGGGGGGGGGGGGGTGAGCATTCGCATGTAACACTGTGCACGTACACGTACCAAGTTTTTTTTTTTAAAAAATCATCAAAAAGAGAGAGAAAGAAAGGAGGAGCACTGAGGAATTACATTGTACTATGCCATACTTAACACTGTGTATACCCTTCACATACTTGCGTATAACTTAAGAATGACACACTTGAGTCAATCATGCCTAGTTTCTCGTTATATGATCTTATGACTCCATGAAGAATTGATTGGTAGTACATTCGTGTTAATTCGACTATATAATTTCCTGTATTTATACGGCATCTCACAAGGCTGAAAAAACACATTCACGTGATTCATTGCACTTAGGGTTTCCTGTGAGCACTGAGAGAGCACCCATGGAGACTATGACACCTTGTGAGATATCCTTAAGCTATTTATCATCCTTTTGAGCGTTAATATCAAATCAGAGTTCATGGAACTCAATTCTCTTTTTCTGGATGATTCCTTTGTACACTAGTCTATGTTTTGATTTGCTAGCCTAGAGGTGACACCTAGTGGGGAGATAGAAACCTAGGTCTTGTAGCCTACTCAAAATGTGAAGGCTGAGCCGCCCTTAGAGATAGACTTAATTCATGAACTCCTATTCGAGCTCAATTCCCATTGATGGTATGAAGATTACAAAAGAAGTGTAATATTGTCCTTATTGCTCAAGAAAAAGACAGAAAATAAAGAATGAGCAGAAAAAAATAAGCAATACACATGCGCATGAAATGAAATGTCAATGCCGGCCCAAATACATAGCACAAAAAGTCAAGGACGACGCATATTTTCCACGTATGAAGATTCTTCAACCGATTAATGCCTCAGATGTATTCACGACAAGTTTGTGAATGAGTTGATCTAGGGTGGTCTCAGTTGGATATGGTGAGTAGGTGAGAAGATGCTAGGGTGAAGGATCCGACACCTCATAGATAGGCTAGATCCTTTCCAGAATAGTCCACTCCATATACTTAGCGTTGTTCCTTTTAATATGTGGGATGTTTGATCGCGACACTCCTCCTCACATATAATGAGTGAACCCATTTTCTTTGAGTGTTCTTGAGGGTATACCAGTTAGGCCGAGTCAAAGCGACCGTTCTATAGGTATCCACTGGCGTCCTAGGTGTACTGAGTCACACACGTCACACACACCTCGAGAGTTTACCTATTTATACTCGAACTTATATGCTTGCATTAACTCTGAATGTGCCACTAATTAACTTCATGTGAGTATAATGCTCTTAAATGACATATAAATGATGAAACTTGCATGGGTGACGGGTTTTGGAGTTGTGTGCATTGAATATGAACGAGCTTGTGTGAAATTCAGTTATGTTCTTGTATGTGAAGTGGTATAGTTATATCGCATGTGCATTGATTTCATGATCACTGGAGTATGTAGTTGTAAACACCGCCTTGAAATTCATTCACGTCATTTGCTAGAGACTAGCAAAACGTTAGTTGGGGGGTGTGATTACCCACCGAAACTGCGTAATTGGACGTTTAACCCGAGCTTTACGGTTTATATTTTTAATTAAATGTCTAAAATTGTCCAATATTTTAATAAAGTGCCAAAATCATCATTCTTGAACTTTATTGCTGTATTTATCAAGTTTTGGTATTTTTTTGTCGCAAGAAAATTTCTGGGAACCAAAACCGACACCTGTTCGTATTTCATGCATACCTTTTCCGTCTGAACTTCGATCGAGACGATTCAAATTTTTAAACAAAGAGAAAAGGATCATCTACAACTTTTGTGTTTTGAGTTTTGTGAGATACTAGCTCCAAAAGAGTCAGATCTGTGACGAACAGAGAACAAATAAAATGAGAAAATAAAAAAATATATTTGAATGAATATTTGATGTGACCCGGCCATGCATGGCGGGTCGGGTTGGCTAAACCGGGTAGAGCTTCTTTCTTCTCTTTTTAAACTCCTCCAGCGCAGCTCCTTGGGTATCCTCTTCTCTTCCCTGTTTTTCCCTTAGTTCTTCTTTTTCTTCTTATTCTCTTCTTCTTCTTCTTCTTCTTCTTCTTCTTCTTCTTCTTCTTCTTCTTCTTCTTCTTCTTTAGTTTGTTTTGTTTCTTTTCTGCTTGCTCTTTCTCTCATCTCTCTTCTTTGTTCTCTTTCTCTCTTTTCCTTTTCTTCCTCTGGTTTTTCCCTTTCTCCTGTGTTGTTTTCCTCTGCTCCTGTGTGTGCCCCCGCACCCTCTCTTTCACTGTTTTTGTTTTCTTTCTCTCCTTGCTCTCTCTCTTTTGTTTGGCTCTCCTTCCTTCTTCCATATACTTTTTCATCTCTTTGTCTCTCCCTCGAACTCTTTTCCTCTCCTCTTCAGTTTTTCTCTTAGTCTCCCTGTATCTGCTCCCTTGCTGCTCTCCTGCTCCACCCCTCTGCAACCAAGCACAGCAGCCTCCACAGATTGCCCCCCACAACAGAAGCACCCGAGCTCCACACCACCATCCTCTGCTTCCCACCAACAACTCCACCGAACAGCAACCCCCTGGAGTACCTCGGCCAACCTAGCAGTTCTGCAACCAACCGCAGCAACCTGTGAGCATCCAGCCACACCCGGCACCCCGGCCAGACCACACTCCAGCCTGCAGCAAAATCCACAGCAGAACCCACGACCACTGCCCATACCAGCAGCTTGCCGAGGACCTGTCTGCAACCGAGCACCAGAACTACAGCAGCAGAGGCCATCCTTTGTTCCTAAGGCTCTTCAAGAACAAACCGAGCCAACTTCTCTCTCTCTCTCTTTCTCTCTCTTCCTTTTTCTTTTCTTTTCTTTTCTTTCCTCTTCTTTTTAATTTGCAATTGAATGTTTTATTTTGTTTATTAAGGTTCATTGTGTAGTTTAGGATTTGAATATTGAGTTATGTGATTTTAATATTTTTTTTTCTTTCTTCTGAAGTTGAAGTTTAATCATTTTTTATTTATCTTGCTTTTAATTAACATTCTCATTAGCTTTGAAGAATTTAAATTGATTGTTTTTATTTATCATTCTCTTAAAATATATAATAAATAAAAAAGGGAAAATATAAAAAAAAAAAGGAAGCAAAAAAAAGTTTTTTTTTAGTTAGGGTTTATCTGATTGAAGTTTGAGTCTTTATTGTGTTTTGTTATTGGTTACGTCGATTGGTAGCTTAATTTTAATTCGCATTCTTGATTCGTGTTAAAGATTCGATTTTTATTGCGCACGTATGTGTTGATTGAGTTTCCATTCCTGCATGTTTAATTACGTGTTCAAAGTTGCCATCTTTAATTAGCGCATGTCCCAATGTTTCTTTGAGTAGATTAGGGTTTCCATCTTAGTTCGTTAATTTAGTACTTGTTAGTTTTAAGTTTTTAAATTGTCTGTTATTTTAATTGGTCAGAATAAATCTCAGCAATCTTGAATTCCCCGAATCTGAACTGAGTTCAGTACAGTTTTATTTTCGATTAAGGGAACGTGAAATTGAGATTAAAACGCATTCCCTAGGGAGACGATCTAGCCCTTGGGCTTAATATTACACGACGTAACTCCTATACTTGGGATAGCTTTCGAGCTGCTCATTTTTCAAGTGAGTCAGCATGCAATATACACAATTTAAATGCAATGCTAAAAATAAAGAGTAAAGGGAAGAGAAAAGACAAACACAGTTTTACATGGTTTAGCCGACTTGGCCTACATCCTCGCCTTAAGCAACCACTCAAGGATTCACTAAATCCATGCTCCTTAAATTGGGGCGGAGTTTCCCTTACAATCCGCTGCTTACAAGAGGTACAACTCCCTCCTACTCCGCTGCTTACAAGAGATACAACTCTCCCCTCACACACAGGTTCACACACCGAACTGTGTATACAATAGAATCTGAAAAATAACACTCAAACAATGCTTCTAACAAAAGTTTGTGAGTACAATTCAATTTCCTAACACATTAACAAATGATTAAAACTTGAAGCTCATGAATGTATGAAAACGATACAATCGTTTTATGTATGATATGCTTCAACACACAAATCCCTATTTAACCAAAACTCCCAAGTAAAGATATATTTAAAATGTTTTGGAGTATACTAGGGTTCTTGGTTCACTTTGCAAAAATGCACAAATATGTTTGATGTGAACTTGTTAACAAAAACTTTTTCTTGAATATTAAATCAATCAAAATCACAAAGTTTTCTTTCAAGTTTTCAATCACAAACTGAGTATATTGTTTTTCATAAATTATCCCTCAATAGAGTATATAGTTATAAGCACGAAGGATATTTAATCAAGCGTTAATATATCTAAAATATAGATCCTTTATCAAGCACACACTTGAATCAAAAACTTTCAATCAATCACACATCCTAAATCAAGTAAAGATCTTGTTTAGAATAACTATGTATATATATAGGCACTTTCGAGATCAACCTTTTAATCAAAATAGGTTTTTCAACAATAAGCTCTATGAACAATATATAAGTATATTTATATACTCTTGAATCAAAAACCAATCAACCAAGCTAAACAAGCTTTCTCAAGTAATGATCTTTTCAAAAATTAATTTTTATACGAATATGCACACTCAAGATCAAAACTTTTCTAATGATAATCAAGAGCACGTAATGAGATGAGAAGTTCTTAAGAAAAATAACTTGAAAGATCAAACCTCAATACTGGATTGAAGTACAGTTGAATGAATGAATGCTCTTTGATTTTCGGAATAGATTTGCCCAAAGACAATGAAAGTAGAATGAAGTGCAGACAATCAGCTCAAGTTTCTCTACAATCTTGCAATACGATGTGTTCTTCTCTTGTTGTGTGTCTTAGCCTTCGTTCTAGGGTTTAGATATTCAGTATATATAGTGTCTTACCCTTAGGATTGATCTCAGCCATTGGATCAATGAAATAGCTCATGAGTTCTTTTAATAAAAAATAAGTTTTTAAGATTTCCGCAAGTTCAGGCGCCTGAGGTCGAAAGCCCAGGCGACCGAAGTTCCTTAAGCCTTTGAAAAATCAAGTTGGAATATAGGGTCAGGAGCCAAAAAAAGGAAGTTCAGGCTCCTGAAGTGGGTTCAGGTGCCTGAGGTTCCAAGGTCAGGCGACCGAAGAGCCTCGGCCAACTTGTTGTGTTTCCCATTAATCCTCCAGGCTACTAAACTTAATGTTCAAGCTCCTAAATAAATTTTTCAGGCGACTGAGGTTGAGTTCAGGCTACCGAAGTTCCTTTTTTCTCATTTTTTCTTTTCTGGTTTAAAATTATGCTTTGCTCCTTTTCTTGGGTCTTTTATAAAACAAATTTTCTATGATTTTAAAAACATTTCTAAGTTCATGGAAGTTCCCTAATGATGTACATGAAATGCATGAATCCTAAAATCATTCTAAGTTATGTTGAGTCTCAAATTAAATCATACAAAAATGTAAGTATATGAGTTCTAAATACCCATTCCCAAGATGTTTTTGAACTTTGCTACTTGCATTTTGATTCTCATACTCTTTGAGTTCCATGGATCTTGCCAAGATTTGTTAGCTTTACTTTGTGACTTCCATGACTTATTATCCTTTCGTGCATGCCTAATATAGTTTCTGTTCACAAACTCAATGCACAGATCAAATACCAAGTGATTTATCATTATCAAAACAGGATTGGACTCGTAAAGTCAACAAATCAAAAAATTCAAGACCTAGAAAGAAAGATAGAGGATCAAGCTATGATCATCCACACATTTACTAAGGGAAAAGGAAATTTTGACAAACTCTTAGGCTCCCAAAAGATGACCTTAGACAAAGAAGGTATAGGTTACAATGGAATTGAAAATAGGAGAAGAAAGAACCTATACATGGGGTATTTTGTTTAAGCGTCAAAATTCTATGCTAGTACCTCCTATGGTCCGTATGCTTACACCTCCTGCGTATTATGTAAAAATAAAGGACACATTAAATTTGATTGTCCATTTAAAAGGAAAGATGTGAAGCTCAAACAGGTTTGGCAAGTCAAACAAAAATGAGTACCGAACAAACCCCAAACACTCCCCTTTAGACTTTAGGATTAAATTTAGTGAAGTCAGCCACACAAACAAAAGGGGAACATGATAACTAATAGGCTTGGGAATAGTATATGCTTAATATGTAAATCTTAGTATGTGTATCTACTGCACTATTATTATACTAAGAATCCTACGAGAAAGTTAAGTCAATATGTTTCTCTAAGCAAGATATCCAATCTGACTACCTAATGATTTTATATCGTAATGATTAGGTAAAATGTTGAAATATTGAATAGCTAATCTTGATGTATTCAAAGTGAAGGTTAAGAGATTAATTGTTAAAATATCAGGAACCTAATATCCTTGCAATGAGCTAGTAACGAAAATCATATCATTGAAGAATTAATCCTCTTCCAAATGAGGTTGAGCATTACCGTTTAACTAATAATTCTTAGTGCTTAACACATGCTTAAATATTCAAATTCTAAGTTAAGCAGATCATGTCCAATGCATAAGACTGAGCTTTAGGAATAAATCAGATATTAAACATCATCTAATCCTAAACTCATTCTTGGAGCCACAAATGGTTAAATAAATCATCATTCTAGCCACAGACACTGATAAATCATAAATTCTACATCTTGCAAGTGCTTATTAAAAGACATCCCATTATAATCAAATTAGGGAATTCTCTAAGGGAATCAAATTGTTACCTAGACATTTTTAATGAATATTCCCTTTGTGCTTAAAATGTAAAAATCTCTAAATTTGATATGTGATTAAGCAATATCCTCCACAAGAAATCTTTACCATACCATGATCAAATTTGATAAAGATTCATCCATTATAGGGTCGTACCCTTGCTTAATATTGAAGACATACTTATAAGGTACCGTTCAATAATTGGATAATTAGAAATATCTAAAGAGCAGTATTCCCAAATTAATATTATTCAAAATTGCTCTTTGGCCTATATAGTTGGATATATTCGCTTCCACAAAAATATTTTGAGTATTGTCCACACACAATGAATATTCTTCTGAACTTAATGATAATTAAACTGTTAAGAGTATTTGCAAAATCTCACTTCACAAGCTCTCAAACTTCAAGTCGAATCTATTAGAAGAGTTTGAATGTGTCAAATGGTTAAGCTATATGCTATAGGTTTCAATCTATATGAAAATGCGAATGACTAGGAAACCTGTGCATTGAGATTCATAAGAAAAGAAGCAGTATAGGCTTATGACTCTGAAGTAAAATTATTTATGACCTTTTGGTCCACTAAGCTAAAGCAGGCAAAGTCAAGTATAAATCATTGAAAATATTAGCTCACTTGGCTAAACTGGTGAAGAATGATTACAAGGAAAAGACATAAGAATATGATAAGGGTATAACTGAAGGGGAGCAAATTAGCTTGAAATACTATGACCTTGAAACATAAGCATAATCACATTTAGCATCATATTTTGTATGTACATCTGGAATGAAATCATGAATGGTATGTTTCTTGTGCGCATATTTGATACAACATGTAAACCACATGATTTCTATTTAAAACTATATTGAACTAATCTTGTTGCATGCTTGAAAATACTTAGGGGAGCTGAGCTCCATTTCTAGAGAAAGAGTGTAAAGAACTCATGTGTATCATAGTATCACTCTAGTTGGTCTAAAAGAATTCACAATGATAGCTTATATTGCTTTGAACTAGTAGTGAAATTAAACCTTGATAAGTATAAGCATTTCATTTCATCTATGCAAGTATTCAAATTCATAGGGGGAGCATCTGGAAATTATTGCTTATCTTGTTATGCTTACCAATATGTCTTGTGCTTAGTTGCATAGTGAACTTTCTGTAGCATGCACTCAATTATGATGATTATATTGAATACTCTAAATGAAAAATATAGTGCTTTATAAAATAAAAAAAAGGAAAAGTGTTTGAATTAACCATATGATCTTGTTTTGAAATGCATTGATATAATTAGGATCTGTATAGTTAGTCTTTTTGGTTATAATTCTTTTCAGAATGTAGTTAAAGCAAATATCTATAGCACAATTTAGTTTGAAGATCCAAAAGGTGAGAGGTATATACTAAAGTAAATCTTTGGCGAGAACTAAAGTGGGAGAGATTTTTTAATTGCATAAGCTGCTATGTGTATGAGCCTAAATGAATAAAATAGGAGAGATACTTTTCTGAGCTAAAATAAATATAGTTGTCTAGAATTATATTAGATGACATAATTTAGGGGGACCAACGTCACTTAAGATGCAATCACTTGGTATCAAATTAATCAAATGTTGGTATTGCATTAATTCACATTTGGTATCAAATCAATCAACATTTGTTCTCATTTGATATAACATTAGTCCATATTTGGTATAACATCAATCAATATTTGGTATCCTAACGTAATCGTTGAAACTTATGCATTAGCAAGGGGGATGGTTGATGTAAAAAGGGGAGAAGTAAAGTCTGTTAAAAATCTAATGGTTGAACAAGATTAAAACCTTAAGATTTCAAAGGGGGAGAAGAACATAAAGGTATGCCCATTCATGACTTACTATTATATGCCTTTTTGTTGATGTCAAAAGGGGGAGAAAAATCGGAAGCAAAAATAATAAAAACAAATCAAAAGCAAAGAAGAATGAGCAAAAATTGTTATTGATGTTGACCTTATTGGTCACGCCCAGTTTTGATTATGACAAATACTCATTGTATCTAATGAGTGGTTGAGTTTTGTGCAGGACTCAAGAATGATAAGATCAAGATGTGCACAGAGCAAGAAAGGCTTGAAGACAATTTCATAATTCTTAATTGTAATAATTTTCAGTAAAATTGTCTGTAATAGTAATTAGGGTTCTTCGGTTTGTAATAAGCACACACATCACAAACATGATTTAATTTGCAAGCTCAAACCGAACCGTAGAAAGACCTTAGGGTGAACCTTCGGTCGACCTTCGGTCGACCTTCGGTCGACCGACACCGGACTTTTTCGGTGATCTCAAATTGGACCCCAAAGTGACCTTAGGACACACACATATTCACATATATTTGTTAGGCACTTGAATAAAAATTGTTTGGGTAGATACGAGACCGAAATGCACACTTGGTGCACCTTCGGTCAACCGGCCAATTCAGTTCAATTTGGCCGGTCGACCGAAACCGGTCCGGGTCAACTATTTGACCCAGGCCCGGTCGACCGAGCCCTTATAGGTCATTTGACCTCGGTCGACCGAACCACCTGGGAGTCAACAGTTTGACCTTCCGGTCGATCGACCAGATTTGTACTCCAATGACCTGGTCGACCAAGCCTTGTAGTTCAAAAAGGCCCCGGTCGACCGAACCTCGGTATTTTTGGAAATCGCCGTTGCCCGGTCGACCGACCACTCAGTTCAAAATGCCCCTGGTCGACCGAGCCACTTGAGTCCTGGTCGACCGAACCACTTTTGGTCGACCGGACCTCTCGGATTGGTCCAATTTTTACCGTGGTTAATATTTTTCTAAACAGGGTTAAAATGCATTAAACTTCATTAAACTTTTCTAAATAATACCCTATAGGTCCCCAACGGTCATATTTTCTCCCTTGCCTATATATATGTCTTTATTTGCGAAGATTAAGCAGGGATTAGCCACTTTGATTAAGTAAAAATTCTCTGAAAATCCAAAAGGCCATACTATTCATTCTTAAGCCTCCTACACTCATACTTACCTTCTCATACAAATTAAACCCTTTGTAAGTTGATTGAGTGCTAGTCTAAGTAGGTTTGCTCTTCGATTCATATTTGATTGTTTTATTATCTTTGAGAGCTAAACCTTGAGTATTCTTAGGGGAGTTTATTAATAAGTCTATCCTAAGAAAACTTTGATAGATCTTTTAAGATTTGCACCTCCATTGCAACATCTTAAGAAGATTGTATTTGTATTTTGGTTGCAAAACATTTTCAAATATCTACTGTGTTATTAATCTTGAAAATATTTGATGAGATATTTGCTAGTGTGATAAAATCTTTGTTGCAATACTCGTTAACTCATATATCTATTGCTGAATACAAAGATTGAATATCCTTTTGCAAACCAAACTTATATGTTGCTAGAGCTTCATATACATATGTGTATTGAGAAAACTTGTTGATTGAAATATATGAAGTCTGGATGATATCTTTGTTTGAGCACTTAGATTGAATATCCTGTGATACAAAGATCATTTAGGTTTGCACTCTCACGTACGCATTACACTGATAGTAAATCTATTTGAGAGTTGACATCTTAGACCACACTGAGCTTACAAATTATTTCATATTTGTGGTGTATATTATTGCGCGAATTTGGGTACATATCTGCTTTACTTGAAAGCACAATCACTGTACCATTTCATTGTAATACACTTTGGTTGTATTTCCAGGCACGGGCCTAAAGAGGGAGACTAGCCCTGGAATAGTCCCGGATTGGCTTAGACCCGGTTAGGAAAGCTAGGTGCATTGTCTTGTTAAGGCGTGTAGGTTGAGGTCAGCCCCGCTAATTGATCTGGTTAAGGTTGAGGTCAGCCCTGTGTTAATTTGACCTGGTTGTAAACGGTGCCGCTCCACCCTTAAGTGAGCTATTAGTGGAATCCTCTAGCTTGCGAGCTTGAGGCGGGGACGTAGGCATGGTTGGCCGAACCCCGATAACATATCGTGTTCATTTATATTTCCGCACTTTATATTTACCGCACATGTATGTTATGGGTGAATGATGCGTATGACTTAAATTTCACATTATACTTATCTACGCATTTGGAAATTGAATAGGCAGACCCTAGGTTGTGTATATACTGCTGTTTATCCGGTTCAACCTAGGTAATAAATTTTAAAATTCCAATTCACCCCCCCCCCTCTTGGGAATACACCAATTCTAACAATTGATGTTATGCAAAGGATGAGATATACAAAGGGGGGAGAAACTGTTGTTGATGTCATGGTTGAAACATCATGAGCATATTTATTATGAGCATATTTCATATTTCATTTGGATTCAGGATAAACACTTGTGTATGAAGATAAGGATGGTTGATTTATGGGGAAAAACTTCTGAAAGGAAATTCTGATGATTTAAGTATTGTAATTTGATGAATTATGGTTAATTAGGTGTTGGATGTTTAATTGAGGATGTAAATAATAATCTGGTTTCTTGTTTTATAACTGTGTCAATTATGTTAAGATGTGAAAATTTTAAACTTGCCTCTGTCTTATCTTCAGGGTGGATCACAGAGGTAAAGGTATGGATGCTGGAGGGGAGAACGAGTTGGGGCTTCTAGCGGAGATGAGATAGAAACCTTTAGACTACTGCGAGGTATAGTCCAACAGGTTAGGGTAGAGATGAGATAGGACCCCACGGGATTGAGCTACCCACCTGTGAATCAGGGTTGTACGATCGATCAATTCACTTGCTTGAAACCCTCTGCTTTTGTGGGTGGCAATGATCCAATCATTGTCGAGACATGGGTGCAGAAGATGGAGAAAATACTAACAGTGCTGAATTGCACTGAGGAATTCTTTAATTTTACTCAGGGGTAACTCACTGTGTAATAGTATGCTGCTAGGTTCGTGGAGCTTTCTTGTTTCGCTCCTTTTATGGTTCTAGATGAATATCAAAAGGTGAGGTGGTTTGAAAGGGGCCTAAACCAGAGAATCCATGAGCACGTGGCAGTCTTACACATATAAGACTTCTTAGAGCTAGTGAATAAAGCCACTATAGAGGAGTTGAGCCTGCAGAGAGGTGCATAAACATCAGAGCAGAAGAGAGATCCCCCCTTCCCAGTTCCCATGAAGATGTCAGATAGGGTTCATGGAGGGGAGATAGAGATACTGTGGGTTAGAGGTCAGAAAGGGCTGATCGAGGACGTCAGCGTGATTTGTCACACCCCCATTGTGCTCGGTGCAATCAAAGGCATTGGGATGAATGCCGAGGCAGGGGTATTGTGTGCTATAGGTGCGGCAGATACAGCCATATAGCCTGGGAGTGTTGGGGACCACCAAGCAATGCACCCGATCTTGATCAGAATCAGAGGAACAATCCGGTGCCTCATGGTTGCTCTACACACTTGCCCCAGCTGAGACAAACACTACTAAAGGCGCAGGTAATGTGTTGTGTTTAAGATAAGTAAATAATTTCATTTAAATTTTAAAGTGTTGCAATTGTTCGCATGCTATAAAAGATTGGAATGTGTGAGATGTGTGTTAGAGTATGTTGGTTAACAAATTTCGAGGATGAAATTTTATAAGGGGGGAAGAATGTAATAACTCAAACCCAGAAAATTAAATAAAAATAAATAAGAGAAGAAGAAAATAAACAAAGGGAAAAAAAATTTAAAAGGGCATCAAGTAGGGACTCGTTGGCAAACTTGTTTTCTTCGTCAACAAATGTCCTTCTTGGTCTTGTCGACGAATACACGTGTCTCATCAATGAGGAATTACCAAGAGCTAAGAATTTTAGGTTTTTGAGGATTTGTCTCTATGGCTCATCGACGAATCCACATGGCACTGCAACTTATAAATTGACCTTGTGTCATTTTCTTCGAAAAATCTCTCTTCTCTCATTTTCTCTCTCTAGGGCTACGACTCTTCCCCCTTCTCTCTTCGAATTCGGCTCAGATTCAGCCTGAATCGACGATCAGAAACCACCACGAGGTTCTTGGAGTGATTCTCTTCAAGTTAGCCAGAGCAGAACCTTGATTTGGAGTTCTTGGCCACCACTCCAAAACTAGGGTAAGGGAGTTATTTTTTGCGATTTATTAATTATTTAACGGTATGAGCTAGGAAATATTAGAATATTAGACATTCTAGGGTTGAATTGACTAGGTTAGGATTTTTGGAATATATGGTCTTGTTTTCCATTTGGTTTAGGTAGGATTTCAAGGAACAAGTAAGGAAAATGAATTATACCAGGTTTTATTTTAATTTGAACTGGTTACCTTTGAGTATAAAAGTCTTATATTTATAGTATATGTTGGAATTGGTGTGA
This sequence comes from Malania oleifera, assembly GCF_029873635.1. Lineage (NCBI taxonomy): Eukaryota > Viridiplantae > Streptophyta > Magnoliopsida > Santalales > Ximeniaceae > Malania > Malania oleifera. The sequence continues at coordinate 27,979,223 of NC_080417.1, forward strand.
TCCCAAGAGAGGAGGGGGGTGAATTGGGTTTTAAAAACTTTTCGACTAAATTAAACATTTATGCCGATTCACCATGTATCATGTCCCATTCAATGTACATGCATGTATGTAAAATAATTTTAACAGTGAAAATAAACATACACGTGCGTAGTATATCTTATTTAAATCTAAAGTGTGCATGCAAATAATTATGATATTAAACAAACATTTATACACATGCTGAAATTTGAGTGCAAAAATTTAAATAAGATAGAGAGAAAATGACACACGAATTTGTTAATGAGGTTCGGCTAATACTGCCTACGTCCCCACCTTGAGCATACCCCCCTAGGATTCCACTAACCCTACTCACTTAAATGGGTAGAGCGGAAGTCTTTTACATCCTCTCTTTACGGGGTGAGGAAAACCCCAACTCAATTACTAGGCTGAGCCGAACTAGTCTCATTTATGGGGCTGAGACTCCCCAGTTCAATTCCGGGCTGAACCCAACCGTTATAATAAAAGCATTTTTGTACATATGAAAAAACTTCTAAATACAAGCATAGATGTTCACATTAAGCTCATAAAAATGTATGCACTCTCTTATGATATGATTTGAGTTTAGTAGAGTAAAAGATACTTATCTAAATAATTAATGCACGAATAAAACATATGAATATATAAAATGATTATTATATTCTCCAACAAAATATTTGCAAATAAAAGTATTTGGAGAATCTGGAGTTTAAGTTTAAAAGGATTTGTGCACTAAATAATTTCTCCTAAAAAAATGTTTATCTAGAAAAATAATTGGAAGAAATATTAAAGCTACTCTAAAAAAAAACGATTTTAACAAATGAAGTTGCAAATGAGAGTAAATGTAACTAAGTGTAAAATAAACGCCCAAAGTAAAACATTCTCTTCAAAATGATTTTCAAAATAATGATTGGAAGAGATTGAAGAGTATAAACTATAACCCCAAAAAGATTTTACAATGAAAATATGAGCGGGGGAACTTTGATTAAGAAAATGATTTGAGAGGTTTTAAAGTTAATCAAAGTTATTAATCTGGAGTAATGAGGGGGTATTATAGAGTTTGTGAAAATTATGACCGTTGGGGACACGGAGGTCATTTTATAAAAAATTTAATGATGTTTAATTAAAAAATAACCTCGTTTATCGTGAGTAAAAATTTCACCAACCCGAGAGACTCAATCGACCGAACTTTAGGTTCATTTGACCATGGAGCCAAGTTTGGTCGACCATGGAATTTTTGAACTATAGGTTCGGTCGACCAGACTTGCATGGTTCAAGGGTGATTTTCCAAATCCACGTGGTTTGGTCGACCAGGTGATTTTGAACTAAGTAGTTTGGTCAACCGAGTAGTTGGCATTTCCCACGTTGGGGGTTCAGTCGACCAGGGCGTTGCCCATATAATTTTGGTTAGTCGACCGAGTGGTCATTATGTTGACCCAAGCAGGTTCGGTCGACTAGGGCTTGCCTATATACTTCTGGTCGGTCGACCGAGCGGTCAACATGTTGATCGGATGGGGGGTTCGGTCGACCGAAAATCTCAATGTAACTGAGTTCAATCAACCGAACATGCCATCCTTGGGAATTTTGGTCTTTTTCCTTTTATTAAATTGTCCCTAATTATATGATATTTATTTTCAAGACTATGGGGGACATTTTTATGCAATATTTAGGGCCCTGAGGTCAGTCTAAGGCCTTTCAGAAATAACTCTAAAAAAAAACCGGCGTCAGTCGACCGAAGGGTATTCTAAGGTCATTCGGTCCCTATGGTCATTCTACGGTCACTTGAGCATTTAAAACATATCATGTAGATGCATGCTATATTACAGACCAAAGATAAAAATTAAATGCATATACAAATTAAAATGAACGTTTTCGTCTTTTGCTTTTTAGTCTTCATGGAATACGCCGGAAAATATGATCTTTACGTTCTTCCAGGCTTCCATATCCTTTACCTCATGTGTGTGCTGAGTCAAGAACCTATTCAAAAACACTAAATGCACACATGGGATACTTGTGCTTTGTTAGCTTCAAAGTAGGGATTAGATTCAAAAAGTCAACAGTATGATTTTTTGAATAGTTTAGGCAATTGAAAATAATGGTTTTTGATTATAATATATATATTTGGAAAAACGGTGTGGCATGAGAAAATCCTTTATAATTAATTGGTTGTTAATAACTGTTGGTTGAGAATGTTGTTGTTTATGAATAAAGTTCAGTTGAGAATGCTTGATTATGAATACTGCTTGATTGAGAATCTTGTTTGTCTTGGATGTGTAATGTTGTTCATGTAAATTGCGATATAGCGTTGGCAGTGGTATGAGGAGGTCGTTATATCGTAGCTAATATAAATCACCATATAACATTGATAGTGATATGAGGAGGTTGTTATATGGTCATTTATATAAAGGGGGTAAAATGTTGGCAGTGGAATGAGGAGTTCATTTTACCGATTTACTATGAACAGGGTTGTGTGTGGAATAGTAACCTGTGTGGTTGTGTATCCTATGTGGACATGGACCCTATGTGGGTGTGAATGAAGTGTGTGGTATCCTATGTGGATATGTGTGTCCTGTGTGGATGATTGATGTGGAATGTGATAGATATTGGATTGTGTGTGTGAATACTAATATGTGAACTTAATTACATAAATAATTAGGGTGAAGTAAATCTCTCTGCCCGAGAGCTTGCTGAGAAAGGCAAGTGCCCTGGTAATTATAGTATGGTACCCGAGGAAAGGGAAGTTACATGTATGGGTGTGTAATATTCCCTATTCTTGGAGACTTCGCTTATAAACATAACCCCGAGGGCTTACCGAGTAAGTTGAGTGCCTTGGTAGTTGTAATGGTGTTAGAGTAGAGGGAAGGTACATGTATGGGCGTGTAATCTTCCCAATCCTCAGGAACTTTTGCTATAAATATTGGATTGTTTGTGTGACTACAGTTTTTATGCGCCTTGCCTGATGTTGTTGAATAATTGATGAGTTATTTTGTGTATATATATATATTAAAATTCTTCTGCCATACAATGTTATAGTTATTTCTTTCTTACTAAGAGGTGACTCACCCTGGCATATTATTATCATTTTTAGGTTCTTTTGGTGATCGAGCTTAGAAAGCTCTGGGGCGGGGTTTAGAATTTTGGAGATTTGTGAGTGGTAATAGAACTGAAATATGTATAATTATGTTTTAGAATTTATGGTTATGTAAATATGTGGATGGATACTCCTTTTTGGTTTGTATATAGTACTCTGATATTTCATTTGAGGTAGTTATATATTATTTTTGCTGCGTGAATGGTATCAGAGACAGTGAATGGTCTCATCACACGCCAGACCCCACCTGGCGGGTTCGGGGCTTGACACTAATTTCTTGTACAAAGATATGTAAACAAGAGTAAGGAACAAAAGAGCTTAAGAACAAGAATGAAACTCTAATATGAATGCTTAATAATGATGCTCAACCACAAAAATTGTAACGACTTGCCTATTTTACTATAATATTTTTTTTCCATAATAATAGACAATATAATAATCCTGTCAACTCATAGTCAACCTGGACCCATGGGTACTTGAGATATACCTAAAATACAACACTGATACCTAAATAGCGGGAAATGTAAAAACATATACATATCCAATCATCCAACCAATACAATACCAGAGTTTTACTACAACTGTCATATATATATATATATATATATATATATATATATATATATATATATATATATATATATATATACACACATTGCAAAATATCAAAAAAGTGCCCCACGGTCACCACCCAAAAATCCGTTAGACCTTAGTAAAATGACTTACCCTTCAGACAAGGTAGAACAGTTGAATTCTAATGCTACAAAGCTCTATCCGCTCTTCTATCTAGGGCTCCTAAAATGTTTATATAGTTGGAGTAAAACACCTCTCAGTAAAGGAAATAAACTAATATTAGTGTGTGTTAACATGAGTAATTTTGTGTTATACATATAACAGTACATAAATCATATTTGATAAAACTGTATATATCATATCTAGGAAAAAACATAATTTATCATAACATGGTATAACATACTGTATTTCTATACATATAAATCATCTCAAATAACTATACATGAAATAACACCCTGGATAGAAAACTAGCTAGTGTCATGTCTTACCCCTACATAACTAGGTTGTGCGACCCGAAGGCGGGACCTAGCAATGGCTGGCCGACCATGCTAGATCAACATAAGTCTGTAAGTATGATGGGTCTGCCCCTCCTGGTCCAAATACCAGAGGGACGCCTGCACTACCATAAAACCACATTGACTACCGATCTCCCACAGCACCTTACGGTACCGTGCTTCGTGAAAGCCTAAACCAAGCCAACTAGGTTCTGATAACATATAATATATTTGCAAATAATGATACATGGCTATTTCATAATAATATTTGTCATGTTAATATTTTCATAAAACCTTGCGTAACATATCATATAAAATTTACGGCCCTTACGCTGGCATAGCTTGTCATAAAAACCCTCAACTCTTACGCTGGTATATCATATAAAACCTCGAATCTTATGTCGGCATATCATATAAAATCCTCGGCCCTTACGCCAGTATATCATATAAAATTCTTGGCCCTTACGCCGACATATCATATAAAATCCTTAGTTTGAAAATTCCAATACCATTTTAAAATTTTCCTGAAATAAGTAATAACATGCTTATATTGAAAACATAATATTTCATCATCATAATTTCCATGATAAATGTTACTCATGCCACAAAAAAGGGGTAATATTCAGAATATAAAACCTGTTCTAAAATCATTTTTTCTGATATTATTCATGAAAACCATATTCCTGATCAACAACATTATTTCCAACATAATTCTACAATATACATATTTATCTGAAATTAAATGCTGTAAAATAATAAATATATTTTCACAAGAAAACTGACTTAGTTTATCCCCTTACCTAACTTTCTGGGAAGCCCAAAAAATATCCAAAATCACCCTGTGTGTTCCCCTAACTCAACACCTTGAAATTAATATTTTCCCAACACAACTTCAGTATTATCTTCCCTAACATATACTTCTCAGTCTACAAACACAAAAAACTTAATAAAACTGAAATTAACTAACTTACCCAAATTTTGGGATGGTTCCCAAGTTAATCTAACTGATGAACTACTCCAGCAGATATGAAGAGAATCTTCCCAGGAGTAGCATGACAGCTTCCGATCGTCGAACTGGAAAAAACTCGAACTAGAAAGTTAGAGAGAAGGTAGAGGGGATGAAAATCTAGACAGAGAAAGTGGTGCATGCAAGTTTTCTGCGTTGAAATCCGAATTTGGCATACTTATACACTAGCTTTCGTAAATTAAAAATGTCACTTTGTCGATAAGGTCAATAAGGGAGTTCGTCGACGAACTCATAACCTTCGTCGATGAATTTTAGGCCCTGAAATAGCCCTATCGACAATTCCTCATCGACGGGACACGTGTCCCCGTCAACAATCCCTGTATGCATTCGTTGACAGGAACCTGCTATGACCTCTTTTAAAAATTTCCTTTTCTCCCTCTTTTATTATTTAAATACCATAATTCCTTGGGTCTCTAAAAAAATGCTTAACTAAATATAAAATGAATGCTAAAGGCTCATATTTAAGGCCAAAGGGACGAGTAGCATGCTGGAGAGCCGTTGGGCATTAATGGAGAAAAGACAAACCCAAAACTAGTCATTATTGTGCATTAAATGTCGTCTACCATCCGACAATCGTCAACGAGTCCATGGACTAGTCGACGAATCATACACATGCGTCAGTCGACGAATCCCTTGTATTCGTCAATGAGTCTTCTCTGCAGGTTTTAGTTAGGTCTCGGTATCTCTTCATCGAAGAGTCCCCTGTATACATCGACGAGCCACCTTCATGCATTGGTCGATGAATCCCCATATTTGTCGACGAGTTACCTCTGAAATTTTAGGTGGTCTTGGGATCTCTTCTTCGACAAGTCTTTGTGTATGTTGACGAGTCCCTCGTATATGTTGATAGACAAATCCCCTATATTCGTTGACGAGTTACCTCTGAGATTTTAGCTATTCTCGGGATCTATTTGTCGATGAGTCCCTATGTATGTCGACAAATCCCTCATGTGTACTGGTTGAAGAATCCCCTGTATTCGTCAACGAGCCCCTTTGTTTTACTTAAATAAATGCCTAAATGAAGTTGGACAAGCTCAAAAATAGTTTTTGCTCAAGTTAAAATCCAATCTTGTCCAAAATTAATTTTTACCATTTATAAGATGTCTTGATTTGATAAAACATGTTTGAAAGACATTTTGACATCTTATGCAATTTAAGTGACTCGATATGCATGTGTAAATTTGGTTTTCATGTTCTAACCTATTATGAACTAAATGCATATGCAATTTCTAGTCTCTTGCAAGTTACTCTTGAACACGTCACACGCACAAGAGTTACAACATTAATCCTACCTCTCACACAACCCAACAATTATACAAACACTATAAGATTTCATATAAGCTTTGGTTGGTTGTGCTCCGGATGCTCCATGTGTTGAACTTTGGTAATGGTCATTTGCTCATTGTTTCTTCGATATATGTCTGACCCTTATGCTTGCTTTGGAATTGTCCTATATATCTTAACTGAACTTGAGGAAAAATATTAGTAGACCTAAGAACCACTAATGGGTTAAACTCATCAAAACAAGCTGGAATGAGAACCCTTAGCCACTAGGACTAACATTCTCCCCCTTTTTGATAATGGAAAACCATTGGTTTTCTTTTGAAAAATATTTCTTAAAAAATGCTCCCCCTCAAAACATGCATACATATTTAAAAGATTTGAATAATTCTTCCCCCTTAATGTATGCACTTTACGACCATTTTATCATATTTTATTTTGGAAAAATCAACTAAAATTTTGGTAGCATGCTGCCTGTAAATAGAGCATTTTTCCATATATACAACCCTAAAGCAATTTAATATCTCAATAATATTCCATTCAACACAAGCAGTTCAGTATACTCAATATTTTGCAATATTCCATTCAACGCAAGCAGTTCAGTATGATCAACCCAAACATTTCAGTATGTCCAACATAAGCATTTCAGTATATCCAATACAAGCAATTCAGTATTTCCAACATAAGCATTTCAAATCAAGCATTTCAGTTATAACATAGGCAATTCAGTATACTTAACAAAGTGATATCCATAAAGGTTCAAGCATCCAAATAGTTGTTCTTCATTACTAAGCTTACAACAAAAGGGGATGATTTGCATCTTGTCAACAAAATGATGCAAATAGTCAGTAATATCTAACAAAACTTTCTTGTTTTCCAAAGACACCTTCATTACAACCCATAGTTAAAAAAAAAATAGACACAGTCATGACAATTCAAAAAGAAACACCGTTATGACCATTTCTCCTCCTTTGCCATAATTAAAAACACTGGGTTGCTACTGCTGGTGATCTAATTTGGCAAGAATGACGACGAGAGTAGCATTGATAAAATAAAAACAAGCCCGATTTCTTTGATCCATTTGTGCCATGGCCAACTGAAGCCCATCCAGGTCCTCTATGATGGATCAACTGGCTGTTCCTCGGATGCTTCATCCTCGTCCATGGCGATTTCCACATCATCCACCGGTGCCCTGCCCAGCTCATTAGCTTTCACCCATGTGTTGGTGTCCTCATCCTTCTCAAAGTGCATCCTATGAAGGGTAGCATCAGTGTAGACATCCTCTAGAGAAGGTACAATGCTATGCATACTGTCTTAGAGAATTCCAAAGTGGTTAAAAAATATCATGAGTAATCGGCCGTAAGGCAAGCACCCCCATTGCCTTTTCAAAATTTCCTCCATGTGTTGTACGATGAAGGTTGGCAAATATATGCCTTTACCATTCCAAAGGCAAAACATAACAAAAACATCTCTAAGAGTGACCCAGTCTCGCCCGCCTTTGCGTGGCGAGAAGTTGTAGGTGATCATGTGATGTAGCACTCGAAAAACAACTGTCAAGTCCTTAGATTTTGGCTTGGTTACTTCAGGAATGTTAGGGTATCCAGTTATTAATTTCAAAGCCTCATATTGGTTAAACCAATCGTATCCCGTGGGCCACGTGGCCTTGGGAAGACTTTGAACAGGGTAAAAATTATAGGACATGACCTTAGAGAACACTTGATAAAAAAATCTAATGATAGTCCCCCTAACTGTGGAATATGCGGCACAACCTCTACAAGATGGGACAAAATTTGCATAAAACTCATAAACCAAATCGTCATAGACAGGGTCATTCAGATTAAACAAAGCTTCCCACCCAACTGTTTTGATTTTTTCCAACAAAGTTGGGAAGTTTTCCTGAAGGAATGGGGAGGGAACAATCTTACTGTGAACAATGTGCCACTTAGAAATGTCATTGTTGTAGTGGAACTCAGCTTTTGAAGAGATGAAGCGAGACTGAGCTTTGGCGGAGGCTTTTCGAGATTGCTCAGAAGGTGGATTTATTGAAGAACCCTCGTTGGTTTCAGCTCGTCGGGCTTTCTTGGAGCGAGATGCCATGGGGGTATGAGAGGAAGAGAGGATTTGAGGGAGAGAGAGAGAGAGAGAGAGAGAGAGAGAGTGAGAGAGAGATTAGGGCTCAGATGGTTGGGAGGAGATGAAATAAGAAGGACTTGGGGGTTTTAGGGTTCGAAGTGTTTCAGTTTTGGGTGCCTGTAATTAAAATGCCTCATCAAGACTCATCAACGAAAGACATCACTAGTCCGCAAGTGGCTATTTATAGATTGTCGACGAGAGCATCTGGCTCATCGACAATTGCAGTAAAAACTAATTCCTTAAAGTTTAATTTAGCTATTAAAGAACAAGATGATTTTCATAGTAATATTTTTACTCATCCTTTCAAAAATAAAGAACAAAATTACTCTCTTCTACTCCTTTATTGGCAAAGTCCCATTTTGAAAGCAAATATATAGATTCTCCCATATGTTTTCTAGGAAGGAATTTCTTGGAGAAACCTTTGTCGCTTGTGAATCTTAAAGCATATCCAATATAAAAATTTTAAGGAAGATGCTTGATTTTACTAAATCTTTCTTTGCTTAGGGGTTTTGTTAAGATATCAGCTAGTTGATTTTCTGTATTCACGTATACTAATTCAACGTCCCCTTTTTGCACATAATCTCGAATAAAATGGTGCTGAATCTTAATGTGCTTTGTACTAGAGTGTAAGCACGGATTTTTTGAGATACTAATGGTGTTAGTGTTATCAAAATGAATCGGGGTTCCCTTTACTAAGATTTTGAAATCCTAAAGTTGTTGTTTCATATACAGTGCTTGTGCATAACAACTACCAGCTGTAATATATTCAGCCTCGGTGGTTGAAAGGGCAACTGAGGTCTGTTTCTTGCAAAACCATGAAATGAGAGTGTCCAAGAAAGTTACATGTTCCATTAGTACTCTCCCTAGTGGTTTTGCACCCCACATAGTCAGCATCTGAATAGCAGGTGAGATCAATTGGAGCATTCTTAGGGTAAAAAATTCCTAAGTCTTGTGTTCCTGCTAGGTACCTAAAAATTCTCTTAGTGACATTTTGATGTGACTCTTTGGGACATGACTGGAATCTGGCACATAAACAAACACTGAACATAATGTCTAGCTTGCTAGAGGTGAGATATAGTAAGCTACCAATCATCCCTCTATATAATTTTTTTTAACATTCTTCCCTTTGTCATCACTGTCGAGCTTTATCATTATGCTTATAGGGGTTGCTTTGGTTTTTCCTATTTCAAGTCCAAATTTCTTAAGCATGTCTTTGACATACTTGGCTTGATTAATGAATATACCATTTTTCAATTGTTTAATTTGCAAACCAAGGAAAAAGGTTAATTCACCCATCATACTCATCTCAAATGTTATTTGCATAGTTTGGGCAAATTCTTTACACATATTTTCATTCGTGGCACCAAAAATGATATTATTTACGTAAATATGTATGACTAGTATATCATTTTCCTTAAGTTTCAAGAACAAGGCAGTGTCAAATTTTCCTCTTGTGAAGCCATCTTCCAAGAGAAACTTGTTAAATGTTCATACCAAGCTCTTGGTGCTTGCTTAAGTCCATATAGGGCTTTTGAGAGTTTCAATACATATTCAGGGTGTGCATGGCTCTCAAATCCTAAGGGTTGTTTAACATAGATTTCTCCATTAATGTATCCATTTAGAAAGGCACTTTTTACATCCGTTTGAAATAACTTGAAGTTTTTATAGCAAGCAAAGGCAAGTAGCATCCTAATGGCTTCAAGTCTTGCTACTGAGGCATAAGTTTCATCATAGTCATTTCCTTCTTGTTGGTTGTACCCTTGTGCAACCAATCTAGCTTTGTTTCTTACAATGTTACCATCTTCATCTTTCTTATTCCCGAACACCTATTTTGTGCCTATTATTGTCGTGTTCTTGGGTTTCGGAATCAATTCTCATACTTTTTTTCTTTCGAATTGGTCAAGTTCTTCTTGCATGAAAATTATCCCATTTTCATCATTTTCAGCCTCCTCAAAGTTCTTAGGCTCTAATTGGGACACGAAGGCTATATGATTACGTCTACTTCTCAAGTAAGATCTAGTACTAACTCCTTGGGATGGATTACCTATGATGAGATCAGTTGGGTGGTTTCTAACAAATTTCCATGCTCTAGGAAGTTCTTGATTTTCTTCTTCAGGTCTTGCAGAATCTTCCTCAGGTGATGACTCTTGATGATCATTTTATTTCTTAGGAATTTTCATTTTGTTCATCATTTATCGTAAGTTGCTTAAGTTCCCTTTCAATTATCATGGTAGTCACATGATCATCCAAGTCAATTGTTTCTTTGGGTGCATTTAGGTTAGTTTCATAAAAAATAGCTTGAATGATTTGATTTCTTCTATTAAATACTCTATAAGCCTTACTGTTCATTGTATACCCTAGAAAGATCCCTTCATTGAATTTTGAGTCAAATTTTTCTAAGTGGTCTCTATTATTTAAGATAAAGCGTTTGCATCCAAAAACCTTGAAGTGTGAGATGATTGGTTTTCTACTCTTCCATAACTCATATAGGGTTGTGCCTATTTTGGATCTAATAATGACACTGTTACTAAAATAACAGGTTGTACTAATGGCTTCGGCCTAAAAATATTTTGGAAGTTTATGTCCATTGAGCATTGTCCTAGCCATTTCTTGGAGCGTTCGGTTCTGTTGGCCTTATAAGGCTTAATATCTTGTTTTGATGCTAACAAACAAGAGAAACTTAACATATTTGGTTGAGTAATGATATTTCAGGATTTAAGAATGGGAATACAAAGTAAAATGATCACAAAGATGAATGCAAAGATGATATCTATTAAAGCTTGAAGATCATGAGAGTGTGGATGTTAAAGAGCTTAAAGTATACCAAAGCTTGAAGAAAAGCAAGGAGCCAAAGAAAAGCAAAAGAGCCAAAGAAAAAGCAAAGTAAGAGAGCTTAAAGAAAAATAAGCATTAAGACTCAAGCACTTAGAATGTCAAATGTCCTAAGAAGTCTTTAGGTAAGTGCTTCATGTTTTAAATATCGTTTGAAATATTTTTGAAGCTCATTAGGATGCAACAAAGACTTAAAGACCAGTTTTTAAAAACCATGGAAAATGTTTTTAAAAAGTTACATTCAAGTTTTTTAAATAACAAAAGGTTTAAAATCTTTAAAAAAAATCAAAAGTTTTGAAAAAATTGACTGGTCAACAAACTGACCAGAATACATTAAATCTTCCTAGCCAACTGACACACATACCTGTTGAATATTTGCCCCGCCAACTGACCATTTTGAACTAAGATTAGTTAGCCGACCGACAAGCCTAGCCGACTGACACTTTTTGAACTGTGTTTAGTCAGCTGACTGAAAAATCAATGGATTTAATTTCTAGCAGACAGAAAGGTCTCAGCCACCTGTCCAACCGACTAACTCTGCATAAAATGCCTACCCAGTCGCCTATCTAGCCGGCTGATCCTATGGGAATTTGAATTTTGAACTTCAACGGGAAAATTTTAAAGATTAGTTTTTCAAATATGAACGTTACAAAAACTTGGTGGACACTCCAAGTAACTTGGGAAACAAGGAAACTCACCCTAAAAAGCCTATAAATACTCGTTTAACCCAAGGAATCAAATAACCATGCATACAATCAAGAAAGCAAGCATCCTGCTTTCAATCTCTCACAAAGCTCACTCTTGCTCACACTCTTGTTGGGAGAATTCTACTAAACTACTGCTGATATTCATCTAGAAAAGGAATTGGTGGTATCTTATCTTGAGCTTCAATTCTATTTCATCTTGATAGTTAAATTCTTGAAGTAAATAGTGCTGAATTTTGTACTAATTTGCTCTTTTTGAGAGTGTTTTTGTATGCATCGTTTATTTCATATTTCTTGTAGTTCTTGGATGATTCATGGTGTTTGGATCATTGACCAAGCGTGGGGTATCGCTTGCAGAGGTGATTACTCTAGCCTATTGAAGGAGTGCTTAAGCTTGGAGTATCGCTTGGAGAGGTGTAGCTCTAGCCTATTGAAAGAGAGTGTAACAGTTTTGTTCTACCCAGAAAGGAACTGGTTTAGTGAATCCTTTGGTGGTTTGCCAAAGGGAGTACATTAGTTGATCAATACTTTGCGAAAATCTCAAAGGGAGTACGTTGATTGGTTAACACCCAAAGATAAATTAACTAAGAGTTTATTTAAATTCTGAGTTATTGGGAATTTGAGCTGTGGTTTGCATTGAAGAAACAAGTTTCATTACTACAAGGCTTGAATCAAATACATGGGGCTGCAAAAGCTGAAAGCTGAATATTGAATTTTTTGGATTGAACACTTTGGTTGATTGATTGACTGAAAGTTTTGATTTACTTGAGTTGTGTTGTGATTAGTTGTGGATTAAATAAAGAACTAAGGATTGGTTTTATGATTTCTGAAATAACAAGAGGTTAAGAATTCATAAAAGGTTTAATAAAAAATTTTAATAACCCAATTCACCCCCCTTCTTGGGACTACACCTTAGTTTTCAAGTTCTTTCTTTCAACTACTCCGTTTTGCTGTGGAGTTTTAGGTGCAGAGAAATTGTATGAATAACCATTTTCATTACAAAAATCTTCTAAATCTTGGTTTCTGAATTCTTTTCCCCTATCACGCCTAATGTGAACAATGGGCACACCTTTTTCATTTTGTACTTTTCCACATATATGAATAAAAGCATTGCATGTGTCACTTTTGTTTGCCAAAAAGATAACACAAGGAAATCTTGAAAAGTCATCAACAATAATAAATGCATACAATTTTCCAGTTATGCTTGCAACATCATTTGGCCCAAATAGATCAAGGTGAATTAACTCTAATGATGTTGATGAGGAAATCACTTTCTTAGTTTTAAAAGGGGATTTACTTTGTTTTCCATATGGGCAAGCATCACACACTTTGTCTTTAATATAGTTATCTTTAGGTAAGCCATTTACTAGCTCTTTAGAAGATAGTCTATGCAAAAGATCCATGCTAGTGTGACCTAACCTCCTATGCCATAGCCAACTAGATTCACTAGTTATAGCCAAACATCTAACATCACAAGAATTAAAATCATCAAATTCAATGGTGTAGACGTTTAATTCACGTTTGCCTACCAATATAATATTTCCATGTAAGTCAATTATTAAGCATTATGTAGATTGAAATAAAACATTTAGACCTTTGTCGCATAGCTGACTAACACTCAACATGTTATGCCTAAGTGTATCTACAAGTGCAACATTTTCAATAGAGAGAGAAGAATTACCAATTTTACCTTTACCTATGATTCTTCCCTTGGCATTGTCTCTAAACATCACGAGCCCTTCTTTCTTGTAGGAAAGAGAAATGAATTTTCTGGCATCTCCCTTCATGTGCCTTGAACACCCGCTGTAAAGGATCCACTTTTTCTTCATTAGAGAGGTCTTCAAGCAAACCTGCAAACAGAGTTAGGTGATTTGTTTTGGTACCCAATTTTCCTTGGGTCCTATGGGGTTAGTGTTCTTGATCACCCATACGCACCTCTTTCCTTTTCCTCTATTTCCTCTAAAAGGATAAGTGAAGCGTATATGACACTTTCTTTCACAGTATAGGCAAGTTTTATTAGCATGCAAAGGGTTTGGTTTGGGTGCTGAACTTTTGTTAGGTAATGAGTTCCTTTTGGCACATAAATTTGTAACACCAATAGATTTAGATGATGAAAAACCATAACCTAAACCTGCTTTGAAAATCCCAAATCTTTGGGCCCCAAGTATTTTGTTAAAAGTCCCCTTTCCACTTGTAAACTTGTAAATAGTCATGCTTTGGTCCTCAATTTTCCTTTTCAAAGACAAGTTTTCCTCAACACTTTCATTAATTTGATTTTTCAAATTTTCGATTTTCTTTTGTAAAATCTCGTGATCTATTCTAGAACTTTCATTAATTTTTTCAATTTTTGTATTTAAAGATGCATTTTCTTCCTTTAAAGTGGAACAAAGACATACCTCTTGTCTTTTGCATTTTGAGTGTGTTTCTTCAAGATGTTTATTTCTTCTTTTAGTTGCAATTAACTCATTATAAAGTTTTCTACAGGTTTCTTCTATCTCATTATATGAAGGAGAGTATTCGTCATTGGAACTTACCTCATCTTGCTCATCTGCTATGAAGCAAAAGTTTGCAACTTCTTCTTCATTTTCTTCGTCGGTGGAGAGTCCATCGAGCTCATCCCACTCGGTTGCATTCATGGCTTTATATTTCTTTTTATTCCCTTGCTAATTGTTGCCTTTGTTTTTGAGTAGGGGACATTTAGCCATCCAGTGTCCGGGCTTCTTGCAATTGTAGCACCTCATGCTCGATTCTCCTTTATTCTTTTGCTTACTCTGCTTGTTTAGCACGAATTTCCCGATTCTCCTGGTGATGAGAGCTATTTCTTCCTCATTGTCGCACTCATCTTTTTCTTCTTCCATAATTTCCTTCTTGCTTGCTGTCATTAGAGCTGTATCAGTTGTCTTTTTTCAGCTTATATACTTCAACTATAGCATTCTTCTTCTTGATCTCATAAGCCATGAGAGACCCAATGAGCTCATCAAGAGTGACCTTGGATAGTTCCTTTGCTTCTTCAATTGCAGTAGACTTTGCATGCCATGATTCCAGTAGTGAACGAAGAACTTTCTGAACATTGTCTTCCATAGAGTATTCCTTATCAAGTGCTTTCAAGCCATTTTTTATATGTATAAAGTGTGTAAACGTGGAAGTGATCGACTCACCTTCTTCCATTTTAAACATTTCATATTCTTTAACCAACATATAGATTTTTGATTTTTTGACTTGAGATGTACCTTCATATGTTCCCTGGAGCTTTTTCCATATTTCCTTTGTAGTGTTGCATTCGCAAATACGGTTGTACTCTTCATCACTCACAACACAATAGAGAAAATTTTTTGTTTTGAAGTTCAATTGAACCAACCTTGAGTCAGCATCAGAAAACTTCTTGTTTGGTATGATCTAACCTTGTTCATCCTTGAATATGTAATCTCCGGTGATTACATTCCACATTTTCAAGTTGTATGACTGAATAAAGATTGTCATTCGGTCTTTCCATGTAGGGTAGTTACTTCCATTAAACTTTGGTGGATGGTCAACCAATTGTCCTTGGGAAAACATATCCCCAATTGATCTTTGTGCTCTAAATGTTACTCCGAAGGTCTAGAGACTATCTCTGATACCACTTGTCAGCCCAGGTGTGTGTCTAGAAGGGGTGAATAGACGTCTTTCGTGGATATGTAACTTTTTCTACAAAATAAACTTTGTGCAAGAAACAAGTGAAATATATTACAATAAATGACGAACAAAAAAAATCACAAAAAATAAATAGTGAAGGGAGAAAGAAGCTCAACACAACGATGTTAACATCGACACCGAGCCTACATCCACACCTTGAGACCAACTCAAGGATTCCCCAAATCCACTAAGTAATCCTCCTTCAAGATGGAGAAGCCTTTACAATCACGGGTACACAACCCAGCTACTCACCAAGACCTACAACAAGATGATCACCAAGAGTCACCTTACAAAGGCTCACAAAGAACCCCCTAATATAATGAATCAAAGAAAGTAGATACAACTTCAAAGTGCTCCTTCTTGAGCTGATAAGATAAGTCAAAATCTCACACTACTCTCTTGTGCAAAGATATGTAAACAAGAGTAAGGAACAAAAAAGCTTGAGAACAAGAATGAAACCCCAATATGAATGCTTAATAATGATGCTCAACCACCAAAATGCTTAACTGAACATAAAATGAATGCTAGAGGCTTATATTTAAGGCCAAAGGGACGAGTAGCACGTTGGAGAGCCGTTGGACATTAATGGAGAAAAGACAAGCCCAAAACTAGTCGTTATTGCGCATAAAATGCAGTCTACCGCCTGACACTCGTTGACGAGTCCATGGACTAGTTGACGAATCATACACGTGCGTTAGTCGACGAATCCCTTGTATTAGTCGACAAGTATTCTCTATAGGTTTCAGTTAGGTCTCGATATCTCTTTGTCGATGAGTCCTTGTATACGTCGACGAGCCACCTTCATGCCTTGGTCGATGAATCCCCTGTATTCATTGACGAGTTATCTCTAAAATTTTAGGTGGTCTCAGCAACTCTTCATCAATGAGTCCCTATGTACATCGACGAGTCCCTCGTATGTTTTGGTCGACGAATCCTCTATATTCATCGACAAGTTACCTTTGAGATTTTAGTTGGTCTCAGGATCTCTTCGTCGATGAGTCCCTGTGTACGTCGACAAGTCCCTCGTATGTGGTGGTTGACGAATCCCCTGTATTCATCGACGAGCCCTTTTGTTTTACTTAAATAAAGATCTAAATGAATTTGGACAAGTTCAAAAATAGTTTTTGTTCAAGTTAAAATCCAATCTTGTCTAGAATTATTTTTTTACCATTTATAAGATGTCTTGATTTGATAAAACATGTTTGAAAGACATTTTGACATCTTATGCAATTTAAGTGACTCGATATGCATGTGTAAACTCAGTTTTTATGTTCTAACCTATTATGAACTAAATGTATATGCAATTGCTCGTCTCTTGCAAGTTACTCTTGAACATATCACATGCACAGGAGTTACAACATTAATCCTACCTCTCACACAACCCAAAAATTATACAAACAATGTAAGATTTCAAATGCGCTTTGGTTGGTTGTGCTCCGGATGTTCCATGTGTTGAACTTTAGTAATGGTCATTTGCTCATTGCTTCTTCGATATACGCCTGATCCTTATGCTTGCTTTATAATTGTCCTATATATCTGAACTGAACTTGAGGAAAAATATTAGCAGACCTAAGAACCACTAATGGGTTGTTGTCCTCAAAACAAGCTGGTATGAGAATCCTTAGCCACTAGGGCTAACAATATATAATCTGTATATATATATATGTGTGTGTGTGTGTGTGTGTGTGTGTGTGTGTGTGTGTGTAATTGTTATTGAAAAAAAATCAAAGTATGTTGTATAGTTGATGATTCGAAAGTCTAAAGTAAGCTATAATTGTTATTGAAAAAAAAAATTAAAGTACACTGTAATTAATATATATTGTATTTTATACGGTATTTTGTATGTGTAATTGTTATATATTTAATGTGTTCATTTGTTTTTATTTAATGATAGGTTAATTTGGTTAATTTTCTATTAATTAATATGAGGTTAGGGTTGAATTCCTTATTTGTAATTGAATTTTAAAATTACATGTGTTATTAAGATATCTAAAGAAAATTGATTTGGTTTTAAAAATTAAGGGCGTGTTCAAAAAATGATTTGATTTTGTGTAGTGGATTTGGCCAAAAAAACATGCATCATAATATATAATTTTTAATTAAAAAATAACAATATGAATTATATTAACTATAAAAATAATAATTAAAACTCGTGAAATATTATTAAAAAGTTTCACAATCATATGTAATTCAACCCTAACCTCCAATATACATTCAAGCTTACCAAATACATCTATACATACACATACTCACATACTTATACATGTATACAAATATACATATGCAAACTCACATTCGCGTGCACATATATGTGTACAAACTCACACACACACATTCACACGTGCACGCACACGCACACACACACACACACTTTGTGTACATGCATATATACACATACTGTTAATTCACATGCATGGTCACACATACATGAGCATAAAAAGAATATTAAAAATAAAAAATTAGTAATGTTGTAATTAACAAATAATTAAGATACATATTTAATGAGAACTTATTAGACTCTCATTATAAAATAATCTATTTTTTCATTATTATTAAAAAAAGAACTATTTAACGAGGGTAATTGTATCTCCCCATTCTTAGTTTAAAATTCTTAATTGTGGTTTAAACCTCTTGTCCTCCTAAAAATTTCTTGACATAAAATAACACATTCTAAAAGTCATAAATTTAGGCATGCACGAATAGTCCTCTTCCCTTCTCTAAAATTTTTTATTCTTCTCGTCTTATAAAGAAAACAACTTACTATCAAACTATTTGATATGGCTACTATGACTTATTGTAGTCATAGTAGTTTTACTTCTTAACTATTTGATGTTCATGAACACAGTAGTTTTACTTCTTAACTGTTATTGGATATACTATTTTTTCATGATTAATTTGAAACGTCAACTGCATGGCTGATATAGTACTGTTAAATGCATGCTGGTAGTTGATTAGGAGTGCATGCTAATTGAACTGAATGTCACCTGCACGGCTAATGCAGTGACTTGTGAATTGCATGCTGTAGAAACTCTTAGGATATCTGGTGCATGGTTTGTGATATGTAGGATGGGAAAATGTTCTGTTTATAGACGACATACTGCCAAATTTTTTATTAGATTTTTCTCAAAATAATCAAAGTGTATAAACCGTGTGTCGAATGATTAACAAATGCTGCATGCTGAACTTTATTTTAAAGGATTACTGCATAATGAATGGGGTCATGATATAGTTGATTAGCTTACCATGAATGAAAATAGCTTTTATGTCATGCGCTTATATATACAATTTTGTTTTTCATAGGTCTTTACTATTTCTTGAGGGTCGATCTAAATGGCAGGAAGCTCAAGTAGTGTTTCGGCGACGGTGTTGTTGTATATGGGGGGAATTATTACTGGAGTAGAAGGTGTTAGTTATAGTACTAAGCCGATTCAACCAATTCAAATTGGCCATAGGAGTAAATTAAATAAATTGTATGTGAAGATATACAAATATTTGCATATTGATCCATATCAATATGCATTGCGGGTGACCACAAGATACCCTATGCGAGGGTTCAATGATATAGTCCTCTATGAGGCTATTCCCGTAACTGATGATTATGGTTTGCACATTGTCTTGGATGAACATTGCGTAGGTCCGACATATTTAACTGTAAAGTAATATGTCGAAACCATTCCTCACATGGGTGTCACCGCGGATAGGCAGATGGGGACGTCTACCAAGCATGTGGTTGAAGTGGTGGAAGACACCCAAAAAACACGTCATTATGAAATGACCGTGGAAGAAGTATTAAACCATACATGAGTGCGAAGGTTGGTGGGACACCTGTGATGGATTTCAATGAATGTCTGGGGTCGTTGTTCAAGCCGCCGACGTACGAAAGACTTGTTCTTCACACAAATGATCATGGAGGTTGCGAAGAAGTTCCAGCAGAAGGTCAAGAATCATTGTTTGCCATTGCAAACAACGTGTTAGATGAGGGGATGAATATTAGGAACGATATTAATTTAAAAATGAAGACACATACGAGCAGGAAATAGGTGAAGGGTTAAATGAGTTCACCGATGATGTGAACCCACCCCCCGTGAAACAAATGATGCCACGTATGATGCCTAGTTTATGGATGAACCTCCAATGTACACTCAAATTGACTTAGATGCTACAAATTTGTCATGTGAAGAGGAGCTTCCTATACGAGTGACTTGGGATGAATCATCTGAGCTGGGTAAGGGGATGCTATTTGGGTCGAAGGATCAGCTGATAGCAGCAGTGTGAATATATCATGCTCGAACCCATCATGACTCCTACATTGTGCAGTCTACCTAATGTTATTGGTTGTTTGGTGTAAGGAGTTCGATTATGGATGGAGAATGCGTGCAATATATCGGATGAAACACCAATTATTCGAAATCACCCAATATGGTGGTCCACACACGTATTTGAATGAACTTCTCTTATAGGACCATAACCAAATCACATCGTCCCTCATTGTTAGGGAGGTAGTGAATATGATAAGGAGAGATGCATCAACATCAATCACCACATTGAAAGAGTTCATAGATCTTCATTTCGGCTATTCGATCTCATATAAGAAGGTCTAGTTGGGCAAACATAAGACAATTGCCCAAGTATTCGGCGATTGGGAGATGTCTTATCAAACTTTGCTGAAGTGGATGGAAGCGATGTGCGTATACAATCCTGGTACTATAGTCAAATGGAGGTGGACTCTTGTTCCAGGTTGCGAAAACACCACAACGTTTGTATCTGCATTTTGGTCGTTTGAAGCATCTATTTAGGATTTTCATTACTGCCCTCCCATTATATGTATAGATGGGACACACCTGTACGGTAAGTATAAAGGTAAACTCCTAATTGTGACGTGCTCAGATGCAAATAGGAAAATATTTTTCATTGCATTCGCTATTGTCCAAAAAGAAAGCCTAGACACATAGAATTGGTTTCTATGTTGTCTTCGTTCCATCATCGATAGGTACAAAATTTTCTTGATATCAGATCGTCATCTAGGAATTCTCACTTTAGTGCAACGCAATCCTGATTGGCAACCACCACGTGCCCACCACCAATTCTGCCTTCGACATGTGGTCATCAACTTTAATACGAAAGTATAGAGTTTCAATCTAAAGTGTATGACTGAGCGAGCAGGAAGGGAGCATTAGGTAAGGAAATTTGAAAAGTCGATGGAGAGGATATTAGATGAGGGTGGAGAACCAACAAGTAGTTTTTCGAGCAGATCCTTCCTCATATGTGGACTCAATGCCACGATGGTGGATGAAGGTATGGGAACATGACTACTAAACTTGTGGAATATTTCAACATCGTCCTGAAAGGTGCTCATAGCCTCCCAATAATGGCCCATGTGCAACTAAAATTTAATTGCGTTGCACATTATTTCAATAGCCAACGAGAGGCTACTCGTAACGTAATATCTAGAGGAAATGCATTTACTCCACATATCCTACTAGCGATGGAAAGAAGGAAGCTAAAGGCGATTGAACATTGAGTCATGACGTTCAACCGATCCAAGGGTACCTTTAGCATCATAACCGTGCAAACGGGGCCACATGAAGTAAATAACATCCAAACTTTGAGCATAAGTAGACGTGAATGCTCATGTGGGAAGTGGAAAGCTTTACACTTTCCTTGCTCCCACCTTTCGGATACGTGTGTAAAGACACAGCTAAATGATGTCTAGTATGTTGAGTCACGTTGGAGTACTATGCGACATATGCCGTGGATTTTCATCTAATTATGCACGAGGTATATTGGCCAGCATCCTCATTATTGAATTTGCAGGCAAATCCTGCGTATGCTTGGCATAAAGGTCAACCTAGGAGCTCACGTCTACGAAATGAGATGGACACAAGGGAAGGTAGGAAGAAGAGCGCGTGCAATATATGTCATCAAGAAGGACATAACCGCACAAGGTATCCAAGAAGGACCCAACTTGGGGATATAGCTGGACCATTGTATTGACTTCTTACGCACTTATAAGACTTTTACTATGCATCCTATTCTTTATATATTTATGTATTGCACTGGTGCCTTTTGCAAGATCAAGCAATGGTTTTCTGATCGGAGTGTGTTGACAATGAGTGATGATCATCGGTCCAGCTGAGCATGGGCTCATTGTCAAGCGGACCCCTTGTATTGCCAAGGGAGCACACTGTTAGTTGAGCGTTGGTTAGATATGGACAACTGCATCGTTAGATGGATACTTGATGTAGGTTTCTACGTGATCTATTGGATTGCATATATCTAGTTGGATTGGAATCTGGTGACCGCCTACGTGGAGCGATAGAGACTAGAGACACACACATTCCATTTACCGCATAGGGAGGTGACCATCACACTGTAGGATGTTGTGGTTTTGTTGAGGTTGTTGATTGATGGGAGGCCCGTCACTGGTTGTACCGCTGGACCAGTAGAGGGCCCTGCAGACCGTTAGGTAGGACTCACACTGCATCGTATGTGCGAGCGTTTGTTAGGGTTAGTGCCACCAGACAAAGAGTTGGTTGGTGCATGTATCCGTATGCGATTTCTCAAGGTTGAGATGTTTCATTAGCTCCTAGAAGATGTAGATGATCCTACTGTAGCGTGCCACGCCCAAGCCCATATGTTGCGTTTAATATGTGGGATCCTATTTTGTGACCTTTTGGGGAGTTTCGCGCATATGATATTCCTTCCATTGCTAGCAGACTTGGGAGAGATTCGTTTGTATAGTTGGGGGTCCGCAACTTTAGTGTGGCTTTGCAAGGAGATGTGCCGCATTGCACACATGTCGAGGTGGGAGATCTCAGGCCCACTACCCTTATTATAGGTTTGGGTCTATAAGAGATTCCCCTCTTTAGCTCCTACGGGCCTCAGTTTCTTGCATATTGAGAGGCATGAGGATGGTCGTCCAACTGATCCAGTACCACTCACATTCCGATTAGTAATAACATCATTTACAGTGCATTCGTGCTATACATACTATGAATACTAATTCATAGTACTTACTAGTCGTTACATTCAAAAACTTATATTTTATTCTATACAGATGGAGGGACAATATGAGGGCGCCGTCAGTTGCGCAACACACATTGCCCTAATATAGGTTTGAGTTGGACATGTACCAGGAGCATGAGGCATAGTGTGACAATGAGTAGCATATCATAGTCTTTTTCTACTAGATATGTATAGTTCCCTTGCATTTTACTTATGTTTAAGTGCAGTTCATATGGACACCCTACACACATGAAATTATAGCCGACCTACCCATCGATTATGCAGTTGGGAGTGACTTGTGGGTAGCCCGAGTGCCCATCATATGCTTTCATATTATGGAGTGGTATCTCCTTGACTGAGTTATGTTGTAGTTGGTTATCAATAGGGCATTCTAGACCACCTCTTGACGTTGGGGGTAGATGTACATGGAGAGGACCTATATGACATTGATGGATGTAGTTGAGGGGTGATGGACTGGATGACTGCACATGGGGTGTACATGACTGCATAGCAACATCAGCGAGAGTACATTCTACCGGGAGTGGCGGAGGACGGTCTGATGCATCCGGATGACCCACACTTTACTTGGTATAGGTCTATCACACGACACTTCATCAACAAGACCATTATTGTCTATATGAGCCTTATAAGAAAACTTTAACCCACACCTACTTTTTTAATGTGTATATTACGATGTTAATGTGTTAATCAATTTTTTTCATATACTGCAGGTTGATGTACTACACGAGGTTGATCTAATCTCTCCAGATCTTATAGTTTAGAGTTTAGTGAGAGTTGGATTGGACCTTGCCCAAAAGGACGGTCAACGGATCCCTACACCTCGACTTGCCCCGCCTCCACAAAAAGGTCGACCAGCTCCAATACGAGGAGGTTGAGCAGCTTCCTCGAGTTGTCCATTGAGTCTCACCTTCTCGCCGCCAATTGTATAGGCGGAGTACATGTTTGGCTCGTCAGCACCATATGCGCCTTCGCTAGGAGCCGATATTGTGGGACCATCTAGTAGATAGGAAAACGCCCCTTCTGACTCTACTACCACCCTATCGACGTCATACCTATTAGATGACATTCTCGATGTGGAGGAGGTGGATGCACCCACCATGCCACCTCGTTCTCATGTAGAGCCATCATATGCATTATCTCCCCATGCGCTTCGCATGGATGTTGATTATGCATTATCTCTTAGCGGAGATGTTGGACATACAACATGTTGACGGGATAGAACATCAAATGTAAATGAGCATCCATGAGAGGGCAGACGGAGACGACAGCCACCCTGAAACCGAAGGCAACCTCCATGCAGCATGGAGTAGTCACCTTTTGATTTCGAGTGTATAGTATCAATTATGTTTATTTCATATGTATAACATCGATTATTTTTTGTTCATTTGTATAGCATCGTTGCGTTATTTATGTAGAATTAGGACTATTTATGCATTTTCCCCAACATGTATATATGAATGAAATTTGTGTATGATAGTTTTGAATGAAAGTTGTAAATAAATGTTGTGACCATACTGGTGTTACCGATTAAAATTATTTTCTTTTAAGAGGTGTATGGATTTGAACAGGTGCTCTTATGTATTGTTTCCCATGCACTTATATGTATATAAAAGTTTTGAATGAAAATTTGTGAACATACTGGTATCAATTGCCGAGAATAAATGTTTTCTTTGAACATGTGCATGGATGGATATGGTCATTTTTAAAAGGATACTGTGTTGAAATTTTTACAGTAATTTGATACTTTGAAAGTATATGAAAGGTTGTGAATGAAATTTGTAAACATACTGGTATTGATTTTCCAGGAAAAATGTTTTCTTTGAACAGGTGCATGGATGAGATATGGTCATTTTGTAAAAGGAGACTTAGTTTGGCTTTTTGCAATAATTTGATACTTTGAACATGTATGAAAGTTGTGAATGAAATTTGTGAACATACTAGTATCGATTGTTTAGGAAAATTGTTTTCTTTGAACAAGTACATGGATGGGATATGGTCATTTTTTAAAAGGAGACTCTGCTGAAATTTTTACAGTAATGATTCTTTAAGTAATTGGATGCCCGCACCACGCTAAATAATTACTTGATGTTACTGATTAAGTTGACCTAGGGCTTATAATACAATATTCTTTCTTAATATCAAAATTACCTGAATATGTCTTTTGATCTTCTTTATACAAAAATATAATTTTATCTTTAAAATAAATTTAAGAAGGTAGCAGATGTTCAAATGACTCTATGCTTAACAAAAAAAAATATCAGGTAATCTTTTGCTTATATTGTATCTAACTATGACGAAAAAAGAATTTTACAAATATATAGGTTAAGTTCCTCCTAGAGGTATATGGGGATGTCACCTTGTTTAAGGTTGATACTAGCAATGATGTTATTGTTGAAATATAGAAATATGTAATAAAAAAAAGTCAACTTTTTTTATTACTAAGTTTAAAAAGTTCAATCAAAATATAAAATTAGTTTTTATTTTTATTTTTATTTTTCTTAAAAAAGAAGTTCAAGTTGGCTAAACACTAACTATTAAATAAATACTTTTTAAAAAATAATTTCTTATAAGTGATTACAAACAATCCTTAACTAAACTACCAAGTAAATTTAATGAGAAAAATTAGCTCCAAAATGTTGAAAAATACATAGCAATCTTCAAAATTGATGATTTTTGAGTTTGTCCTGTAAGAACCCGACTTGAGAATTTTGGATTAAATAAATAAGAAAAGGGGAAGGAATTTAAAAAGGTGAAAACAGCGGGGCTCGTCAATGAGGCTTCTTCTCTCGTCGACGAAGTCCCTTCTACAGCTTGGTGACGAAATTCAAAGGTTTGTCGACAAGTGAATATCAAGAGATTTTGGAAATTTTGAAATATCAGGCTCGTCAACGAGGCCACGCTGTTGTCGATGAATGCCCTTTTTCTACTCGTCGACAAGTGCTCCACTTCGTCGACGAGGTTGGCCAGGTCAAAGGTCTATAAGTTGAATTTTCATTTGCTTAATGGTTAAGAAACTTAAAAATCCTCTCTTAGCCTCTCTAGAACTTGAACCACTCTTCCTCTCTTTAAGGTTTCGGGCCGACTATTACCCAAATCAATGATTTGACGTTGTTACGTGGATTAGGAGGAGAATCTCTACGTTTATAGTGGATAAGATCTTCATTCTGAGGATTTTTGAGTTTTGTTCCAAAATCGAGGTAAGCGTCCGATTTCATTTTTGGTTCAGTAGATCTATAGTGGTTGGGATTATATTGAAGTATTGTTCTTCAGTTTTTACATTTTGGGGTTCCTGTGTCGTTGTTTTGGACCGATTAAGTTTGTGTTTCGGTTCTCAGGATAAGGTAAGGGGTTTCTATTTATATCAGTTGTTTTTGTAATCTGAATCCGTAAAACTGTGGTTTACAATTATAAATATGTTTTGGTTACTTATTTGGGAAAATCTATCTAGTGAAATGATGGGATTTTCGAGTTAAGAGTTTTTGGAAAAATTGGGGGTTTCGGGTATTATCTCCTTTTCTGTTGGACAACTATATATATATATATATATATATATATATATATATATATATATATGATTAAATTGTAATATAAGGATGACCGTACCTTTGATAATGTTAAACTGTATTTTCGAAGTATCTGATATGAGATTATTTTCTTACCCAAATAAGTGTGGAATGAACTGTTGTATTGAATGATGTGCTTTGTGAAAAAGCGAGCCGATTAACTACCGTACTCTGTGAGTTGTTGAAATGAGACATAGGAATGGGAGTTCCAAACTGTTCTAGGTTTTGTGAAAATGCCGAGTCGGAGTCGGCCCAAACGCCAAGGATAATTGAAGTGCGCCGGCTTATCCCCGAAGGCTGAGATGTGGAGGCCGGTGAAATAATACCGTAGGTGGAGAGTGTGAAATATGACTTTTCATACGGGTTGATCATCGAAGGGTGTGAGTTATCTAGGTTAGTGCTGGTAGAATGTTGTGGGAGCTTATGCTATGCCAGGTTACTAGGCCTGCCATGTAATGCGGTCGGCTTAGGCCGAAGAGTGTGACGACAGTGGATAGATTGACCATGTTTTGTGAGATATATTGGAACTGAATTGTGAAAATACTAGAATTGTGAATTGTTTATGTTTTAGTTTTGAAATAACACTCATGTGCCACACATTGATATAACCTAATTCTCCCTTATTAAAAGGTGTCTTACCCCCATCATACAAATATTTTTCAAGTCCTTCGAGTAGCCGATACTAGCATCCTAGCATTTCGAGAGCGTGGTTGTTGGTTAGCATTGTCTAAGTACTTGGTAAGTATTGACCTTTGGTCGGGTTGTCATTTTTGGGTTATGTAGGCACCCGAGGGTATGTTTTGTATTATGGGGCTACATCCTTGTTTTGTATAGACTCTGGTATGGTATTATGAATGTAATAGGTTGAATAATTCCGCTACGTATATTGTGTATGTGATTGTGGATAGGGTATACGTGAACCCTATGGGATTGGACCCTTATATTGTGTAGTGTCATGGATGGTTGTATGATACACGGATATGTTAGGTTACTAAATCATACCCTGGGGCCCATTTCTAGGTTCGAGGCATGACAACTTGGTATCAGAGCTAACCTGGTTGTTAGGTCTTGTAGACTTTGTTAGGCATGATTATGTGAATATACTAGAGTATAGGATGTAGGAAATGGGTGGAGTAGGTCAAGGCTTGTCTTGTAGCTGGAGACGGATTCAGTGACGGTGTTCTGTGTTTTTCCTGGAATGATGATTTTAGTAAAATCGCAGCAAACCATTGATGGTTTCATGTTTGCGTGGTGGGGCAGACTTGGACCTGAGAGTCAAGAAGTTAAATATGATTATCCTGCAATGATTGTGTTCATTGTGCTATGATATAGGAATGCTAATATATTCCTATACAATTTTCAGAATGGAGCCCAAGGATAGCAACTAGGATAGTAGTTTGGAAGGGATTGCGAGTGAAGGGTTTCCTTCCATGCCTTGGGGTTTGACTGGGCAGATTATGCAAGAAATCGGGCCAAATGTTAGGGGTCGTGAGCGTTCGCCTACTACTGCAGATAGCACCATTAAGAAGTTCACCCATATGCATCCTCCGACGTTCACAGGAGAATTCGACCCGATAGTGGCAGAAAACTAGGTGCAGAAGACAGAAAAGATTCTGAATGTTTTGCACTGCATTGACAAGTAGAAAGTTCTCTACGCTACTTTTCAACTAAGAGGAGAAGCTGAGAGATGGTGGATGGCTGTAAGTCTGCTGAAGGAGCAGAAGGCCAATCCATCAGGGATGACGTGGAGCCGCTTTAAGGAGGTATTCTTCGAGAGATACTTCCCGGCTTCCACCCATGATGCAAAGGCAGACGAGTTCTCGAGTCTAACTCAGGGGACCCTGACAGTGTAGAGTTACACAGCTAGATACATCAAGTTATCTCGCTTTGCGCTGTGTATGATATTTAACGAGGGCGAAAAGACTCGGAGGTTCGAGAAAGGTTTGAGGAAAGATATTCATAGGCTAGTGGGAATGCTACAGATTTGGGAGTTTCCTGTTCTCGTGGATAAAGCCGTTGTGGTTGAGGCTGGTCTCCTAGAGGATGAGGTGGTGCAGGATCAAAAGAAGAGGTCAATGCCTTCTGGTTCTTAAAATGGTTCTCGTTAGGGCAGTGGAAGAAGAGGAACTACGATTTGGGTAATTGCCAAGGTACGAAACTGTGGGGTCCACATGGGAACCAACCTCATGAGTGTTGTACTAGGTGCAATAGATGGCATGATGGAGAATGTTAGCCACTTTGGGGGCAATTGTTACCGCAGTGGAAAATCGGGCCACAGTATCCAGGATTGTTGTACGCAGATGAATGATATGCCTGCACCGAGTCAGAATCGGGGAAATGATCAGGTACCTTGGGGAAACTTTCAGGGAAACACGGCGTAGGCGAGAGTGTACTCACTTACTCCAGCCGATGCAGAGCATGCTGGCAACGTGGTGACAGGTACCATGTTATTACTTTCAAATAAAGTTGTTGTCTTATTTGATTCAGGAGCAGCCCACTCCTTTATATCTGCAAACTTTGTGAAATTATGTGGGGTTGAAACCCAAGTGATGGATGAGGGGTTTTCTATGGCTACACTGTTTGGGAGTATGGTGATCTATAGGAAGATGTTAGGGAACCACTCAGTGGGAATTCAGGGAAGGCAGCTACCGCTGAACCTGGTAGTATACGATATGTTTGGTTTTAATGTTATACTGGGGATGGATTGGTTATCCTCCAGTTTTATTGTGATTGACTATCGTAGGAAAATTGTGGTGTTCAGACCTCTTGGGAACATGAGTATGAGTTCGTAGGATCGTGTGTGTGTTCGACACCACAGATTCTATCGACAATGCAGACGAAAAGGTTACTCTTGGATGGGTGTCAAGGGTACCTAGCTTGTGTGAAGGAACCACCTCAGAATGATCTGAAGCTCGAAGATATCCAAGTGGTTAACGAATTTTCGGATGTATTCCAGGAAGATTTACTCAGTTTACATCCTGATTATGAGGTGGAGTTTGCTATTGAATTGTTGTCGGGCAAGGCACCGATTTCTAAAGCTTCATACCGGATGGCTCCAACTGAACTTAAAGAGTTGAAGGAACAGTTACAGGAACTACTGGATAAGGGCTTTATCAGACCTAATGTTTCGCCTTGGGGAGCTCCAGTATTGTTAGTCAAGAAGAATGACTGATCAATGAGAATGTGCATTGACTACTATGAGATCAAAAAAGTAACAGTGAAGAATCGATACTAGTTGCCTCATATAGATGATCTGTTTGACCAGCTATAGGGAATGCAGGTCTTTTCAAAGATCGATTTACGGTGAGGGTATCATTAGGTGAAAGTTAAGACTAAGGATGTTGCGAAGACTACTTTACGAACCAGATATGGTCACTATGAGTTTCTGGTCATGCCTTTTGGGTTGACAAATGGTCTAGTAGTCTTTATAGACCTAATGAATAAGGTTTTTCATGAATACCTGGACCATTTCATAGTGGTATTCATTGGCGATATTCTGGTATATTCTAGGAGTTCAGAAGAGCATGAAAATCTTCTAAGGTTGGTGCTTCAGATACTGCGGGAAAGGAAGTCGTATGCTAAGCTGAAGAAATGTGAGTTCTGGTTAAAGTAGGTCGCATTTCTAGGCCATGTCGTGTCGGGAGGTGGTATCTCAGTTGATCTAGGTAAGAATGAAGTAGTGGTTGGCTAGGTGAAACCGAAGAGTGTGCATTAAGTTCTGAGTTTCCTAGGATTGGTAGTGTACTACCTGTGGTTCGTGGAGGGATTCTCTAAATTGTTTGGCCCTCTAACATGGTTAACTAGGAAAGATGTAAAATTTGTTTGGACGAATGATTGTGAGCCGATTTTCCAGGAGTTGAAACATCGACTAGTCACTACTCTAGTTTTGACCATCCCATCTCGGGACGGTGGTTTTGTGATATATAGAAATGCATCTCTGAAGGGTTTGGGATGTATGCTAATGCAATAGGGGAAAGTAATTGCTTATGTTGGCAACTCAAAGAGTATGAGAAGAATTACCCCACGTATGATCTGGAGTCGGTGGCAGTGGTGTATGCACTGAAGATCTGGAGACAATACTTGTATGGTGAATTGTGTGAGATCTTCAAGGATCACAAAAGCCTCAAATACTTTTTCACACAGAAGGAGTTGAACATGAGGTAAAGGAGGTGGCTGAAACTGATCAAGAACTATGATTGCACCATTAGCTATCATCAAGGGAAAGCTAATATAGTAGCTGATGCGTTGAGTTGGAAGTCAGAGCACGCATCAATATTTGCAGTAGTAGGTTAGCATCATATCAGACAAGATCTTGAGAGTCTTCGCATGGAATTGGTGGATGGAAATCATCAGGCTTTCATTGCTAGCTTAGTGATCCGGACGACATTATTTGAGAGGATTAAAGCCGCTCAGGCTAATGATAAGGAGTTAGTTGAGGTTGTAGATAAATTGCGGTACGGGTTGGCTGCAGATTTTAACATCTCCGAGGGAGGTGTATAGAGGTTTGGAAATAGATTGTGTGTTCCAAATGACAAGGGGATAAGGAGGACGATCCTAGAGGAGGTGCATCATTCCTTGTATACAGTACATCCGGGTAGCACGAAGATGTATCGGGATTTATGCGAATCATTCTGGTGGAGTGGCATGAAAAGGGAGATTGCTCGGTTTGTGGAGCAATGTCTGACGTGTCAGCAGGTAAAGGCTGAACATTAGAGGCCAGTAGGGCCGTTGTAGCCATTAAGCATCTCGGAGTGGAAATGGGAGCATATCTCCATGGACTTTGTCACTGGGTTACCACCAGCAGTTCACAAGCAAAATGTAATATGGGTGATCGTGGACAGGTTAATTAAATTTGCTCACTTTGTACCGATGAAGGTTAGCTACTCCTTAAGTAGGCTAGCGGGCCTATACGTGCAGAAGATAGTCAGAATGCACGGGGTACCGATGTCCATTGTTTCAGATTGAGACTCAAGATTTACTTCTCGATTCTGGAAGAGTTTACAGGAAGCACTGGGGACGAAGCTTACTTTAAGTATAGCGTTCTACCCCCAGACCAATGGACAGTTAGAGAGGATAATTCAGATCTTAGAGGAATATGTTACGGGCTTATGTGTTAGACTTCAGTGGTAGTTGGATTCATTTTCTATCGTTGGTGGAGTTCGCCTATAATAATAGCTTTCAAGCTAGTATCGAGATAACTCCGTTCGAAGCATTGTATGGTTGGAGGTGTCGGTCTTCTCTGTATTGGGATGAGGTTGGTGAATGGTAGGTATTGGGACACAAACTTGTGTAACAGGCTTCTGAGAAGGTCAAATTAATCAGCAATAGAATTAAATCAGCTCAGATCCGAAAAAAGAGTTATGTGGATGTTCGCCGTCTTGAGTTGGAATTCGAGGTGAGGGGTAAGATATTCCCAAGAATCGCTCCAATGAAAGGAGTGATGAGATTTGGGAGAAAGGGCATGCTAAGCCCGAGGTATATTAGACCATTTGAGGTACTTGGATGAGTAGGTCCAGTAGCCTACATGATTACACTACCCTCAGTACTCTCTCAGATCCACGAGGTATTCCACGTATCCATGTTGAGGAGGTACGTGCTGGATCCATCGCATGTGATTAATTATGAATCTTTAGATATTAGGGATGCTTTACCGTATGAGGAGATACCCCGTTCAGATTCTGAACTAGAAAGTTTAGAAGCTGCGTACCAAGGAGATACCGTTAGTGAAAGTGCTGTGGTGGAATCACGCGGTTGAGGAAGCTTCTTGGGAATTAGAGATGGAAATATGTTGGAAATATCTAGAACTATTTTGAGGAGTGATGTTTATAGGAATGGTTTGGGTAAGTATGTGATGTATCTATTATTTAGAGTGATGTGGGTTAGTCTTTGGGAGAGTTTTGTGATATTGTGAGATCCCAAGACACTATTTATGTAACCACAGTATTCCTCCACCATAAGTGAGGGTATGTAATATATTTGGGACGGGGGTGCTATGTGGGTGGCTGCCGGCTCTTCTTATAGTCAGTTATGCATTTCATATATTGGTGAGTTAATGAGTGAGAGATTGTAAATTTCGAGGACAAAATTTTTGTAAGGAGGGGAGGTTGTAAGAACCCGACCCAATAATTTTGGATTAAATAAATAAGAAAAGGGGAAGGAATTTAAAAAGGTGAAAACAGTAGGGGTCATCAACAAGGCTCATTCTCTCGTTGATGAAGTCCCTTCTACAACTCGACGATGAAATTCAGAGGTTTGTCGACGAGTGAATATCGAGAGATTATGGGAATTTTGAAATTTCAGGCTTGTCAATAAGGCCACGTCGTCGTCAACAAACGCCCTTCTTCTACTCGTCGTCGAGGTTGGCCAGGTCAAAGGTCTATAAGTTAAATTTTCATTTGCTTAATGGTTAAGAAACATAAAAAACCTCTCTCTTTCTCTCTCTAGAACTCAAACCACTCTCTCCCTCTAAGGTTTTGGGCTGTCTATTACCCAAATCAACGATCCGATGTTACTACGTGGATCAGGAGGAGAATCTCTACGTTTATAGTGGATCGGATCTTCATTATGAGGATTTTTGGGTTTTGTTCAAAAATCGAGGTAAGGGTCCAATTTCATTTTTGGTTTGGTAGATCTGTAGTGGTTGGGATTATATTGAAGTATTGTTCTTCGATTTTTTAGGTTTTGGGTTCCTGTGTCGTTTTTTTGGACTGATTAAGTTTGTGTTTCAGTTCTCGGGATAAGGTAAAGAGATTCTGTTTATATCAATTATTTTTGTAATCTGAATCGGTAAAAATGTGGTTTACAATTATAAAGATGTTTTGGTTACTTATTCTAGTGAAATGATGGAATTTTCGAATTAGATTTTTTGGAAAAATTGGGGGTTTTGGGTATCATCTCCTTTTTTGTCGGAAAACTATATATATATATATATATATATGATTAAATTGTAATATAAGGATGACCGTGCCTTTGATTATGTTAAACTGTATTTTCGAAGTATTTGATATGAGATTATTTGCTTACCCAAATAAGTGTGGAATGAATTGTTGTATTGAATGATGTGTTTTGTGAAAAAGTGTGCTGATTAACTATCATAGGCTGTGAGTTGTTGAAATGAGATATAGGAATGAGAGTTCCAAATTGTTCTAGGTTTTGTGAGAATGCCAAGTCAGAATTAGCCCGAATGTCGAAGATAATCAAAGCACGCCGGCTTATCCTCGAAGGCTGAGATGTGGAGGCGAGTTTAAATAAAATCGTAGGCAGAGAGTGTGAAATATCGCTTTCTATACGGGTTGATCACTGAAGGTGTGGGTTCACCAAGTTAGCGCTGGTACAACGCCGTGGGAGCTTATGCTATGTCAGGTTACTAGGGATGCTGTGTAATGCGACCAGCTTAGGCCGAAGAGTGTGACGACACTAGATTGATTGATCGTGTTTTGTGAGATATACTGGAACTGAATTGTGAAAATACTGAAATTGTGAAATGTTTATGTTTTACCAATAACACTCATGTGTCACACATTGATATAACCTGATTCTCCCTTACTGAGATGTGTCTCACCCCTGTCATACAAATGTTTTTTAGGTCCTTCGAGTAGTCGACACAAGCGTCCTAGTGTTTCAGGAGTGTGGTTGTTGGTTAGCATTCTCTAAGTACTTATGTAAGTACTAATCTTTGGTCGGGTTGTCATTTTTGGGTTATGTAGGCGCCCAAGGGTATGTTTTGTATTTTGAGACTAGATCCTAGTTTTGTATAGACTTTGGTATGGTGTTATGAATGTAATAGGTTGAACAATTCCGTTGCATATATATTGTGTATGTGATTGTGGATAGGGTATACGTGAATCCTACGAGGTCGGACCCTTATATTGTATAGTATCATGGATGGTTGTATGATACAGGGATATGTTAGGTTACTAAATCACACCTTGGGGCCCATTTCCGAGTTCGGGGCGTGACATGTCTCCTATTGGGATTCTTCCCTATTTCATCTTCCTGATCATTATAATCTGAGGGTGAACCCTCCATTTTTGTTCTTTTTTCTCTCTCTTTGAGTGATCTTCCTTCTCATCCATTATCAATAAAAGTGTCCGAATGCGCCTAGAAATAGCCTGAATATCTCCATTCTCAGATAGCCCTAGAATTGCAGTTGACAAGTCGATAGCTAAAGAGGAGTCCCGTAGAAATGCCTTAAGTGAAATGAAAGAAAATGAAGAAAAGAGTCAAAACTCGTGTTTCTCATATGCATAACTATTGGAGACAATATATGCCATAACATAAATCACGAACATTGTCCATAATTATTTTGGTTATCTAAAAGGAAAATCACACTTAAAACATGGGAGCCCAAAATTTCTATGCATAAATGGTAATGGAATGTTTGAGGATTAAATGATTCAGATAAATGAATCCAAATAAGACTGTTGCCTTGAATCAATGGAAACCGAACATTATTTGTCTTCAAGAATCAATATTGTGCTTGGTAAATCAGATTATTGTTGCATGCTAATGGAAGGAGATGTCAATAGAATGGGCATGCCTTGAGGCCAATGGAACAGCGACGGTATTTTGATATGATAGAACAATAAAAAATGGTAAGTTCTCTCATTTAGCAATTAAAAATAGTAAGTTCTCTATCTCTATAAGTTACTATTACAGGATGTATAAACTAGTTAGAGTTAGAGAAAGAAAGTGTAAAGATTAAGTAAATGTAAAATGTATAAAGGGCAAGAATGATGATGTTCTAGTGATTTTTTTTATTTTTAAAAAAATACTTAAAAGAGAGGTGCTGAAGATACTTTAAAAAGTTGTTTAATGAAAACAAATCAAAAACTTAAACCTACAAATGACATATGAAGAAAGACTAAGAATTGAAGATTTCATTCATAATATTAGAGTCAATGAAGTAAAGATGACTTTTATAAAATATGAAAAGTAAGAAAATTAAATGATCAGATTGCATCCCAATTAGATTTTGGAAATATCTAGGGGGATAAAGGAAGTATATGATTAATCAATCTATTTAATATTATTATAAAAATAAAAAAAATTTATATTTTTAAAAATTTTTAAAAATTATATTTTCATTGTTTTGACTTTGTATTATAAAAATGCTAATGAAGTAGGTCATTCGTCTGCTGCTTATGATTGTAACCTTTTGTTTGTTAATGTACTAATTTTAGGGTAACACTTTTATGAATGACTTTCTAATTTTTTAAATATTTTTAATGCAAATGCGTTCACATGGTGTAAATATAATAATTTCATCAAATTATTAAGTGTTCAAAAATCTTAAAAGGATAAAAAGAATACAAGTTTTTAAATTTACAAAAAATAAAAAAAAACATGCACAATAAATTTCGTTATTTGGTCCAACGAGATTTAAAGGGTTAGGAAAGTTGGGTGTTGACGCGTGGTAAATCTCGTTAGACCAAGCAGTGAGAAAATTTTTTCCAAATACAGTATTATTTAATGTATTATTATAAAATGAGAAAAAAACTCCACAAAGTTACCCTAGCAACATAGCCTGGGAATCTAGTTTGTCTTTTTTATTACTTTTTAAAAAGTACGTTTTCTTCAGCCACCAAGTCGTTGTAGTATAGTGGTGAGTATTCCCGCCTGTCACGCGGGTGACCCGGGTTCGATCCCCGGCAACGGCGATTTTCTATTTTGCTGATCTGCAGAACTGCGCATTTTGCAAGGTGGGGAGCTAACTGTAAAGTCTAAATTAGAAGAAAAAGCAAAGCAAATATTCCCGCATGTCACGCAGGCGACCCCGGTTCGATTGCCGGCAACGGCGTTCGTGTTGCTCCATTTTCCTTTTTATTATGCTTTTGGTTTTTGCTTAAATGTCTTTTCTCAGAAGTTCCTTTTTAGTATGCTCTTCTTGGCTTTTGCTAAATGTCTTTTCTCAGAAGTTTGAGAGAGCTAACGCATCCTGATTCCCTGAAAGAGTCAGAAAGACTAATTAAAAAGAATTCATCATGCCCGCAAAATGTTGTGTCATGACCCCCTCTTCAATTACTTGCTGTAGGATTTTCTGCTATCTCATCTCTAGCTGGTTGTTTTGCACGCCAGAAAATCTTCCATTTCTTATTCTTGCATTCTAGTTCAAAGTAGAATATATGCAGGGATGCGTATTAAGAACTGGGTTCTCACACCAGATATCCATGTTCTGCCCACTCTGTGGAACATGTAGTAGGTTTGGCCCAGACGGGCTGCATCTCAGTTGTTCGACGAAATGCCAGTAACAAATTCTGCAGGAAGATCATTGTTTCATGGAACAAAATAATTTCAGTACTGCTCCTGACAGCTTGTGGAAGATTGAAGCATTCCGAGAAATCGTAAAGATATTCTAATGTGGGATGCGTCTTGGATTCCATAAAGTAGTTATGTTGAAGTAGGCAATAAATATGTATGCCGAGTCTTTGGGAGGATTTTGAAGAGGGTTGTAGTTTATTGGATGATGAAGATTGTCGAGTACACATAAAAAAATGGTTCTAAGCTTTTTTGTTGATCAATGTTATGCTGATTGAAGTAACCTTAATAGTTTTCAGCTTCTTGGTTTTTTTTTTTTTTGATACGCCAGGTTTTCTCGGCATCAAACTAATCCCACACTTACATCACGTAGGAGGAAAATCGTGGATGTGCACTGCAGGTGGTGGGATTTAAACCTCAGACTTCACTTCACCTTTGTCTAAGGTCGTCTGGTAACCTCCTTACCACTGAGCTTATTGGAAAGGTAGGCTCATTGTTAGATACAAAAGGAATTTACAACAATCTTGGTGCAGCAATAATAGATGTATGCATAGCGTGCAGGCGTTGAAAAAAGGTACCTCTAAATTCCGTAGCTGGGGAGTGAGGAGATTGGATAAAAGGACATTTCTGAGAGTAATCTGCTTGTTCTAATGGTCAATTTATCATATTAATGATCAAGGATTATTGGGATACTAGTTAGCAATAACACTACAGCTGCAAGCCCGCTGGGGTGATCTGCCAAGCAGAGGGATCTTTTTAATCATGTTCATTTGATCATCCCTTACCTAGTTACCTGTCAAGTTCCCGAAAATCCTATGCAGACTTAGGGGAGCAGTCTGGCAGATAATGGAACATCACTTATAGTAGAATCCACAAAACAGGGAAAAGTGTGTAGCCCTGTGAGTATTTTTCTTTTCTTGAGCCAGTTCTCATTTATAAACCACCAAAATCTGCAAAAGACTGGGTTCCTTGAAAATGTAAGAGTAACACAATGCATGGATATCTCCAGAAGCTATTTTAAGGCAAAAACCCAATCAACCTACTCTAAAATACTGCAAAACATGAAGTTTGAAGCAGAAGGAAAACAATAATTTGTGAAATATCTGCTCAAGAATTTTCCATATTCCTTACAAGCTGTTTCTCCCATTGAATCATTCAATTCTTAAATTCACTCTAAAGTATGCTTCCTTTACGTATATAAATTCTCCTGAACATACAATCAGATCTAGAACGCCAAAACACATCAGTTTTGTCTGTAAGCAATGTAATTCGCCAGAGCAATCAAGGGAGCAGCCTTCTCGGGATCAAACCCGGAGAGCTGATCCTGAGCATCCTTGTTCAATTTTTTAGCTAACTCCCTCGATTTCTCAATAC
Organism: Malania oleifera; assembly: GCF_029873635.1. Classification (NCBI taxonomy): domain Eukaryota; kingdom Viridiplantae; phylum Streptophyta; class Magnoliopsida; order Santalales; family Ximeniaceae; genus Malania; species Malania oleifera. The sequence continues at coordinate 28,017,265 of NC_080417.1, forward strand.
CCATCAGCTTCGGATACGTAACCTTATCAGCTACCAAATCCTTGCCGGCCGTCTTCCCCAATTCATATGAAGATTTAGTAACATCCAGAATGTCGTCGACAACTTGGAACAGCAACCCAATGCATCTGGCAAATTTCCTAAGTTTCTCAACATTCTCGTCAGACCCACCTCCCAAAATCGCACCCAAAACCACCGCCGCCTCCAGCAATGCCGCCGTCTTGTGAACATGAATAAACTCCAGATGTTCCAAACCCACATCGGATAATCCCTCAGAATTTATGTCCACCACTTGCCCGGAAACGAGCCCTTCCGAACCAATATATTTCGCTAGTTCCCCAACTGCTCGAATAATCCTCGCCGGAGGTACGCCGGCGGTGGCCGTGGCAACGTGCTCGAACGCGAAGGCGAGGAGGGCATCGCCAGCGAGAACCGCGACGTCCTCGCCGAAAATCTTGTGGTTAGTGGGCTTTCCTCTCCGGAGATCGTCGTTGTCCATGCAGGGGAGGTCATCGTGAATCAAGGACATGGTGTGGATCATCTCGACTGCGCAGGCGGCGGGCATTGCCGTGGACTCGCGGCCGCCAACGAGCTCGCAGGCGGCGATGCAGAGGACGGGGCGCACGCGCTTGCCGCCGGCGAGGAGAGAGTAGCGCATGGATTCGTGGATCTGAAGGGGTTCTCTGAGCGAAACAGCGGCATCCAATGCTTGATTCACCGAATTAGCCTTCTGAACCATGTAAGCCTTGAAACTAAAAGGCGAAGAGTCTACCTGAGGCTTTTCCTCTTCTGGGGTGTCTCCTTTCACTGTATCTTCTTTCGTTATAACCGCTGAGACCATGACACGAGAAGAAGAAGAAGAAGAAGAGATGGGTCGTTCTGTTCTTGGGGACATGAGCGAAATGGGATTGCTCCTCAGAGGGTGGAGCAAGTCTAAGGTTGGAGATCCAGATCTGCGGACATGGTTAAACATGGAACATGTTTGAACCCATGTACTCAGATTTACAGAACCCATATCTCCTGTAGCTAGTAGCTATGCAAAATCGGAATTTTCCCCCTTGACTCTCCCGGAGAGAGCAGACGCAGGGATTGGTAGAACTTCGAAGTGAATCCTGTGATTCTGAGAAGGAACTACCACAGGAAATTTGGGGGAATCAAAGAATGTGTGCGACCTGTTCTTGTCTAGTCCATCATTATATAGATCGCCTCTTCCCTTGCTAGATTCAGTGAAGCTTCCAAATTAAAGACAAGCCGTTCCCATTTTCTATGAACAAAAATTAGTGCGGGGCCGGAGAAGTAGGGAGAGAGAAATGAGAAGGTGAGCAAGGAAAGGAGGTGGGGAAGATAGGGTATTTAAGTTGGAGGGAGGGGAAGTGCTGGCCACTTTCTCAAAACACAAGTGGCTCCATGTGCAAACTACAATTCAGATGGGGTCTATTGGCCAAGGACAGCACAAAACATATGGGACTTCGACTTAGACCCGTCTGGATTGTCCCTCGTCCGTTGAATTTGGGGGGCACCTAATTAATGAAAATACAATACACGCTTTAACTCTGTGCAAAAGCCATTAATAAAATATAAAACATCATCCCAAGCATTTGTGATTTGTCCCTCCGTCAAGCGTCAATTGCTCCAATAAAAAGAATGTTTTGCGTTATGATGTTATGCCACTCATCGGGTAAGTCCAAACTAAAGTAGAAAATCTATTTACGGATTGCGATGAGTTAATGGTGAGGCTTTGCGATGTTCGAATGGAAAGATGACACCTAATAACTTTTGAGTCTTTTGATTGAGATGAAAAAGGTTGTCAAAAAGTAAAACAATTTCATTATTGATGAATTAATAACCAAAATTTAGGTACGTGGCCTGCAATCAAATTAGTAAAAAAAATGAAAAAAAAAATCACACCGAATAAGATTTAGCCTTTAAAAAAAAAAAAAAAAAAACCAACTCCACATAGGGTCCTGTCTTATTAATTTTGAATAAGAGTATTATTATTATTATTATATCGTCAGGTGTCCTGAGCTTACGTACCAGACTAATCCCACACCTATGCTAGTTGTGTCCGACTAATACGTAAGAGGTAAATTACAGATGTGCGTTGCACTCGGCAGGATTTGAATCCCAAGTTTTTCCTTTGTCCAAGATTGTTTGATGCGAGTCCATGAGCTTATGCCCGGAGACAAATATTATTGATTGACTAATACATAATACTTATCTTTCGTTCAAGTTAGCCAAATTTTATTTTAAGGATAAAATCTAGTAACACCCTAAGTAGTATTTTGAAGTATGAATTTTGAATTTTAAATTTAGATTTGAGTAGATTTGTATAAATTTTAATACAATTTTATGCTTCATCTTATTCAAATCTAATACAATTCCAAATTTAAGGTCTCCCCAAATATGGGGTAAGAGTTTTTAAAAAATGACACTCCTGTAAGAAAATTAATGTATAGTCAAATAATAACTAAATTAAACTAGAGAAAAAAATTATTATAGAGAAACTAAAGTGTTGACTTAACTGGAGTTTTCAATCCTATTTTGATGATAACAAAATAAAGGATGCCTTAACATATGATGTTAAGTGATGTGTTTTAGGTAAAAGAACTCTCAAGGTTGATAAGTTGAAGCTCAATGTTAATCTAGTGAAAGCACCTCAGAATATTGAAGGCAATGAATAACAAATGAAGAAGCTTAAGAGCAAGCAAACCCAAAGTCAAAAGTAAACCTCAAAAGGTTGAAGGAGGCTGAAGGATTTAAGAAGACCATAATTAGAAGAACTGTTATAAGTACTTCAAAATCAAATGTCATTTAGATATGTGAAGCTCTTATAAAATCAAAAGAAACTAAGAAACACTTTGTTTTAAAGAGCTTAAAACATGTTTTTGAAATTAAAGTAACAAAGGCCTTAACGGAACGAAAATGTTCAAAATAAAAAGTGAGTTTCTGATAAGCAGTGCACCTGACAGATGACTGTCTATCTATGGACAGATGACTGGCAAGTTAAAGGGTTTAATAAAAGTATTCTGGGTTTAAATTTTAATTATGACAGATGACTGCCATGTCATGGCAGACGTCTGTCACGTGGAGCAAATTTTAGATCTCAAAGGGAAGCTTCTTGTTAAAATTTTGAATTTCAAAATTTAATCAACAATTTAATGTTTTTTCAAAGTTTACCTAATTTGATATGGACAACATCTTTCAAAATTTTGAATTTCAAAATTTAATCAACAATTTAATGTTTTTTCAAAGTTTACCTAATTTGATATGGACAACATCTTTCAAAATTTAGTCAACAATTTTAATGTTTTTTTCAAAGTTTACCTAATTTGATGTGAATGTTGATCTTTCAAAATTTTGAAATTCAAAATTTAGTCAACAAATTAAATGTTTTTTCAAAGTTTACCTAATTTGATGTGGAAGTTGATCTTTTAAGTTGCCTATAAATACCTCTTTGGGTAATGAAAAAACATAAGACTTGAAAACACAAGAAAAGAGAGAAATCAGACAAAATTTGAAATTCATCTTGTGCTGAAATTCTTCTGAAGTTCTTCTTTGCTCACATCTTTTGCTGGAGAAGAATTCTACAATTCTGGTAGATTGAAAATATCAAAGTTCGGTTCCGGGTTGCAATTCCATTTCTCTTTTAAATGAACTATTGGTGACTTCTAAAAACTTTAGAGTTTCATATATTCTATTTTGCTTTGGTTTTTTGAAGTACAATTTACATTTCAATTTGTACAACCTGCTCTAAATTTTGGGAGTATTTTTTTGTACGCAAAATTTATATTATATTCTTGTAGATTGTGACGATTCCAGCTTTGCTGGATCGTTGGCTAGGCGATGGATTATCGCTTAGAGAGGTGCTGCTCTAGCCTTCTGAAGGAGTGTATAAAGGTATTGTTCCACCCAGTAAAGGAACAGGTTTAGTGAATCCTTTGGTGGTTTTGCCAAAGGCGAGGACGTAGGCTGTGTTGAAGCCGAACCTCGTAAAATCCTGTGTCTCACTCTGTCTTTCCCTTACTCTTTATTTTCAGCATATTTATATTGCGTGGATGGTTTAAATTTGAAATCATATACACTACGTTTATTTGGAAATCAAATAAACTTAAAGTTTATTTTTGATTTGGGTTGCCGAAACCGAAAGGGAGTACGTTGGTTAAACCATACTTTGCGGAAACCATACGGGAGTACGTTACTTGGTTAAAACACCTAAAGAAAATTAACTAAGAGTTTATTTGAATTCTGAATTTTGGGAAGAGTGTGGATGTGTGGTTGTAAATCATATAAAAGAAGCAAATTTATTTTAACAAGCATATCATTCAACTATAAGGCTTGATTCATATTTATAAGGCATACATAAACAAATAACCATCCTAATTTCTTACTACTGTATATCTTAATTTTGGTTTGGTTGTTTGCCTTCAAATTGTGTTTGGTTAGTTTGGATAGTGTGGTTAATTGAAAGGTTGATTGGTGATTTAGTTGTTTAAGTGCTTGTGTTGTTGATTCTATAAAAGTAACCAAGTTATTGTTTAACAAATTAAACAAACAAGTAAAAGAATTAGATAAACAATAAAAGAAGTTAAGTATTCTTAAAAGGAATTAAAAAGAAAGTTTTTAAATTCCCAATTCACCCCCCTCTTGGGAAGCTATCCTAATTTCATAAGGCATGGTGGGACCACTGTCCTTAAATTTGATTTCACACTTATGCAAAAATCTTTTGGTGCAAATAGTTACCACACACACGATCTCCATGATTACTTAGCGACACCTAGGTTTGTGTGTACTTGCAAACTCTAGAACTTTAAAAGTTATAGTATATGGTTACCCAATGAAGAGGGGGAAAAAATAAAAATGAGATGATAAAAAAATACTAAGATATCTACTGGAGACTACTACTAGATGATAGATAGAATGCGTATGAAAGAAAAAGAAGAGAGTCTTTTTTGGTTGTGTTTTAGAAAGGGTTGGAGGTAGTCTATTTATAGGTTGCATAGAAGAGTAACTTTCAACCTTGATTATTGCAGTAGAATAATGGTATTTGACTGTTCAAGTACCAACATTAATATCTACCTATTGCAAGAAATTAAAAGATAAATATTGCTAAAATAATGTGAAGAATACTGTTGCCACTAACTAGAAAACAAACAATGAAAAATTGTCAGAATTTGCAACATCTCCAACAATCCTCCACATGCTTCACATTGTGAAACTAAACAAAACAAAATAAAAGAAAAACCGGGTAGCCATGAAAAGTCATGCAAAAGACGACAATACATTTTGATTTGAATTGCACTTAGAGAATGTGTGATATGAGCTACAAGAACTTGGTGAACTTTATAATCTTGAACCAACCTCTTTTAGTGTAACTCTATAAGCACCCCACAACTTATATGACATTTCTAAATACAAAGCTCCTGCAAGTTGGTACAAGTAAACCTTACATTACACCTTAATTTTCATGAATGCTACGGAAAGTTTTAGCCCACTAAAATTTCATAGGAAGCAGCCTCACTTCCACACTCATGTAGGTGAATCCATTGAGTGTGTAACTACAACTAAACACACCACCTAACAAAGACTATGGATTCATTCAAAGATAAACTCAACCTCACAATCGTTGTAATTGCACTATTTCAATACCATATGAATGAGTAAAAACAAATAATAGTGTTGAGCAAACTACTCAATGACTTGTTACTACCCATTGAACCTAATTCATGAGATCTCAAACCACATAGATTAGGTTGTCATAATTAGTAGTTTATGTTAAGGACTTAAGACCCATCCCCTTCGATATTTCTTTTACTATATTTCTAGTTAGCACTTTGTTAGAGGATCTACTAAATTTCTTTCTGATCTCACATAACTCAATGTGATCACACTAAGTGAGATTAATTCTTTTACTATCTTAGGTCTTGGGCATATATGTCAACTCTTCTCATTATAGGTCTTATTATTTGTTTGAACTAGTGTTAGGCAATCACAACGTATAGACAGAGGTGGTACCAATAAGCCATAAAGGAATATATGTTAACATGTTCCTTACCAATTAGCCTCATTAGCTATTTTCCCTAGAGTTGCAAACTCTGCCTCCATAGTGGACCTTGCTATACATGTTTGTCTATGAGATTTTTAAGAAACAGTAACACTAGTTAAAGTAAGAATATAGTTAGTTGTAGACTTGATAATATTTATGTTTGGTATTCAATTAACATAAAAAACATGCTTCTACTTATAAGATATTCACAATAAAATAATCCATAATTTATAGTACCCTTAAGATATTTTAATACCCCTTTTAGTGTTATCCAATGGTCAATGCCCAAAATTATGATTATATCTACAAAGTTTACATAGAGTAAATGCAATATTTGGTTATGTATAATTCATTAAATGCATTAATTAAACTCACTATTTGGGCATAGTCAACCTTAGCAATAGGATCACCTTTATTTTCCTTTAACTGTGAACTAACATCATATGGAGTTTTAATAGATACACAATCAATATTATCAAAATTTTTTAAGAGTTTTTTTTATTTTTTTATTTTTTTAAAGATAATATGGCTGGGATAAACAACACCATTGTGCTCACTTAAAACTCTAATACTTAGAATTACATCTGCTTACTTCAAGTCCATCATTTCAAATTTTGAGGCAAGAAACAATTTGGTTGATTTTACAATTTCCAAACTAGTGTCACATATTAACATATCATCAACATATATACATATTATTACATCATTATCATCGTCAAATTTGTTGTACAAATATTTATCCGATTCATTGATTTTATATCCATCACTATAAGAGTGTTATCAAACTTTTCATGCAATTATATAATGTTGTTTATTTGTTGATTTTTTGAGTCCTATCTCGTTTTGATAATGACAAAGCACAACATCTCATTTGTGCGTTTAGTATTTGAACAAGTTAACTTTCAGAAAGTAAAGATGACAGATTCAAAATGGAAGCCTTGAAAGTACCTAAATGAGCACATATCTTAGTGCATTCCATGGAAACCAAAGAGCAAAAGCTTGAAGACTTGTTTGTATTTTTTAGTTGTAATGTTATTAGGTTTCAATTGTGCATGCATAACATCTGATTTAAATTGAAGTTCATCACTAACCTTAGATTGACCTTAGACACTCTATATTTCATGAGAAATCATTTTACAAATGTGCAAAAATTATTTCAAGTGTAAAAATCATTTTTGGAATGAAAAACTCCAAAACAAGTTTTTCAAAAACCCATTCATGTTTCTTTCGTTGCATTGATGAACACTTTTCTCGATCAATCCGTTATCACTTAAAAACTGTTCAACGCAAAAGTTTTGGGATTTCCTCTTAACTTTCTTTTGATACCAAGAACGTTCCATTTGGAGTTCTTTAGAAAAGAAATGCCCAAAATACTGAAAGATGTCTGCAATAGAAAATTCCCTTCATGTTTCTTATGCCTCAATGATGAGCAATTTTCTTAATCAATCACTTCTTATCTTAAGAAGTGTTCAACATTAAAGTTGTGGGATTTTCTCTTAATTTTCTTTTGATACTAAGAATGTACAATTTGGAGTTTAGTGGAAAAAGTGATGCCTGAAATACTGAAAAGTTTTCACAACCTCTCGGGAAAGGCGTAGAAATGGCCAGAAAATGGCTAATTTTCAAAATAAATTATATTTTAACACCCCAACAACCATAAAACGGTTATATCTCCAACTTGCCTACAAATACCTTGCCCCAACACTTGAACAAGTTAAGAAAATAAAGCCTACTTGCATATTCTTTCATTCTTCTTCATATTTGAAACCCATTTTGAAGATCAATTCATATTTTTTCCTACTCTTTCTTTTTGAAAATCGTTTTTGGGAAAATCTTTTGGTTCATTCAAGAAAGGTTTGAACTTATATTCATACTCATATATATTGCTTGAAAGCTTTCCAGCAATTTGATTTTTCAAAGGTCAATCTTGAAGAAAATATTTCTCCTACTCTTCTTTTGAAAATTCTTTTTGGAGAAAATCTTGTGAGTTATACAAGAAATGTTTGAGCATATATATTCATTTATATATACTAGCTTAAAAAGTTTCTTGAGCAAGGCTAGAGCATATATTCACATTCATATATTTTTCTTGGAAGACTTGTTGACCTTATAGGTCACACCCTGGTTTTGATAATGACAAATACAATTGTATTTAATAAATATCTAGTTCATGTGCAGGTTTATATTAGCATATCTTCAGTGGCACGTGAAAGCTCAAAGCTTGAAGACAATCTCATTCTCTTAATTGCAATCATTTTCAGTGAAATTTGTCTGTAATAGTAATTAGGGTTCTTTGGTTTGTAATAAGGTCACACACACATCACATGCATGATTTAATTTGTAAGCTCAAACCGAACCATAGAAAGACCTTAGGGTGAACCTTCGGTCGACCGACACCGGACTTTTCGGTGTTTCCAAATTGGACCCCAAGTGACCTTAAGACACGCACATATGCACATATGTTTATTAGGCACTTGAAATAGACTTATTTGGGTCAATTCGGGACCAAAATGCACACTTGGTGCACTTTCGGTCGACCAGCCAACTCAGTTCAAATTGTCCTGGTTGACCGAAATCGGTTTAGGTCAACTGTTTGACCCAGTCCCGATCGACCGAGACGATGCAGTTCATTTACCCTCGGTCGACCGAACCTCTTGGGAGTCAACATTTTGACCTCCCGGTCGACCAAGCACTTTTGTACTCCAACTACCTGGTCGACCGAAGGGTCTTGGGAGAATTCCCAACTGCCTGGTCGACCGAGCCCTGTAGTTCAAAAAGGCCCCGGTCGACCGAACCTCAGAAATTTGGAAAATCGCCCTCTCCGGTCGACCGAGCCACTTAGTTCAAAATACCCCTGGTCGACTGAACTACTTGAGTCCTGGTCGACCGAACCACTTTTGGTCGACCGGACCTCTCGGGTTGGTCCTATTTTTACCGCGGTTAATAATTTTTTTAACAGGGTTAAATTATCTTAAGTGTCATTAAACTTTTCCAATAATCCCTAATAAGTCCCCAACGGTCAAAATTTTCAGCATGTCTATATATACTCCTTCATTTGGTGGATTAAGCACCGATTAACAAAAAGATTAAGAAATCCTCTCTCAAGCAAAAAATATTCTATCTTGCCTCTCAGTGCTCAAATCTTTTTGAAACCTACTCAAGCTTACCTTCTTCTTCCATCCATATTTTTTATAAGTGCATTAAGTATTGTTATCTATAGGTTTGCTCTCCATATTGTTGCATATTTGAATCGATCTTTTGAGAGCATAACCTAAGTTTTCTTAGGAGGCTTTGCCAATAAGCCTACCCTAAGAAAGACTTGTGGTGACTTCCCAAGTATTGCATTCTCATTGCAATATCTTAGGAAGTTCGTATTTTGTTTGGGGCTTGCAAAAATACTTTCAAACATATTCGAATATCTTGTGGTGTTCATATTGATATATTTGTGAAAAGGTATTTGTGTGTGTGATATATTAATCTTTGTAGTAATATCCATTCAAATCTATATCATTTGCTTAAGTACAAGGATTACTTATATCTTGCAGTCCAAGCATATATATATATATATATATATATATATATATATATATTCATGGGATTGGCACATTCTATTGAGTTATATTATTGAGGCCTGTCTACTCTGTGTGAACACGTTTGTTTGAACACTCTAAAATACACAGATTATCATTGACACTCTCACGTACTTGCTACACTCATAGAAAACATTGTTGAGAGTTGAAATACTTAGACCACACTGAGCTTACATTATTAAATCATCTGTGGTGTTTGTGTGTGTGCGCATTTGTGGTACAAATTTGCTTTACGTGAAAGCACTCTTGTATTGTACCTTTGATTGTAAATCTGAGAGATTCCAAGCGTGGCCTGAAGGGGCGGTAATCCAGCCCGGTAAGGATTGTTGTAAAGGTTGAGGTCAGCCCTGTGGTAATTTGACCTGGTTTGTATAGGTGCCGCTCCACCCGTTTAAGTGAGCAAGGTATTGTGATAATCCTTATGCTGGTTAGCCAAGGCGGGGACGTAGGCAGTTGGCCGAACCTCGATAACATATCTGCATGTCATCTTCTCTTTATTGCTTTCTGGTGCTTGAATGATTGTTTAAACTGCTTTATTTAATTTCTGGTATATTTACATTATTTGCACTAGATTGACCCTAGGCTTGTGAACATACTGCTGTTAGGAGGAATACCTAGAAGATAAAATTTAAAAATACCAATTCACCCCTCCTCTTGGGTTCACGGTAAAGCTAACAAGACTTTTTGCTTTTGATATTTAAAAAGTCTATTTGAGAAAGATCATTTCCATATTCTCACTCTTACTTGCAAAACATTTTTGAGAGAAATCCCCATACTCTACCAAGTTTCATATTTTAAATCATTTGAGAGTGCATTTAGATATATTTTTCATTGTATAGATCAACTTGTGAAGAAGCATTTTTTTGTACGCAAAAATTATTATCTATCATTTATATTTTTTCGGTTCGGGTTGTGAACCATGCCAAGTGAGGGGATATCACTTGGAGAGGCTTCTCCACTTGTAAGGAGGGAATACGGTGTGTACCATTCCAGATGTGGGGTATCGTTTGGAGAGGTGACTTTGCCTATAAGGAGTGTGTAACGTGGTGGCTCCACCTAGTTTAAAGGAGTGTTATAGTGGAAATTTTTGGGTGGTTTGCTCAAGGCAAGGACGTAGGCGGGGATAATTGAACCTCGTTAAAATTGTTGTGTTTGAATTTCTCTCTTCCTACACTATTTAATTTTCGCACGTGTATGAGCAATCACAACAAAATAAATGTGAACATACACATGGGAAATTATTTGTTGTGATTGTTTTATATACACGCTTTAAATTTTGTTTGGATATTATTTTGTGAATCGGTTAAATAAATTAGCAAAAGTTTTTAAAATCCAATTCACTCCCCCTCTTGGGATCACACCAATCCTCACAATTGGTATCAGAGTCTCGTTTGCAAAAAAGCTTAAACGTTTTTGTTAAAGATCACATGGCTCATTTTGGTGTATCCTTGTTTTGTGAAGGTCAATCCTTTACAAGACCTCCATTGTTTTGTGGTATAGATTACACCGTTTGGAAACAAAGAATAATTATTTTTGTGCAAACTATTTATTAGAGGGCTTGTAAAGTGATCAATCAAGGGAACTATAACCCAATGAAAATTATTAATAATGTAGAGTTTCCCAATAAGAAATGAATGAGCATGATATTAGTTTAATGCAAATAAATTCTAGTGCTATGAACATGTTATATTGTGCTTTAGATACTAACGTTTTTAAATAAATTATAGCATGTCAAAATGCTAAGGAAATTTGGGAAGATCTTGAAAAGAGGTATGGAGAAATTGAGGAAGAGAAGGCCACCACTCCAACTGACTCAAGCTCAAAAGATCAAGAAGGAGAAAAATGTTGCTTTATAGCTTTAACTGATGAAGAGGTACATTCTTCTCCTTCCACTTCTTTAAATGATTCATGTACTGATTCGTGGAATAAATCTTGTGATAATTATTGTAGTGAATCATGTGATGAATCTAGTAGTGAAAGCATGCCATCTAATGAGGAACTCCAAAAGGAATTTATTAATACTCATAAGATTCTACTTAGGATGTCTAAAAAGGAAAAAAATTTGAAAGATGAAAATAAAAATTTGGCAAAACAATTAGAAGAGTTAAAAGAATCTAAAATTCTTGTTGAAAAGGAAAAAAAGCTTGAAAATCGAGATATTAGAATACAAGAATGAAAAAGTAGTGAGAGAACTAGCGAATCTAAGATCCCAAGTTTCTATTGAAAATGAGAAGGATTGGTATATTTCTAAACTTGAAAGCAAAGTCAACAAATGGCTAAAGAGCTTGTAAGATCACAAGAAAATTGCAAAGGCATAAAATACTTAGAAATACTTATCCTCGAAATAAAATTAGAGGAACAATCTAAGATCATCCATACATTTACAAGAGGTAAAGAAAATTTTGAAAAGAAGGGCATAGGATATAATGGAATTGAAAATAAGAAGAAAAAGAACCTTTACATGAAGTATTTTGTAAAAGCCTCCAAATTCTATGCTACCTCCTCTGGTGCTTATACTCACACCACGTGCTTCCTATGTAAAAGAAGGGCTATATCAAATTCGATTGCTCCTTCAAAAGGAAAGGTATGAAAATCAAACAAATTTGAAGAGTCAAAGAAACACCGGGTTCTAACCTATCAAGGCCCAAATAAAAATGGGTACCAAAATGAGCCCCATTGTTCCCACCTTAGATCTTAGGATTGAGAACTTAGTAGAGTTAACCATCCCTAAATGAAGAAGGGATAGTGATGAAAAAAATGCTCAGGACAGGTTTGTGCTTAAATTGTAAAATCTTAGTATACGCATTTACTATATTAAGAACCTAAGAGATTCAAGCCAATATGAAAAATTCAAATGATATAACCAATCTAATCGCTTACTGTATATATCAAAATGATTAGTTAAAATATGAAAATATTGGTTATAACATGCTAACCTTTGAACTGAAAAAGAATGAGTTAATTTATGCCTGAATGGGACTTTGGTATCCACACAGTCCATATCATTCCTTTGAAATGTTCTAAGTAAAGGTCAAAGGCAAAACTAGATAAAAAATCTGGAACCTTACATTTTTGAAATGAATAACATAAATCATCAAATTTTGAAAAATAAGGTGTGCTCCTAAGAGGGGGGGGGGGTGAATTAAGATTTTAAAATTTCTTTGCAAACTATTTGTTTTACAAGTTCCTTCAGTTAAGTGTTAACCCCAACAAATCTTCTTTTTAGTAGTTACACAAATACAAAGATAATGATCAACAATCCTTTGAACTTTAATCAACAATCATACCAAGTTCAATTTTTTATGTTAAAGACCAGCTTGGTTAAATTCTCAGGTTCTCTTAATATTAAAAATTAGAATCAATGAATAAAGATAATATCAAGGTGATTTTCAAATCATCGAATAAATCAAGCTTACAACTTTCCTTTAATAGAATAGTGAATCTCAGCTTTAATATTCAATACTTTAGAAATTTTAATCCAATCAACTCCTTGATTCAAATCAATATTCAATATTCAATTTCAAGTTCAAACCTTTGATGTGAAGGCACAACTGATCAAATTTAAGAATCAATTTAAAATGGTTTATAAACCAATATCAAATTTTAAACTTAACCTAGAATTTATTCCTTTAATACAATCAATGAAATATGATTCTCGAAGATTTGATTTTTGAAAATAATTAAGATTAAGGCTTCTGATGATTCAATATTCAAAAAATTAGAACTTTGATGAATTTGTCAAACCAACCAAGCAAGTAATTTTATGCGGAGTTTAGATGTGCTTCAAAATCAAGATTCCAACAATCCCCAAGGTTTAGCAAGATATAAAAATCATACACGCAATTAATATCCTTGTAAAAATTTAAAGAGAGTAGGGAGAAGAGCTTAGAACCGTATTCTTACAAGGTTTGGCCCAAGGCCTACGTCCTTACCCCAAGCAACCACTGTGAGGATTCCAACTTTCTTTATTAGGCCAAAGTTACAACCTCTCTCCCTCAAAGGCGGAGTTCACCTCCCTAACGAGAATCCCCTCCCGCTAGGCGATGATTCAATCCCTTGAACCATAAAAAACAAATCTCTCTCTAACAAGAATACTCCTTCTTGCTAGTCCAAGGATTCAACAATCTTAAATCGTCAAAAAACAAAAGAAACAATTTGTGTACAATTAACACTCTCAACAAGAGCAGATTAGTATAATTGAATATCACAATATACTTCAATAAAAGTCAATATAGAAAGATGAAGCTCAAATGATTGTTACCAGATTTCTGATTTAGAATTGAAATTCTCAATGTAAATAGATTAGAAAAACTTTGGCTTTGTCAGCAATAGCACAACAATAGCTTTCAAAAAATTTCAACAGTAGTATTCTAGAATTTGTATTATGTGCTTGCTAGTTATTGTTTAATTCTTGAAATCAACATGTATTTATAGAGTTAAAAAGTAATTTTTTTGTGTTGCCCAAGTTACTTGGAGTGTTTTTCAATTTTTCACAAAGTTTGGGGGCCAAGCAATCAAATTTGGAAAATTTCCCTCACTGTTATAAATTTAAAATCATGAAGGTCAGTCGCCTGTGCCTTTTAAATTTCATAATATTTTTGAAACACAATATAGGGTCAGTTGCCTGAGCCTAAGAGGTCAGTCACCTTGCTCGGTTTATTTGGTGTCTTAAAAAGCTCATAAAATGTCAGTCACCTGTCTTGCTGTCAGCTTCAACCACCCTTTAGTATTTTGAATATAACTTTAACTATAAAACTCCAAATAAGACGATCTTGGTATCAAAATAAAGCTAAGAAAAAAATACTACAACTTTCATGTTGAATATTTTTTTAAGATAGGAAGACATTGATAGAAAAAATTTCACATCAATGTAGCTATAGAAAAAAAAAAAAAAAGAGAATTTGGAGAATCCTGTTTTGGTGCTTTTCATTCCAAAAATAATTTAAACCCTTTTGAAATAACTTTTGACCTTATAAAAATATTTTCCAAGTATTTTAAAAGGTATGTAGGTCCAAGTAATTAACTTAAGAGTTTCATGCATCCATATTGAAATCATTTGAAGTACTTACATGAGACTTCATAAAAGACTATAACTTTCTAAGCGCTACGTCTTCATGTCTTTGCTTTTACTTCCTTCATGTTTGACTTGACTTTAAGCTTCAATAGTCTTTAGCTTCATAAGATCTTGTACCGTTAAATTTGAGCTTTAAACAGACTTGTCAAGCACTTGATATTGATCACTTGAGTCACTTGATCTTGATTCTTTATCAACACATTTGATCCTGAAACTTTACTTAACCAAATATATTAAGTTCCCTTGATTTGTTATCATCAAAACAAGATTCTTAAACCTTATTAGGCCAACAACTTTTATATAAAATCTCAGAAGAATGTTTGTGCAAATCCACTTCCAATGGATAATGTATCTTTTTTTTTTTTTATTAAATGATTCTGTTGAATCAGGTGTAATCCTGAGAGGGGGAGGGGGGTGAATTGGGTATTTAAAATTCTTTGACACTTATTTACCACTTACACCCTTCTTATATATTTACCAATGAATTCTTGTAACTCAATTACTCATGTGCAAGGCAATCCAACTTATACATGCAATGTAAACAATTTAAATGCAGCGCTGAAAGTAAAGAGTAAAGGGAAGAGAGAAGACAAACACGATTTTACGAGGTTCAGTCGACTTGGCCCACGTCCTCGCCTTGTGCAACCACTCAAGGATTTCACTAAATCCCTACTCCTTAAATTGGGACATAACTTCCCTTACAATCCGCTGCTTACAAGAGACATAACTCTCTCCTACTCTACTGCTTACAAGAGATACAACTCTCTTCTACTCCGTTGCTTACAAGAGATACAGCTCTCTTCTCACACACCGGTTCACACATCGAACCGTGTATATAATAGAATCTGAAAAATAACACTAAAAAATGCTTCTAACAAAAGCATGCGAGTACAAATCAAATTCCTAACACATTAACATATGATTAAACTTGAAGCTCATGAATATAGGAAAACAATACAATCGTTTTATGTATGATATGCTTCAACACACAAACCATCTTTAACCAAAACTCCCACGTAATGATATATTTAAAATGCTTTGGAGTATACTAGGGTTCTAGTTCACTTTGTAAAGATGCACACATATATCTAATGTGAACTTGATAAAAGTCTTATCTTGAATATTTTATAAATCTATATCAAAAAGCTTTCTATCAAATATTTAATCACAACTCAATCTTTGTAATATGTAAATGTATATGATATGTAATTCAAAGAACAAAATCCTGAGTATAAGATTTTCCAAACAAGATATCCCTTAATAAAATAGATATTTATTGTGACACCGCGAACTCGCCAAGTGGGACCTGGGTGCTACGTGTTCCTATCACTTGTATCTGATACCATAATTAACATGCACCCAGTGAAACATAAATATGTACCCTCAAATAAATACCAGAGTTCTATATAACAACCCAAAAAACAAACACTACAACATCCAGATATCCATATCCACATCCAGCATTTAAAACATAACCCAATACAAATACATCTGTATATATATATACCAGTATCTCATAATACCCCAAAAAGAAACCACCAAATACAATCCCAGCCTAGACCTTCAAACTCGGTCTCGAGAAGAACCTGAAAAATTGTTAATCCACTAGGATGAGACACTTCTCAGTAAGGGTGGAATAAATTATAACAGTGTGTGACAACTAAGTTTTAATATTTATATTTCAAAGTAAACTGCTTCTCATATAACATCAACAACAACTGAGAAAATGTACCATTAATAACATCCCCGACATCTAATATCATAGACACATCCAATATGCACAAGTACATAATTTTTATGCAGGCGAAAGTCCCTAAGGATAGGGAAGATTACCCGTCCATACTAGCTTCCCTCTGCTCTGGTACTAAAAATTACCTACTAGAGCACACACCTTACTCAGTAAGCCCTCAGGTGAAGTATTACCTCACTGCCAGTACACACATCTTTATTATTTTAAAGGCGAAGGTTTCCGAGGATCGGGATGTCTACCCGCCCATACAAGTAGCATCCCTTTGCACTAATACCAAGAAACTACCCAAAAGAGCACTCGCATTTCTCAGCAAACCCCCGGTGGTATGTTTACCTCGCCGCATGCACACACATGCATTCACAATGTGCTATACCATTATTTTTATGCTATAATTAAATTCACATGCGCACAACACATCCACACTGGAATCATGCATCTCATACTTCATCTTCCAATGTCCTCAGTACGTGGCCCACGCAGAGTAATTGCGTACATGTCAGTAAGTAGCCCACACAGGCACCTACGTACTTCTTATCTACACGTGCCCCACACAGGCACCACTACCCACACATGGTACATAACATGGCCCACACAGGTACCACCATCCACACAGGATGCATAACATGGCCCACACATACGCCATTATCCACACAAGATATAACGTGGCCCACACAGGCACCACTCTAACTTGTGTGACACGTGACCCCCATAGGCACCACTATTCACCAGTATCCAATCCCCATGACCTACCCGTCGTACATTAGTAGAATAAGCTCCTCGACCTGCCAATGTTCTACCTCATATAATGACGGCTCCTCAATCTGCCAACGTCATATCATGATTTATATCTAGGCAATATAACAACCTCCTCATGCCAACGTTATATTGAGATGCATACGAATAGCCACACCAGTTAATTCACACAGACGCATCAATGCATTTCCACACAGGAATCTAACATATCAATTCATTCATCATGTCATAATCATTCCAAACATCCCCACATGCAAACCCAAATACCACAGTAATTCATATTCAATTTATTAGGAAAATTGTTCCCATGTCACATGAATTTAATATCATATGCAATTATCCCAAATATAAACTTTAAACAAAATCATCATTTTCTAGTACTCAGACGATTCTAAAAATCATATAGATAAATAATAAATTTCATATGTTCGTAAATAACTGGTTCACCTTAATAAAATACTGATATAATTTTATTCCCCCTTACTTGATTCCCTGAATCATGCCTACAGGGCTCCCAAAATTATACCCGCGGCGCTCACCCGAACCCTAATTCAATCAAATCAACCCCAATAAAATATTATTTTAATTTTTCCTAATTTATAATAATTAAATACCAATTAATTTCTAAATAACCCATTTATCCTAATTTTGGGGCTATTTCTACAACGACCCCACGAGAAATTTGCTCCGTTAGACTTGTAGAGAATCATTCCTATATTCTCGTGATGGTGTCCGATCGTCCATTTGACTTAAAACTTAAGAAAAATTGAGGTAAGAATGATAATTTTCCTTACCCCAGGAGATATGCCTACGTTGCTCCTACGACAAATCTACTTCGGTAGATATGTCGGTGGCGGAGAATGGAGTCTAGTGGTATTTTCGGATTTTCAATTGGGCGAGAATCCGTTGCCAAATCATAGAGAGAAGAGGAGTGGAGAGCGCGAGCTGAAAGAGTTTTTTTTTTTTCTCTTTCTTTCTTTCTTTCTTTCCCTTTTTGCGTGTGAAGCTCTCCCCCCTTTTTTTTTTTTCCTTTCCACTTCCTATTTGCTACAGGTTGCTCAATAACTAAGTTTCCTTTTCCCTTTTCTTCTTCTTCTTTTTTTTTTCTTTCCTTTATCCTTTACTTTACTTTTATATACATATATATATATATATATATATATATATATATAATTTATCCTTATATGTAATTAAGTTTATATACATATACATATATATACTCACAATCCTCAAATTTCTTAATTTAATTAATTTTCTTAATAATAATAAATTAATTAATTAATAATAAATTTTTTAAATAATTTTTTTTTGGTCGTTATATTCTCCCCTTCTTGTGAAATTTCGTCCTCGAAATTCGCTAATAAATTATTTTACAAAAGTAAATTTAAAACCTTCATATCACATTAGGTACAATTATAGAAGCATGAATCAATTTACCATTTAAATCCTCAATTAAAACATCAAGCAACCAGCTTATCCCCAAATGAACTTAACCCTCAAGTTCTAATTCTGAGTTCCAGTCTCTCTACTCAGAAACATCCGTCAACGGATTACCGTGGTTTTCTAAAACTAGCCGGATTTAGAAATTCACAAAAGCCTTCAAGGGATTTTTGCCTCTAAGTTACGTAACAAAACTTAAAATCTCCTATCAACATCCTAATTTACCTATTCCTATCCTTATCCTTTTTCGTACCTATACTCTGGTATTAATCAATCCGAAAGTTTGCAGAATCTATAACCTAATGCTTTGATACCACAATGTGACGCCCCGAACCCGCCAAGTGGGACCCGGGTGTCACGTGTTCCAATCACCTATATCTGATACCATAATTAACATGCACGCAGCGGAACATAAATAAATAACCTCAAATAAATACCAGAGTTCTATATAACAACCCAAAAACAAACACTACAACATCCAGATATCCATATCTACATCCAGCATTTAAAACATAACCCAGTACAAATACATCTATACGTATATACCAGTATCTCACAATACCCCGAAAAGAAACCACCAAATACAATCCCAGCCTAGGCCTTCAAACCCAGTCTCCAGAAGAACCTGAAAAATTTTTAATCCACTAGGGTGAGACACTTCTCAGTAAGGGTTGAATAAATTATAATAGTGTGTGACAACAGAGTTTTATTATTTATATTTCAAAATAAACTGCTTCTCATATAACATCAACAACAACTGAGAAAATGTGCCATTAATAACATCCCCGAAATCTAATATCATACACACATCCAATATGCACAAGTACATAATTTTTATGCAGGCGAAAGTCCCCAAGGATAGGAAAGATTAACCACCCATACAAGTAGTTTCCCTCTACTCTGGTACTAAAAACTACGTACTAGAGCACTCACCTTACTCAGTAAGCCTTCAGGTGAAGTATTACCTCACCGCCAGTACACACATATTTATTATTTAAAAGGCGAAGGTTTCTAAGGATCGAGATGTCTACCCGCCCATACAAGTAGCATCCCTTTGTACTGATACCAAGAAACTACCCAGAAGAGCACTCGCCTTTCTTAGCAAGCCCCCGGTGGTATGTTTACCTCGGTGCATGCACACACATGCATTCACAATGTGCTATACAAATTTTTTTATGCTATAATTAAATTCACATGCGCACAACACATCCACATAGGAATCACGCATCTCATACTTCATCTTCCAATGTCCTCAGTACGTGGTCCACACAGAATAACTACGTACATGTCAGTATGTGGCGCCACATAGGCACTTACGTACTTTTTATCTACACGTGGCTCATACAAGCACCACTACCCACACATGGTACATAACATAGCCCACACAGGTACCACCATCAACACAGGATGCATAACATGGCCCACATAGGCGCCATTATCCACACAAGGTATAACGTGGCCCACACAGGCACCACTTTAGCTTGCGCGACACGTGGCCCACATAGGTACCACTATTCACTAGTATCCAATCCCCATGACCTACCCGTCATACATCAGTAGAACAAACTCCTCGACCTGCCAATGTCTTATCCCATATAAATGACAATATGACAAGCTCCTCGATCTGCCAACGTCATATCATGATTTATATCTAGGCAATATAACAACCTTCTCATGCCAACGTTATATTGAGATGCATACAAATAATCACACCAGTTAATTCACACAGACCCATCAATGCATTTCCACACAGGAATCCAACATATCAATTCATTCATCATGTCATAATCATTCCAAACATCCCCACATGCAAACCCAAATACCACAGTAATTCATATTCAATTTATTAGGAAAATTGTTCTCATGTCACGCGAATTTAATATCATATGCAATTATCCCAAATATAAACCTTAAACAAAATCATCATTTTCTGGTACTAAAACGATTCTAAAAATCATATAGATAAATAATAAATTTCATACGCTCATAAATAACTGGTTCACCTTAATAAAATACTAATATAATTTTATTCCCCCTTACCTGATTCCTTGAATCACGCCTGCAGGGCTCCCAAGAATTATACCTGCGGTGCTCACCCGAACCCTGATTCAATCAAATCAACCTCAATAAAATATTATTTTAATCTTTCCTAATTTACAATAATTAAATACTAATTAATTTCTAAATAACCAATTTATCCTAACTTTGGGGCTATTTCTACAATGACCCCACGAGAAATCTGCTCCGCTAGACTTGTAAAGAATCATTCTTAGATTCTTGTGGTGGTGCCCGATCGCCCATTTGACTTAAAATTTAAGAAAAATTGAGGTAAGAATGAGAATTTGCCTTACTCCAGGAGATATGCCCACGTTGCTCCTACGACAAATCCACTTCGATAGATATGTCGGTAGTAGAGAATGAAGTCTAGTGGTATTTTCGGATTTTCAATTGGGAGAGAATTCGTCGCGAAATCGTAGAGAGAAGAGGAGTGAAGAGCGTGAGTTGAAATAGTTTTTTTTTCTCTTTCTTTCTTTCTTTCCCTATCTACGCGTGAAACTCTCCCCCTTTTTTTTTTTTTTCCTTTCCACTCCCTGTTTGTTACAGGATGCTTAATAACTAAGTTTCCTTTTTCCTTTTTTTTTTTCTTCCCTTTATCCTTTACTTTACTTTTATATACTTTTATATATATATATATATATATATATATATATATATATATATATATATACTTTCATATACATATATATATATATATATATACACTCACAATCCTCAAATTTCTTAATTTAATTAATTTTCTTAATAATAATTAATTAATTAATTAATAATATTTTTTTGGTCATTACATTCTCCCCTTCTTGTGAAATTTCGTTCTTGAAATTCGCTAATAAATTATTTTACAAAAGTGAATTTAGAACCTTCATATCACATTAGGTACAATTATAGAAGCATGAATCAATTTACCATTTAAATCCTTAATTAAACATCAAACAACCAACTTATCCCCAAATCAACTTAACCCTCAAGTTCTAATTCTGAGTTCCAGTCTCTCTACTCAGAAACATCACCATCAACGGACTTACCATGGTTTTCTATAACTGACCGGATTCAGAAATTCACAGAAGTCCATCAAGGGATTTTTGCCTCTAAGTTATGAAACAAAACTCAAAATCTCCTATCAACATCCTAATTTACCCATTCCTATCCTTATCCTTTTTCGTACCTATACTCTGGTATTAATCAATCCTAAAGTTTGCAGAAACTATAACCTAATGCTCTGATATCACAATGTGACGCCCCGAACCCGCCAAGTGGGACCCAGGTGCCACTTGTTCCAATCACTTGTATCTGATACCATAATTAACATGCACCCAGTGAAACATAAATATGTACCCTCAAATAAATACCAGAGTTCTATATAACAACCCAAAAAACAAACACTACAACATCCAGATATCCATATCCACATCCAGCATTTAAAACATAATGCAGTACAAATACATCTGTATATATATATATGCCAGTATCTCACAATATCCCAAAAAGAAACCACCAAATACAATCCCAGCCTAGGCCTTCAAACCCGGTCTCCAAAAGAACCTGAAAAATTGTTAATCCACTAGGGTGAGACACTTCTCAATAAGGGTGGAATAAATTATAACAGTGTGTGACAACTGAGTTTTAATATTTATGTTTCAAAATAAACTGCTTCTCATATAACATCTACAACAACTGAGAAAATGTACCATTAATAACATCCCCGACATCTAATATCATACACACATCCAATATGCACAAGTACATAATTTTTATGCAGGCGAAAGTCCCCAAGGATAGGGAAGATTACCCGCCAATACAAGTAGTTTCCCTCTGCTCTAGTACTAAAAACTACGTACTAGAGCACTCACCTTACTCAGTAAATCCTCAAGTAAAGTATTGCCTCGCCGCTAGTACACACATCTTTATTATTTAAAAGGCGAAGGTTTCCGAGGATTAGGATGTCTACCCGCCCATACAAGTAGCATTCCTTTGCACTGATACCAAAAAACTACCCAGAAGAGCACTCGCCTTTCTCAGCAAGCCCCCGATGGTATGTTTACCTCGCCGCATGCACACACATGCATTCACAATGTGCTATACCATTATTTTTATGCTATAATTAAATTCACATGCGGACAACACATCCACACAGGAATCATGCATCTCATACTTCATCTTCCAATGTCCTCAGTACGTGGCCCACACAGAGTAACTGCGTACATGTCAGTAAGTGGCCCACACAGGCACCTACGTACTTCTTATCTACACGTACCCCACACAGGCACCACCACCCACACAGGGTACATAACATGGCCCACACAGTTACCACCATGCACACAGGATGCATAACATGGCCCACACAGGCGCCATTATCCACATAAGATATAACGTGGCCCACACAGGCACCACTCTAGCTTGCGCGACACGTGGCCCACACAGGCACTACTATTCACCAGTATCCAATCCCCATGACCTATCCATCGTACATTAGTAGAACAAGCTCCTCGACCTGCCAATCTCCTACTCGATATAAATGACAATATAACGAGCTCCTTGATCTGCCAACGTCATATCATGATTTATATCTAGGCAATATAACAACCTCCTCATGCCAATGTTATATTGAGATCCATACTAATAATCACACCAGTTAATTCACATAGACGCATCAATGCATTTCCACACAAGAATCCAACATATTAATTCATTCATCATGTCATAATCATTCCAAATATCTCCACATGCAAACCCAAATGCCACAGTAATTCATATTCAATTTATTAGGAAAATTGTTCCCATGTCACACAAATTTAATATCATATGCAATTATCCCAAATATAAACCTTAAACAAAATCATCATTTTCTAGTATTCAGACGATTCTAAAAATCATATAGATAAATAATAAATTTCATACGCTCGTAAATGACCGATTCACCTTAATAAAATACTAATATAATTTTATTTCCCCTTACCTGATTCCCTGAATCACGCTTGCAGGGCTCCCAAAATTATTCCCGCGGCGCTCACCTGAACCCTGATTCAATCAAATCAATCCTAATAAAATATTATTTTAATCTTTCCTAATTTACAATAATTAAATATCAATTAATTTCTAAATAACCCGTTTATCCTAACTTTGGGGCTATTTCTACAATGACCTCACAAGAAATCTGCTCTACTAGACTTGTAGAGAATCATCCCTAAATTCTCGTGGTGGTGTTAGATCACTTATTTGACTTAAAATTTAAGAAAAATTGAGGTAAAAATGAGAATTTGCCTTACCCCAGGTGATATGCTCACGTTACTTCTATGATAAATCCACTTTGATAGATATGTCGGTGGCGGAGAATAGAGTCTAGTAGTATTTTCGGATTTTCAATTGGACGAGAATCCGCCGTGAAATCATAGAAAGAAGAGGAGTGGAGAGCGTGAGCTGAAAGAATTTTTTTTTTTCTCTTTCTCTTTCTTTTCCTTTCTGCGCGTGAAGCTCTCCCTTTTTTTTTTCCTTTCCACTTCCTGTTTGCTATAGGATGCTTAATAACTAAGTTTCCTTTTCCCTTTTTTTTTTTTTTTTTATTTCCTTTATCCTTTACTTTTATATACTTATATATATATATATATATATATATATATACTTATATATATATATATACTTTTATATACATACATATATATATATATAATTTATACTTATATGTAATTAAGTATATATACATATATATATATATATATATATATATACTCACAATCCTCAAATTTCTTAATTTAATTAATTTTCTTAATAATAATTAATTAATTAATAAATAATAACTTTTTTAATTAATTTTTTTTTGGTCGTTACATTTATGAATACCATAGATATATTCTCAAGTGTTTTAATATATATAAAATATGAATCGTATAATTGAGTGCACACTTGAATCAAACCATTAAATCAATAGCACAACCTTAATCAAGTAACAATCTTGTTAAAATAAATATGTATATGTTTAAGCAATTTCAAGATCAACCTTTTAATACCTAATCAAAAATAGATTTTTCAATAATATGTTCCATGAAAACTATATATATATATATATATATATATATATATATATATATACTATTGAATAAAAAAAATCAATTAATAGCTAAACAACTTTTTCAAGTAATGATCTTTTCAAAAACAATTTTTTATATGTATGAACACACACAAGATCAAACTTTTCTAAAGATAATCAAGAACAAGTAATGAGATGAGAAGTTCTTGAAGATAATAACTTGAATGATCAAACCTCAATACTAGAATGAGAATTCAGATGAGTAAACAAGTTCCCTTTGAGATTCTGAGTTGATTTGCCCAAGCTTGATGGTTAGAGATTGAAGTGTAGGCAATCGTATAGCAATAGGAGCAAGTTTTCAATGTTCTTTCAACAAGATGTGTTCTTCTCTTTCTTGAGTGTCTTAGCTTTTGTTTTAGGGTTTAGATATTCAGTATATATAGTGTCTTACCCTTAGGATTGATCTCAACCATTTGATCAAAGAAATAGCTCACAAGTTTGTTTAATAAAAATCACAATTTTAAGTTTCTCGTAGGTTCAGGCGCCTGAGGGTGAAAGCCCAGGCGACCGAAGTTCCTTAACCCTTTGAAAATTTAACTTGGGATGCAGGGTCAGGCGCCTAAAGATAGGGTCAGGCTCCTGAAGTGGTTCAAGCGCCTGAGGTTCTAGGGTCAGGCGACCGAGGTGCCTCGATCAACTTGCTGTGTTTTCCCATTAATTCTCCATGCTACTGAACTTAATCTTCAAGCTCCTGAAGAAATTCCTTAGGCTAATGAGGATGAGTTCAGGCTATCGAAGTCCCCTTTTTCTCAATTTTCCTTTTCTAATTTAAAAATCTTCTTTGCTCTTTTTCTTGGGTATTTTATAAAACATATTTTCCATGATTTTAAAAGTATTTCTAAGTCCATGAAAGTATCCTAATGATGTACATGAAATGCATGAATCCTAAAATCATTCTATGTTACGTTGAGCCTCCAATTAAATCATATGAAATTGTAAGTACATGAGTTCTAAATACCCATTCCCAAGATGTTCTTTAACTTTACCGCTTGCATCTTGATTTTCATACTCTTTGAGTTCCATGAATCTTTGCAAGATGTGTCAGCTTTACTTTATGGCTTCCATGACTCGTTATCTTTCCATGCATGCTTAATATGGTTCCTGTTCACAAACTCAATGCACATATCAAATACCAAGTGATTTATCATTATCAAAACCAGATTGGACTCATAGAGTCAACAATCTCCCCCTTTTTGATGATGACAAATGCATGAGCAAAAAAAATATATAATGGGTTACGCCTAACAAGGCTCCCTCTCAATGAATGCATCAAATATTCAATGAATAACAATATGCTCATGTTCATACACAAAGTTCCTGAATATGCTCATAATTAATATGCTCATGATGTTTCACTCCATGACATCAATAATTGTTTCTCCCCCTTTGCATATCTCCCTCTTTGCATAATTCCATTCTATTATTTTTGCTTCCATTTTATTATTTATTCTTCCAATTTTCTCCCCCTTTTGACATCAACAAAAAGGTGTAAACTAATAAAGCATGAGTAGACGTACCCTTATGTTCTTCTCCTCTTAGAAATCTTAAGGTTTTAAACGTGTCCAATTGTTGATTAATGCAATACCAAGTGATTATATCGTAAGTGACGTTACTCCCCCTAAATTATATCATCTAACATAATTCTAAGCAACCTCTCGACTATGCATGATACCTAATTCACGTCTAATTTGGATAAACCTATCCTCTGCAAGTGGTTTCGTGAATATATCTACCCATTGTTCATCCGTGCATACAAACTTTACTGTCACATCCCCTTTTTGTACATGGTCACAAAGAAAGTGATGTCGTATTTCTATGGGCTTAGTTCGTGAATATAATATGGGATTCTTTGAGATATTTATTGTACTCGTATTATCGCATCTTATAGGGATATTTTCATAACTTAATCCAAAATCCTTCAGTTGTTGCTTCATGTAAAGCGTTTGAGCACAACAACTACCTACCGCTATGTATTCAGCCCCAGCTATGGAAAGAGCAACTGAATTTTGTTTCTTGGAAAACCAAGAGACCAAGGAGTGTTCTAAGAAATGACAAGTACCACTAGTGCTCTTCCTATCCACTTTGCTACCCGTAAAATCAGCATCTAAATAACTAAGAATCTCAAAGGATGTGTACTTAGGATACCATAACCCAATGTCCACGGTTCCTATTAGATATCTAAGTATTCGTTTAACAGCTAGCAAATGAGATTCTTTTGGTGCAGACTGAAATCTTGCGCACAAACATACGCTAAACATTATATCTGGTCTACTGGCAATCAGGTGTAACAAGCTACTTATCATTCCACGATATAGCTTGACGTCTACTGGTATACCTTGTTCATCTTTGTCTAATTTTAATGAAGCGCTCATAAGTGTACCTAGTATTTTTCTGTCTACCCTATTAAAATTTTTGAGTAAGTTTCTAATATAATTTGATTGATTTATGATATTCCATGATTTGCTTGTTTGATCTGAAGTCCTAGGAAGAAATTTAGTTCACCCATCATGCTCATCTCAAATTCATTTTGCATGGTATTGGTAAATTCATTACACAATTCTTTATCTATAGCGCCAAATATGATGTCATCTACATATACTTGTACTAGGAGAATATCATCTTTCTCAGACTTTATGAACAGGGTTGTATCTATCTTTCCTTTTGTAAATCCATTTTCTAATAGAAAACCGCTTAACCTTTCATACCAAACTCTAGGAGCTTGCTTTAAACCGTACAAGACTTTTGTCAGTCTATACACGTGATCTGGATTCTTATGATTTTCAAAGCCTAGGGGTTGTTCTACATACACTTCTTCATTTATGTAGCCATTTAAAAATGCGCTTTTGACGTCCATTTGATATAGCTTGAAATCCTTAAAAGCTGCATATGCTAAAAGCATTCGTATGGCTTCCATCCTAACTACAGGGGCAAATGTTTCTTCAAATCTATAACGTCTTCTTGATTATATCCCTGAGATACTAATCTAGCCTTATTTCTCACAACTACTCCATGTTCGTCTTTCTTATTCTTATATATCGATTTAGTCCCTATGATTGACTTATCCTCAGGTCTGGGAACTAATGTCCATACTTTGTTTCTCTCAAATTGATTTAATTCTTCTTGCATGGACATCACCCAAGATTCATCCTCTATAGCTTTACTCACATTCTTAGGTTCTTCTTGAGATAGAAAAGCAAAATGACTAACCATGTACCTAAGAGAGGAGCGAGTGGCTACTCCACGTAATGGTTTACCTATTATTTGATCTATAGGATGATTCTTTATGTATTTCTATTCTCTAGGTGGTTCATTAACCTCATTTTCAGTTTGATCAATTTCAATGGATGGTTCCTTTAGTTCTTTTTTCTTTTTTGAATCATTCTCAATTAATAGTTCTTCAAATTCCTGTTTAATTCAATTTCATCTTCATCAGTTCTTTTGGAGAAGGGATTTGACTCATCGAACACTACATGAATAGATTCTATGACCGTCAATGTTCATTTATTATATACTCTATAGGATTTACTATCTAAGGCATACCCTAGGAAGATACCTTCATTCGATTTCACATCAAACTTTCCTAGATGCTCATTGTCTCTAAGCACAAAAAATTTACAGCCGAAGACATGAAAATATGATATGTTTGGTCTATGGCCATTCCATAATTCATAAGGAGTCTTATTAAGTGATGGTCTAATCAGAACTCTATTTAGCACATAACAGGCGGTATTCACTGCCTCGACCCAGAAGTGTTTAGGTAATTTATGTTTGTTAAGCATAGTTCTGGCCATTTCTTGTATAGACCTATTCTTCCTTTCAACTACACCGTTCTGTTGCGGTGTTCTAGGAGCTGAAAAATTATGAGCAATTCCTAATGGATTACAATAGTCTTTCATGCCTTGATTTTTAAGTTCTCTACCCCTATCACTTCAAATTTTAGTAATTGTGTATCCCTTTTCATTTTGGACTTACTTGCATAGGTTTATAAATTGTTCATATGCTTCATCTTTGTGCCTAATAATAATACCCATGTGTATCTTGAAAAATCATCAACTATGACAAAAGCGTATTACTTTCCTCCTAAACTATGAATTGGGTTTGATCCAAATAAGTCTAAATGTAGCATTTGGAGTGACCTAGTAGTGGAGATCACTTTTTTCTTTTTAAAGCTTGTTCTTGCTTGTTTTCCTAGTTGGCATGCATCGCCGATTTTATCTTTCACAAATTTAGTCTTAGGTAGTCCCTTAACTAATTCTTTCTTAACTAGTTTTGAGATTAAATCCATGTTTGCATGTCCTAGTCTCCTGTGCCAAATCCAGCTTAGTTCATTTATAGGAGATAAGCATGTCACACTCTGTGAAGTTAAGTTATCAAAGCTTGTGATATATACATTTTCATGACGCTCAGCAATGAACAATTTCTTATTATCAGTTTTGTGTTCAACTATACACTTGTCATGTTCAAATGATGCTTTGTAGCCTTTATCACATAGTTGACTTATGCTCAATAAATTGTACTTTAAACCTTCAACTAATAAAACATCATCTATGAGTGAGGAATCATTGCCGACTTTACCTACACCTGTGATCCTTCCCTTAGCATTATCTCCAAAAGTAACAAACCCTTCATCCTTGGGTATGATGGATGTGAACTTTGCTTTATCCCCTCTCATGTGACGTGAGCATCCGCTATCTATATACCATCTATCTTTTGAGGATGCTAATCTTAAGCAAATCTGCAAAACACAATCAAACAACTAGCTTTGGTACCTAGATTGTCTTGGGTCCAGGGGAGTTAGTGTTAGATTGACCTTTGACCTTCCATACTTTCTTTATTTTTACATCTTTATTTTTTAAAGGACAATTGAATTGTATGTGACCTAACCTTCTACATTTCAAGCATGTAGTATTTCTATAATAATTCTTAGTTTGAACATATGACTTTGATTCTTTTGTAAAATAACCCATGTAAAGATATCTTTTCTTTAGATTTTCCTTACCATTAAAACCGAGTCCTTCCTTTTCTAGGGAATTTCTTTGAGATCCTAGGAGCTTTTCAAGATTGTTTTGTCCTTAAATAAATTTACAAATAATTTCAGATTTATCTTTCAAATCCTTTTCTAACTGCTCAATTTTCAAATCTTTATTACTTATGAAAGATGCATGAGATTTATTTTGACGTTCAAGTAAGCTTGAAAATTCTTTGACTTTGCTTCTTAACTCAGAAATTTTCTTTGTTTTCTTCTCAAGCATTTTAATGGTGTACATGTATTCTTGTTTCAGTTCATTATATGAAAACATATCATTTTCATTTTCAGAATCACTAGAATAATATGAAGATGATGAAAAAGATGATTGTACCTCAAGGTCATCATGTGCCATTAGACACATATTGTCCACCTCGTCATCACTGGATTCAGATTCTGAATTGCTAGTGCTATGTGTATCCCTGCCGACTTTCAGCGCCTTCTTCTTTTTCTTTGAGGCTTTTACGAGCTTGGGGCACTCAGGCTTGATGTGTCCAATTTCTCGATAGTTGTAGCATGCTGGCGGATCCTCCTTCTTTTTCTTCATGCTTTGCTCTCCTCTTTCCGATTTAGAGTTCTAGAATTTTCTATTGAACTTCTTGTTCTTCTTCAAAAACTTCCTGAACTTCTTTGTTTGCAAGGCCATGTCATCATCCGTTTCGGAATCACTTTCTTAACTTGAATAGCTTGATGATGCCTTAAGTGCAGTGACTTTCTTTGCTTTGCTTTGCTCATTTTTCCTCTCGTTTATTGCCAGCTCATAGGTGATGAGCGATCCAATGAGTTCGTCCACCGAAATCTCCTTGAGATTTCTCCCTTCTGCTATTGCCGTAGCTTTCGCTTCCCACACTGGAGGTAATCCCCTGAGTATTTTCTTGATCAACTCATAAGTAGGGTAAGTTTTTCCAAGAGCATTTAAAGAGTTAATGATGTGTGTGAATCTAGTGTACATGGATTGTATGGATTCATCAGTCGTCATTTTAAATGCTTCATATTCACTAATGAGCATGTCTATCCTACTATCCTTGACTTCCTTAGTGCCTTCATATGTAACTTTTAATTTTTCCCAAATTTCTTTAGCTGAGTTACATGCCATTACCCTATTAAATTCATTAACATCTAATGCACAGAAAAGTAAGTTCATGGCAGTGGCATTGATTTGTATTGACTTCCAATCTTCTTCAGTATATTCATCTTCAGTTTTAGGTACATTAATCTTATCAATTACTTTCATGGGAATGTGATTTCCCTTAGTCACTATTTTCCAAACCTTCCAAATGTATGTTCAGTAGATATATGCTCATCCTACATTTCCAATAGGTATAATTTACACCACAGAAAATGGGTGGTCTAGTGGATGAGTGTCCCTCACTGAATGGAGTTACACCAATGTGTGCCATGTGATCATTTTACAAATTAACTATCAAGTCTATGTAAACCTGCTCTAATACCAAATATTGAATAAGGTGTAATTCCGAGAGGGGAGGGGGTGAATTGGGTATTTAAAAATTCTTTGACACTTATTTATCACTTACACCCTTCTTATATATTTAACAATGAATTCTTGTTACTCAATTACTTATGTGCAAGGAAATCCAACCTATACATGCAATGTAAACAATTTAAATGTAGTGCTGAAAATAAAGAGTAAAGGGAAGAGAGAAGACAAACACGATTTTACAAGGTTCAACCGACTTGGCCTATGTCCTCGCCTTGAGCAACCACTCAAGGATTTCACTAAATCCTTGCTTCTTAAATTGGGACTGAACTTCCCTTACAATCCTGTGCTTATAAGAGACACAACTCCCTCCTACTCCGCTGTTTACAAGAGATACAACTCTCTCCTACTCCGCTGCTTACAAGAGATACATCTCTCTCCTCATACACCGGTTCACACATCGAACCGTGTATACAATAGAATCTGAAAAGTAACACTAAAAAATGCTTCTAACAAAAGCATGTGAGTACAAAATCAAATTCCTAACACATTAACATATGATTAAACTTGAAGCTCATGAATATAGGAAAACGATACAATCGTTTTATGTATGATATGCTTCAACACATAAACCCTCTTTAACAAAAACTCCCATATAATGATATATTTAAAATGCTTAGGAGAATACTAGGGTTCTAGTTCACTTTGTAAAGATGCACACATATATCTAATGTGAACTTGATAAAAGCCTTATCTTGAATATTTTTTCAATCTATATCAAAAAACTTTCTATCAAATATTGAATCACAACTCAATCTTTGTAATATGTAAATGTATATGATATGTAATTCAAAGAACAAAATCTTGAGTATAAGATTTTCTAAACAAGATATCCCTTAATAAAATAAATATTTATGAATACCAAGGATATATTCTCAAGTGTTTTAATATATATAAAATATGAATCCTATAACTGAGTGCACATTTGAATCAAACCATTAAATCAATAACACAACCTTAATCAAGTAACGATCTTGTTTAAAATAAATATCCATATGTATAAGCAATTTCAAGATCAACCTTTTAATACCTAATCAAAAATAGATTTTTCAATAATATGCTCTATGAAAACTATATATATATATATATATATATATACTCTTGAATAAAAAATAATCAATTAATAGCTAAACAACTTTCTCAAGTAATGATCTTTTCAAAAACAATTTTTTATATGTATGAATACACAAAAGATCAAACTTTTCAAAAGATAATCAAGAACAAGTAATGAGATGAGAAGTTCTTGAAGATAATAACTTGAATAATCAAACCTCAATACTAAAATGAGAATTCAGATGAGTAAACAAGTTCCCTTTGAGATTCTGAGTTGATTTTCCCAAGCTTGTTGGTTAGAGATTGAAGTGTAGACAATCGTATAGCAATAGGAGCAAGTTTTCAATGTTCTTTCTACAAGATGTGTTCTTCTCTTTCTTAAGTGTCTTAGCTTTTGTTTTAGGGTTTAGATATTCAGTATATATAGTGTCTTACCCTTAG
Organism: Malania oleifera; assembly: GCF_029873635.1. Classification (NCBI taxonomy): domain Eukaryota; kingdom Viridiplantae; phylum Streptophyta; class Magnoliopsida; order Santalales; family Ximeniaceae; genus Malania; species Malania oleifera. The sequence goes on from NC_080417.1 coordinate 28,050,072, forward strand.
GATTGATCTCAACTATTGGATCAAAGAAATAGCTCATGAGTTTGTTTAATAAAAATCACAATTTTAAGTTTCCCGCAGGTTCAGGTGCCTGAGGGTGAAAGCCCAGGTGATCAAAGTTCCTTAACCCTTTGAAAGTTTAACTTGGGATGTAGGGTCAGGCACCTAAAGATAGGGTCAGGCTCCTGAAGTGGTTCAGGCACCTGAGATTCCAGGGTCAGGCGACCGAGGTGCCTCGGCCAACTTACTGTGTTTTCCCATTAATTCTCCAAACTACTAAACTTAATCTTCAGGCTCCTGAAGAAATTTTTTGAGCTACTGAGGGTGAGTTCAGGCTACTGAAGTCCCCTTTTTCTCAAATTTCCATTTCTAATTTAAAAATCTTCTTTGCTCTTTTTCTTGGGTCTTTTATAAAACATATTTTCCATGATTTTGAAAGTATTTCTAAGTCCATGAAAGTACCCTAATGATGTACATGAAATGCATGAATCCTAAAATCATTCTAAGTTACGTTGAGCCTCAAATTAAATCATATGAAAATGTAAGTACATAAGTTATAAATACCCATTCCCAAGATGTTCTTGAACTTTGCCGCTTGCATCTTGATTCTCGTATTCTTTGAGTTCCATGGATCTTGTCAAGATGTGTCAACTTTACTTTATGGCTTCCATGACTCGTTATCTTTCCGTGCATGCTTAATATGGTTCTTGTTTACAAACTCAATGCACAAATCAAATATCAAGTGATTTGTCATTATCAAAACCAGATTGGACTCATAGAGTCAACTGATTCTTAATGCTTAATTCATGCCTAAATATGAAAATCTAAAATTAAGCATATTTTGTTCAATGCACAAGTTTGAGCTTTAGGGAATTCATCATTATACTATGTATCATCTACCCCTAAAAGTCATTTTGGAACTTGAATGCTTAATCAAAATTCAAAGACATTCAAAAATGAAAAATCAGTCATCACTTACAATTTAGCATATCGAACTCTATTAAGTGATTCCTTCCCAAACCTAGTTATAAGCACCGATTATCATCAATTCTTAATTTGCTAATGCTTATTAAAAGAAGTCCCTTCATAATTAACTTAGAAACATCTAGAAAGGGATTCAAGGCCTTCATCAAATCAAAGCAAATATTTCCTCTGTGCTTAATCAGCGATAAATCTCTAGGCTAATGGAAATATAAAAAGGCCGCTCCTCCATAGGAAAACTTTACCTAACCACGATCATATTCGGTAAAGAATTATCCTTTCATATTCTCGTATCCATGCTTAAAGTTATGAACAAATTGAAAGGATACCTTCCTTTTGTAGTAAATCAGGAGAAAATGCTTTCTCTCACAAAAGAGCATTATCCAAGAAAAATTCGTATACTCCTAAATGCTCTTTGCCTAAGCAGTTAGGAATTTCTCATCACTAGCATGAAAGATATCTTGCTTAGTCTGAATACTCTCTTGAATTCATTATTAATTTTTTTTAAGAGTATTTATCCTCACTCCTCTCACAAGCTCTCAACTTTAAATCAAATAAATTAGAGCTTTTGAATGGTGTTGAATGGCTAAGATGGTTGCACCAGGTTTCAATCTAGATGAAGGTACAAATTTCAAAGAGACCTATGCATGAGAAATTAAAATGGAATGCTATTCAAACTGGAGCCTCTCACACGTTGCAATTCATGTGAAAAGAGGCAAAATAGGCTTACTTCATTGAAGAAATATTCTTTAAGGCTTTTTGGTCATTTAAGCCTAAGCATTGAAATCCAAATTTAAGTTATTGAAAATTTAGAACTCTTGGCTAAAAATTTAATGCATAAAGGATTTGAAAAATAAAGAACATAAGATGGTGATGATTAGGCTGCACTATTGAGGTGGAGCAGCTTTGTAGAATTCATCTGATAAACACTTTATAGTATTGTGCTTATTTTAGAAATATCTTATCTTTTTTGTTTATATTGGATGCTTTGTGAGAACTGCAAATCACCATTCTTAAATTTCTGAATGTTTAAATTCGTTTGATGGATGGTTAATTATGATTACAACTCTAAACACTTTCTATCCATATCATGCTTTATGTTTAAACATATTTGATGGATGGTTTATATTCTCTATTTTGACATGAACTGTTGTTGGCTATATTGAATTATTTTGAATGCCATCTGCATGGCTGATGCAGACTATGTGAATTGCATGCTAGCTATAAAAACAACTAGGCATTTAGTGCATGCTCTCGTGAACTTCATAATGGAAAAATGAACTACTTACAAATGGCACGTTGCCTAATTTTTTAAATAGATTTGTCCTAGAATGCTCTACATCCTATACACATTCTATGTTCTTAGGAAAATCTAGTTCATGGACACCATTTGGTCTAAACTTTTGATTCTGAACTTCATTTAGGACCTAAATGGTAAATCATGCTGCTTTAAATTCAAAATCAAATACCTTGATTATAGTCCATAAACTATGAGCAAATGAATGACATAGGGGAAGTTTTATTTCACACTCACTCATTGAGCCTTTTGAGTGATGTTATTTTTATGATTAAACCCCAACAACATCACTATTGCATGATTTTTTGAGTATAGCCTTGATTGGCTATCGTATGCTGAATGGAATGCAATATGCAGTAACTATGTGCTGAATGTTTATAATATACTGTATGCTGAAATTTTTTAAGGATGAGTGTATGATCAATGTCTTGATAAATGAATTTCATCATTGACTAAAAATGCATTTATGTGTGCATAAGAATATACAGGAGAGCATGAGCTCTAATTTAAGAGAACAAGCTTTAATTTAAACATCCTATGGACTCATGTGCATCATATTTTCATTGTTTTTGTTTTTGAGTCTTGAGGCTCTTCTATTCATGAACATCATATCCTGCTTTTATGGAATCATAAATTGATATGGATTGTGGAATTTATGAATACTTTGCATAACTTAAATTTAGTTTTCTGATGCAGGTGTGTTCTTTAGAAATGATTGTACTAGTTGGATACAAATGGCTTAGTCAATGTCCAGTAAAATTATTTAAAAAAAAAAAAAAACTTAAACTGGTTACTTATACTATTTAACACTTAATGAATTCTCACAGTATCAGTATAAGAGATTAATTGCATCTAAGCTTGCATTTAAATCAAAAGGGGGAGCTTTTGAAATTAAAATTCTATCTTTTTACACTCTCCTAAATTTTGGCTTAGATTTCTTTTGAGCTCACTGTGGCATATGTTGCCTTTAAACATAATGATTTTATTTGCTCACAGTAATCTTAACTAGAAAAATGTATCTTAGGCACAATTGTTCTAGGCTTTGCTATATGATCTAGCATTAAACTTTCTAATATTTAGGATCTATATGGTTGTTTTTTCTCGTTAAAATATGAAATATCCTTTTCTTAAATTTTTACCAGAAAAATTTATGCTTGCTTGACCTTAGTGTTAAAATTATATAGCCACCATTGTCCCTAGTATATGTTGATGATTTTAAAAGGGATTTTTTTTTTCAAAATAAAATCTTTATGGCAAGAAACCAACTTGAAGCACAAACATAATTACTTTCTTCTCTTATTGCAAGTTGTAAGCTTAAAGGGATTCATGGCACGTGCTATTTTTAATTTTCTTAAATTCAATTTTTGTCATGAAGTTAAAAAAATTTAAGAGCTCTGTTGTTAAATGATCCTCTTAAAAAAGGGGAGATGTTTAATCCTTTTGCTAATGACAAAAGGGGGAGAAGTTGTTGAGCAAAACTATTATAATTCTTTTACAATTGGTATCTCTTTTACAATTGGCTTCCTCCTTCCTTTTGTTATTCAAAAGTGAAAATGATTACAAGAACTTACTGTGACCTTGTTTTTACCTGAATTTTTTTTCAAAGTCAACTTCAATACAAAATGCAAATCGAACCAAACTGAACTTAAATTCTCATCTTGAAAAATTCATAAGTCTTCATTTTGAATATGCTTAAATTATATTGACAATCTTTTGAAATTATGCATATTGTTAGGGGGAGCCTTGTCAGGCTAACCACATTTTACTCCTATGTTTGTCATCATAAAAAGGCGGAGATTGTTAACTTTTTGAGTCCTAATCTCGTTTTGATAATGATAAAGCACAACATTTCATTTGTGCGTTTAGTATTTGAACAAGTTAAGTTTCAAAAAGCACAAATGACAAATGCAAAATGGAAGCTTTGAAAGTACCTAAATGAGCACATATCTTGGCGCATTCCATGGAAACCAAAGAGCTAAAGCTTGAAGACTTGTTTGTATTTTTTAGTTGTAATGTTATTAGGTTTCAATTGTGCATCCTTATCATCGGATTTAAATTGAAGCTCATCACTAACCTTAGAATGACCTTAGGCACTCTATATTTCATGGAAAATCATTTCACAAAGAAAAAATTATTTCAAGTGTAAAAATCATTTTTGGAATGAAAAACTCCAAAACAAGTTTTTCAAAAACCCCTTCATGTTTCTTCTGTCACATTGATGAGCACTTTTCTCGATCAATAAGTTCTCATCTTAAAAATTGTTTAACACAAAAGTTGTGAGATTTCTTCTTAGATTTCTTTTGATAACAAGAACGTTCCATTTGGAGTTCTCTAGAAAAAGAAATGAAAAAATTTTGAAAATCCAATTCACCCCCCTCTTTGGATCACACCAATCCTCACATAGTCCAAATAAAATCTAACTAATTTACAAACTTTAAACTTGTTATGCAAAGTGTTGAATGCCAATGTGCAGTGGAAACCACAAATTGAATCAGAACGTGCAATGCAGTAATCAACGATGAACAATATGCAAAACAATCATTCACAAAGAGAATAAAGGAAAGCAATAAAAACACACGACACAAGAATTTTTGTGGTTCGGCAATGTGCCTATGTCCATGGGAGTAAGCGGTTGATTTTCACTATCAATTGTCAAAAGCTTACATTAAGGGTTATAAATATTGTTTTCATACCAACTCTATGCGTATAAAAGGCTTAGAAACTACCTAAAATACTCCTATAGTAAATCTCAGAGAAAAATCCTCTAATTCCCCCAATCTACTGTTCTTCCCAATTCAAAATCCATATTTAAAGCCAAACAATAATGTTGATGGTTTTAGCACAACTGTTGATGGTTTCAGGGAAACTGATTTTCTCCCGAGAGTATACCATCGATTATACCTTCAACTAAACATTCGATGGTTTCTTCTTACAACCTAGCTTCCTTGTTCTTTGCTTCAGCATGCTTTCCTAGTGCATGCATTCCACTTAATACAAGCCACATATCCAACAATATCCACCTTGGCGAATATTCACCACTTAGGAGAAATATGAAAGCATAACCCGCTACTCCACATAAGACAGTATATTGGGACGTCTCCCATTTAGCACCTAAAGATGCTGATCAAGTCTAAGAAATGCTTGAACTTGTCCATTGTGACAAGCTTTGTCAACATATCTGTTGCATTCTTAGACGTGTGAACTTTCTCAAGCAGAAGTTCACCTGAAGCAACAAGTTACCTGATCCTGGGAAATCGCACATCTATGTGCTCTATCCTTGCATGATACACCTGGTTCTTCACCAAATAGATGACACTTTGACTATCACACTACAGCTGAACTCCACCTTACTCGATACCTAGCTCCTTGACCAATTCTGAAAGCCACAACGCTTCCTTGGCAGCGTCATCCATTGCCATTTATTCCAACTTAGTAGTAGATAAAATAACAAGTGACTGCACCATTGACCTCCAACAAATAGGTCCTCCCACAAGGGAAAATACGTACCTTGTGGTAAACCTTCTATCATCCAAGTCCCCTGCATAGTTAGCATCCACATAACCTACCACTGATGGATCACCTTGTCGTCTACTGAACATAATGCCATATTCAGTTGCACCCTCAAGTATCTGAGAATCTACTTGACTGCATCCCAATGCTGTTGGCTTGGATTCAAAAAGAACTTGCTCAACACGCTAATAGTTTGTGCTAGGTCCATCCTTGTACATACCATGACATACATCAAACACCCTACTGCACTAGCATAGGGGACCTTCGACATGTCACGAACCTCATTGTTTGTATTTGGGCATTGGGTGGTAGATAGCCTAAAATGGTTCACTAATAGTGAACTCACCGGTTTAGCATTAGCCATGCTAAACCTCTCCAACACATTCTCCACATAGCTGCCCTAAGATAACAACAATCTCCTTGCAGCTCTATCCCTACGAATCCCCATCCCAAGAATTCTCTTAGCCGCGCCCAAGTATTTCACGTAAACTCTTTACTCAATAGAGTTTTCAACTGATTTACCTCAGTTATAGTCCTTGCAGCAATTAACATGTCATCAACATAAAGCAACAGAAATATGAGTGAACCATCCTTAAGAACTCCTCATATAGACAAAACAATTGTACTTGTAGACACCCGATTTTAACCGGGCTCCTCCTCAGTGGGGCCTCTATTATTTGTTCCCTCGTTTTATGAAAAAGCCTATGAGGTCCTTTGTAAAAACCTTATAATTTTATAAAAAAATGGGATCAATTTTTATATTTTCATTCATTATCTTATTTCAAGGAATTTAAGGGTCCTTTGGACAACAATTTTATTTTAGTATTATTTTAACCTAGATCCCTGTTAATAGCAATTTTTTTCCCTTTTAAATTCAACTAGGTCCTTTTAATTAAGACCTTTTTTTTTTTTTTTTTACCATTCTTTTAATTAAGTCCCTCTTTTACCATCTCTTTCCAACCGAGTCCCATGTGGCAATTACTATAACCAAGTCCTTGTATTTGAGAAATTCATTTTTTATTCAGTGTTTGTGCAAACATACTAAAATATAGGGAAATACAAATATAAGGAAATATAAATACAGGGGAATACATCCTAGGAAACCCTAAAATAACAAAAAAACATAGGGAGGAGGCTGAATAAGCATTTTGCGCACAAGAACATCTCAAGCATCTCTGAAAGATACCTTCATCCAAAAATAGAAAAAGATCAAGCAGCAAAGGAAACTAAATTTGAGTAGATCTTGCAAATGATTAGATAATATTGAGATGTATCCCTCATATTTTCGGTCGAAGACTTAAAGAAAAGGAGAATCGGCCAAAGTCCATAAAAAGAGGGATTGGTTGTTGTAGGAAGGAAAGCACGGGCTAGGGTTTGCTTTAAAGGAAAACACTGGAAAAGGAAATGATTAAAGGTTTCCTATTTTTGCTAAGGCCCCAACCCTATAAATTGGGGGGCCTCACAAAAGAAGAGACATGAATTCAAAGAGAAATATATAGAGAAAAGCTCTGAAAGAAAAGAGATGCATTATTAAAAGTTGAAGGGTAAGATCATCCTGCTCACAGAAAGAGGTGGCACATCCCAACGCCCCCTACAACTCGAAGGCGCAGCTTTGTACCCTTGCAACCCAAAGGCAAGTACCAGTGTCCCTAAAACCTGAAGTCCCCTACCATTTAGAAGGCTACCTAGAAAGACAATAATGCAAAGATAAGAAAACCCGAAGGAGTAAAAGACCTCAGGTATACAATTGGCTTATCCTTCCCTAAATTATTATGCATTATAGGTACCTAGTCAAAGAAGGATGCCCCCTCCCATGCATGAACATAGGTCTCCCCTGTGAGACCTGAAAACCCTATGATCTATCTTAGAAAGGCCACTATCCCCTGCAACCAAAACACTGAAACCTAATTCTGTCTAACCCCAGCCCTGTGGCTCGAACATGGAACAAACCCCAATGCCATAGGCCAAACACTAAAAGAAACGAACCCCCCAAGCCCAAACACTAAAACCAACCCTGCAATCCAAATTGAAAACCAACCCCCCAAGCCCAAACACTGAGAATCGTAGCCCAACCATAAACAAACTAGTGAATAGAGAAGCCCAAGTTTGTTTTTAAAAATTAAGGCCCATATTTTAAAATAAAAAACTCAGCCTAAGTTTTAAAAACCCAGAAGCCCCAAAGCCTTTAAAATAAGGCCCACGACCCAAATCTTCAAAACCCAATAGCCCAAAATAAAACCCAGCCCAAGTCTTCAAAAACTAGAAGCCCAAGTCTTTAAAACAAAATCCCAACCCAAGTTTTCAAAACAAACAAAGCCCAAGTTCTTAATAAAACCCAGCCCACTTTTTAAAATAGCCCCCAACCCACATTTTCAAAATAAACCAAGGCCCAAAATTTTAAAACAGCCAAGGCCCACAAAATTCCCAACTAACCAAGGCCCATGTTTCAAAATAACCAAAGCACACCATAGTCCCCTTGACTCACCTAGGTCAGCCCCACACACAACTCACTGGGTTCTGAGCGAGTTAACTCGCCCTAAACCTTACCCAACTCAACACACCAACTGGAACCCCAACTTAGAAAATAAATCCATATTCAAACACAAAACACAATCCCAAAACTAAGGATGCAGATTCACATTTAAACTTAGAATAAAAACATAAAATAAAACAAAAAAAGGGAAGGAAAACTCATCTCAATTTCACATATGGGGGACCCCAAAGCTCCCCTCACTTTGTATATGCCCTACCTGTAAAAAGAAAAAAATCAAAAGGAGAGGTTAGAGAAGACAAACATAGGAGATCAGAAGAGAGAGAGAGAGAGAGAGAGAGAGAGAGAGAGAGCCATGGAGGGTCTGAGAAGCACCCCACCAAGATAGTGAGTGCAGGATAAATACCAGAGGAGGGGGGGGGGGAAGAAAGAGAGAGAAGAGAAAGAGGGGAGAGAGATTAAGCGAGGAAGAAGGAACAGAGAGAAGAGGGAGGGAGAGAGAGAAGAAGAGAGAGAGAGAGAGAGAGAGAGAGAGAGAGAGAGAGAGAGAGAGAGAGAATGAAAATGGAAAAATGATGAAAAAACGAAGAAAAAAAAATTTGACTTTTATATTTAGGGGATGGGAGGTCACATGTCACCACCATGTGGTGACGCATGGCACGTTCTGGGCCAGGCATTCTAGGGGCGACGTGGTTTAATCTAGGTCGTTTGATATATGTTTTCTCTAGATGGTCCTGATCACGGCACGTCAGTGATCCTTATTCATTAGTCAAGGCCCCTTGGGGGCTATCACATGGTAGGGTGACTCATGCTGACGTCAACCTCAGACAAAAATAAAAAAAATAAAAAAATTTAAATAAGGAGGGATTACTCGGAGGGTAACATGTGTCCCGGGAGACGTCATACTGACATCACCCCACTATATATATATATATATATATATATATATATATATATATATATATAGATGCCACGTGTCCTCAAATCGAGTTGAAAACGTGGTTCTTCTTCAACCATCCCTAAATCAGTTGACCTGGTTCAAACTGGTCAAACCGGTTCATTCATTTATTTTTTTTATGTTATTTATATAATTTTTAATTGAGGAAATTCATAAAAATAGGAAAATTTATGACAAAATAAAAAAAATTGGAGGAAAATAAAAAAAAATATCTTGAACGTAAATAAAAAATAAAAAAAAATATTTTTGGGTTATTTTTAGACAGAAAAAAGGAAATTTTCTTTAAAACCCTAGGAAATTTTGGAAAAATGTTTTAAAATTTTAGAAAATTTTCTATAAAATCTAGGAATATTTTATAAATATTTTATGATTTTCTTGATTTTTGAGGGGGTTGTGTCCTTATGATTTTAAAAAGGGCAATGGGGTATTTTGAGACCTCACTTGTATCAGCTCTGAAAGGGGGGGGGGGGGGGGGGTTTCTAACATGATCCCCTCTTTTGGAGGTCTTATTAGACATTCATAGTGACGCACATATTTTTTTTAATCTCTTGTTAATTTTGTATATTTATCTGTTTGCTTATTTTAAAAGGAGTTAATTAAAAGGTTATTAAATTCAATTTGGGAATAATTCTTAACTAATTAGGTACCATTCATAGAACATGTGTGTAGGGGTGCGAATACCTTCCCCTCGCATGACCAAATCGCAGATCCCAATCTTGGTATATGTAGACCGATACTACTAGTTACTTGGCCTAGGTTTATTCTAGAGACCAAATAAATGAGTAGTAATTAGGTGTTCTAACCGCACTAAAGAAAATAGGTTAGTGGTGACTCCAAAATTCAAAATTTTCAAAAAGCATATTTTATTCCCTTGCCATCCTGGTCCTTGATCTTGGGACGTCATGACAGTACTCACACCTTATGTAATCTATACGAATCATGTAGGCATCAAACTGTTTGTACCACTGCCTCGGAGACTACTTCAACTAGTAAAGTAACTTCTTTAGTTTACAAACTAAGTGCTCTTGTCCAAGTTGGTGAAATCTTTCTGGCTATGACATGTAAATCAGCTCCTCCTAATCACCATGGATAAATGCTGTCTTTATGTTTAGATGCTCCAGGTGTATGTTGTAATGTTACCAATCCCAACACTACCCTAATGGAAGTGTATCTGACCACAAAGGAGAAGATTTCATCATAATCAACTCCTTTCCTCTACGAGTATCCCTTTTCTAATGTTAGATTTGGTGCAACCCCAAGAGGGGGGTGAATTGGGTATTTAAAATTTCTTGCCTAGGTTAACAGATTTAATCAATAATACAAACCAACCTAGAGCCAGTCTACACAATCAACATATAAACATACACGTGCAATAAAGATAAAAGTGCGGAAATGTAAAGAACATGCACGATATGTTATCGGAATTCAGCCAACTATGCTTACGTCCCCGCCTTGGCCACACCAGCATAAGGATTACCACCATAATGCTCACTTAAATGGGTGGAGCGGCACCTATACAAACCAGGTCAATTCAAGGGGATGACCTCAACCAACAAGCCTTAACAGGATGGTGCACCTAACTTTCCTAACTGGGTCTAAGTTAATCCGGGACTATTCCACAGGGTTAGTCTCCCTCTTCAGGTCCGTGCCTGAAATACAACCAATGTGTATAAAATGTTTGTACACAGAAATTCGCTTCTAGACAAGCATATGTGTACACTAATATAGATCAATCAATAATGCAAGCACAAATGATATGTAAACATGCTCAGTGCTCTAATGTGTGCTAAACACTCAGTCACGTATAGATTTTCAGTTCAGATCTAGAGTGTATACCCAAGTAATATTTGAAACACACTATATGAATAATACAATATCAGATCAGGGTTTCAAAATATGCTAAGCAATTTCAAACAAACAAACTCAATAATCTATTCTAATATTCAAAGCACACAAGAGTTGTTTGAGGTACTAGCTTGAAAAGGATTTTTGCTCACAAAAACTAGGTTTAGGTAACTTGCAAAAATAATGCAAGAACCTCAACCCTCAAAGTCTTTCCATTCTAGATTTATCAAATGAAATTGGTGGAAGAACTTTAATGTTAAACTCTCTCATAAAATCGATCAAGCAACAATGTAAATGAGAGCTCTAGCAAATGTGATTAAGCACACTAGCCTTACAAGATACTCACAATGCTTTTGAGAAATCCAGAATGAAGAGTTTGTAAGTGTTTGGAAGTGGTATTTGGCTAATATAAGATTTTGAAAGTTGAAAGAATTTTTCCCTAATCAAGTTTGCTAATCCTTGCTAATTATGACAAATGAATGAGTATAGGCAAGGAGGAATTTTTGACCGTTGGGGGCAAAGTGGGTATAATTAGATTATTTTAAAAGACTATTAAGAATATTAATCCTTTTTACCCCATTTAAAATTCGGTAAAAATTATTTTAACCCGCAAGGTTCCGGTGCTCGGCCAAAGGTTCGGGTGCCCGAACAGACACAGTCAAAAATTCAACTTTTAGAGGTTTAGGTGCCTCAAGGATGAGTCAGTCAGCTGAAACAAAGTCAGTAGCAAATGTTCGATAATTTGGGTGCCCAACTCATAGTTCGGTTAACCGAACTAAGCAATTCGATTGCCCAAGCCTCCTTTTGAACGTAAAATGTCAGTTGCCCGAGTAGTTGAAAAGTGCCTTGATAGGCTTTCGGGTGCCCGAGGAAGGTACGTTCAAAAATGGTTTGGGTGCCCGAAGACCAAGTCAACATGTTGACTGGTTCGGTCGCCCGGGCCGCTTTACACGGCAAAGGTTCGGTTGTCCAAACCCTCTCAACTTTTCTTATTAAGTGTATTTTAGCCTTATTTTGATTCCCCTGATTAAGATAAGTGATGTAGGGGACTTGTATCCTTAATGTAGGTACCTAAGGTCCAACTGTGGTCATTTTGAGCATACCTACCTACCATGCACAATGCAAATGATTACAAGCCATACACGCACACAGTTCATAATAAATTACAACTCAGAATGAAGAACTAAACAAGTGAATATAAATTACAATACATAGATCTTCATTCTTTGGCACGAACACTGCACGCCATCATGATATGGCTTTTAGTCCTGAAGCACAAACAAGGTGATCCCACATGCCATTCTCAGTACAACCATTAGTACTAAGAGTATTTGTCATAATCAAAACTAGGTGTGACCCATAAGGTCAACAACTACTAACCGAGCCTTGAACTTCCCTCCTTATTTTTTATTTTTTATTTTTTTTTTCTGAAACTACTTCTTTTTTCTTGTACACCCACTTACATCCTATCATCCTCTTCCCTGTTGGAAGCTCCAGCAAATCCCACATTTGGTTCTTATGTAGTGATTCCATCTCCTCCACCATAACGCCCATATAGCTACTATTCTCCTGGCTGAGCACTACCTCCTAAAAGGTAGTAGGTTCTATGCTACTAGTGATAAGTGCATAAGACACCAGATCATCAAATTCGTAACTAGGGGGTGGTCTAATGATGCATCTAGGTTTTTCTACAGCAGTATTGTGATGTTACTGATCGCTTGAGCTAGAGCTCCCTGCATTTTGAACAATATCTTCTCTACCCTGAGTCTTTAACTCCACCTGCACCATATGCTAATCTCTCAAGCTAGAATTCCCTACATTTCTGCCTTAAGTCTCCAACTCCACCTGCACCACATGCTCGTTACTGCTGCATTTTTCTGGTATTTTTTTCTCTTCTTCTTCTTAAGTACACTGCAAATAGCTTTCTCATCAAAAATCACGCCTCTACTGATCACCACCTTGTTTGCCTCTAGATCCCATAACTTGAACCCTTTCACACATTTTTGATATCCCAGAAAGATGCACCATCTAGACTTCACCTCAAGTTTTGATCTCTCCTCACCAGGAATGTGCACATAAGCTGGATACCTAAATATTCTCAAACCAGAGTCGACTACCTTGTTACCTGTCTATACCTCCTCAATAACTTTACCATATTGTGATGCCCTTGGTGATCAGTTAACCAAGAAGTAAGTCACACTCACCGCCTTGGCCTAAAAATTATCAACGAGCCCGACATTCAACTTGAGACACCGAGCCTTTTTAGCTAGGGTTTGGTTCATCCTTTCCACCACATCATTTTGTTGTGGTGTCTTGCATACTGTAAAATGTCTCCTTATGCCATGCTTCTTGCATAACTCTTTGAAGCTCGAATGTGTGTACTTAGTGCCATTGTCTGACCTGAGACACTTAATCTTTGTCCCAGTCTAGTTTTCTGCCTCAGCTTTCCATAATTTAAAGTTGGCAAACGTCTCTAACTTGTACTAGATGAAGTATAACTAGACCTTTTGTGAGTAATCATCAATGAAATTTATGAAGTACATATGCCCTCCTCGTGATGTTACTCTCACCGGTCCCTAAACATCTGAATGAATGTAATCAAGGATTCCCTCCATCTTGTGCATAGCTTCTGTGAATTGGACCCTATTCTTCTTCCCAAGCATACAATACTTGCAGAAATCTAGCTTTCATGATTTGACCCCCTTCAAAAAATTTCTTTTATGTAGCTCTGTTACTCCACACTCACTCAAATGCCCTAACTGCATATGCCACAAAACGATATTGTTTGACTCAGACTCTGCAGCTACAGCTGCACCTACAACTGTAGTACCAAGCAGTGTATAGATATTTCTCAGTACTTTTAGCCCCTTCATCATAGTTAGAACACCCTTGTCCACCTTCATTACCCCACTTTCAGATTTGTATTTAAACCCATTACAGTCTAAAGTGTCCAATAAAATCAAATTCTTTCTCAACTCCGATATGTACCTAACATCACATAACGTCCTCACCACACCATCATACATATTTATTCTGATGTTCCCCATTCTGAAAACTTTGCAAGCAACATCTTTTTCCTTCAAAATAAAACTAGAATTCACCAATCTATAAGTGGTGAACTAGTCTTTGTTGGGCGTCATGTGTTTAGAGCACGTCAAGTCACAAATCCAAGAATATAAGAGACCATCTAAACTAGATGAAACCGAGAGCATATCACTATCACCACTCTTAGAGTCTCTTTTTTTCCACTACATTCGTTGTTTTTGATGAACCTTCTTTGTTTTTAGCATTTTCCTTCTTCCTTTCTGGATAATCCAGTTTTATGTGCCTTTTTTCCCGCACTTAGAACAATGTACGTCCTTCCTCTTCCTAGAATTGGATCGGACCTTATTGTTACTTGGTCCACCTTGGAACTTGATTCTCCCACAATTTTGATTACCTCTCACCATAAGCCCTTCACCTTGAGAATTCTCCTCGTTGAACTTATTCCTCTAATGTTAACTCAACAGGGCACTCGTGATATCTTCCAACTTAAGAGTTTCTTTCTCCCATTTCAGAGTCATAACCAGATTCTCATATGGAAGAGACGTATGTATGGAATTTTGCAGCATCAATGCCTTGTCTTCATCCTTGAACTTCACATCAACTCACTTAAGATCACTAATGATTTGATTGAATACGTTGATGTGTTGATTCAGATCTGAACCCTCTGCCATCTTAAGCTCATATAGTTTTTTCTTAAGATACAACTTGTTCTTCAATGATTTAGATATATACTGGTTTCCTAGTTTCAGCCAAACTGCTGCCAGTGATTCCTTATCCATGACATGATACATCACGTCATTAGCCAATCAAAGCCTGATGGTAGCCACAACCTTCACTTCCAACTCCTTCCAACTCATTTCGTCCATGACTTCTAGCTATTTTTCGTATAATGCCTACACCATACCTTGTTGCACCAACAAGTCCTTAACCCTCCTCTGCCAAAGTTCAAAATTTCTCGTTCCATCAAACTTAATAATATTGAACTTCACCAAAGAAATCCCAGCCATTACAATCGATAGCTCTGATACCAATTTGTTGTGCAAAGTGTTGAATATCAATGCACAATGGAAACCATAAATTGAATCAAAATGTGCAATGCAGCGACCAATGATGAACAATATGTAAAACAATCAATCACAAAAAGAATAAAGGAAAGCAATAAAAAAACACGATATAAGAATTTACGTGGTTCGACAATGTGCCTACATCCATGTGAGCAAGCAGTTGATTTTCATTATTAACCATCAAAAGCTTACATCAAGGGTTACAACTATTATTTTTATACTAACCCTATGCGTACAAAAGGCTTAGAAACTATCTAAAATACTCATGTAAAAAATACCATAGGAAAGTCCTTCAAATCCCCTAATCTACAGAACTTTTTGATTCAAAATTTATATTTAGTACCGAACAATACCGTTGATGGTTTCTGTACAACCCTAGATTGTTTAATACTAAGGCTAAATATGTAAACTGAAATGGGACATTGCAGCAGTGCAGCCACCATCGTCGGACATTGCTTTGTGGAAAGCTTGAAGCCTCAAATCCTCTTCAAGCCCTTTGAAGGTGATTCGCAGAAGTTCCAACTGCCGAACCCGGTTCAGGACCCGATCTCTCCAGACTGCTACAACACAGCCCACCACAGACCCCTCGCTGTCACTCACTCTCACCCGTCGTCATGGTCTTAGCATGCATCCTTTGCTACAGCTCCGTCAGAACCCCCCATCCTCTCCGACGTTTCCAGCTCCGGCTGCTGACATCCACTCTCGGCCAGCCACTACCTTGCTGCCAGTGTGCCCTTCATTGCCGCCACAACCCCAGCCATAGGCTCCACGCTCGGCAACTCTCTGCCGCTTCCCAGTGCCGCCGCAACGTTTCTCCCGTCGTCGTCACCTCTTTTCCCTATGAAGCGAACACCAAGACTCAAGGTTTTTTATTTTTCTAAGGAGACACATGATTACGCGCTTAAATTGCGTAATTAGGTGCTTTAATTCATGCATTGGGAATCCTATTTTGTATTTAAATGCCTAATTACTCTCAATATTTTAAAATTATGTTCTATTTATAATATTTGAGTTTTATTAAGTAATTTATGAAATTTTGGTATTTTTTCTTGTAAGGCAACTATCGGAAGCCAAAAACCAACAACAGTACTTTGCAATCTGTGCGTAAATCTCTCATCCAACCTCTGATTCAGATGATTCAAGATGCCATAAAAATATAAGAAAACAATCTACAATTTTCGTGTTTTGTGTTTTGCAAAATACTGACAGCATCAAGGTCGAAATCAGACGTGAAGTTAGCATACGCCGTTTTATGGATTTTTTCGACAATTCTTCGTAATCTTGGTGTAACTTTCTCATACAAGCTCCGATCGAGATGATTAAAAATTCTGGGAAAAGCTGAAAAAGATCTCTACATCTTTTGTGTTTTAAGTTTTGAGAGTTACGAGCTGTAAGAGGGTCGAAAGTGGGCTTGAAAGAGGAGGTCAGTTCATGTACCTTTGAAAAAAAAAAGAAAATCAAAAAATCAAAAAATGAGATGTGACCCAGCCATGCAGCCGGGTCATCTCATAAGGGCAGTGTGCGCTAGGTACATACAAAGGAAAGGCAAAAGAATGGAAAGAAAAAAAGAAAGGAAAGAAAAGCAAAGAAAGAAAGGACAAAAAGGAAAGGAATTGGAAAAGTCAAAGGAGGGTTTCCTTGTGGGGGGAGTGCCGTGTGCAAGAGGAGATTTGGAGAGGGCAGCATGCGCTGGACTGGAGGGAGGCCGCACCATAGGAAAAAAAAAAGAGGATTTTTCTTGGGGAGGACACGAAGAAGAAAGACACAAAAAGTTTCTGGGAAAAATTATTTTTTGGAGAGCTTTCTTGTGGTTTTCTTTTGGAGGTGCTGCGAAGATACACACACAGCCAGCAAAGGAGAGTTGGAAGCACGCAAAAATACTATCTTTTCAGAATCAGAAGGCGGCGAACAACGGTGGTGTTCGGGGTGTTCGTGACGCACGACGGCGGTGCGGCGAGTGTTGATCTTTCCCGTACGCTCCAAATTGAAGAAAATATGGTGAAATCTGTTATGTTGGATTTTATTTTTGGAATGAACTAAATTTTTGAATTTTAGGAAAACGATGTAGCCAGTTTCGAACTATGCTTGCTCTTTTATGCTAATCTGAAATAGTTTTCATTAATGTTTGTTTGAGTTATTCTATGCCTAATGCTTTTAATTAACTGGCCATTAATTAAATGATTTTAGTCTTGTGATTTGCTACCGAAAGAGGGGATTATAGGATAGATCTTGGATAATTCAGCATAGGTAAATATAGAGATCGAAAGACTTGTATGAACCTACGTAGCATAAAAAATCGAGGGTCTTACTGCGTTCTTACATTATTAATTTGCATACTCTTATGTTAAATAATAAACAAGAATAGGTTCTGATTGACTATCGAAAGAGGCTTTTGGAAAAATTGGCGATTTGCTAACAAATAGAGAAAACGAAGTTAAATTAGCTAAATGAGTAAAGCATAGTGAGAAACTAGGTGAAATCGGTTTCTTAGAAGTTTTCACCATCATCAATTTGACACGCGGTATTCAGTTTTAAATTCTCCTGAATAGTTTATTTAAAGTAGCTTTGTTTAAATTTTGCAGTCTAAAATTGTTAATTTTTCTAAATAAAATCAAGGTTAGTAAAATTTCGGTACTTGGTAAAATTAAGACATCAATCCCTGAGGACAATACTCTACACATCATTATATTATAAAACTACGATACTGTGCACTTGCAGTTTGCACCGGTCAAGTTTTTGGCGCCGTTGCCGGGGATTGAGTTTTTCTTATTTTTGCCAATATCGATACAAAGTAATCTTGGTTTTAATTTAGAATTTTATTTTTATATTCTTATTTATTTATTTTCTTTATTTTATTTTATTATTATTATTATTTTTTTTTTGTACTTCTGGTGTGTTTTTTTATGTTGGATGCGCAGTGCTAGAATACGTGCCATTATTCCTTTTGATCTAGAGATTGAAAGGACGCTTAGAGCACTAAGGAAAAAGAGGGTATTAGCCATGGAGAATGGACAAGATAATGCGCAGCCACGCGCCTTGAAGGATTATGTGCGACCAGTTGTGAATGACAATTATTCGGGTATCAGATGCCAACCCATTAATGCCAACAATTTTGAGCTTAAACCTACATTAATCAGTATGGTGCAGCAGGCCCAATTTAGTGGATCGCCACTTGATGATCCCAATATCCATCTGGCGATATTTTTGGAGATTTGTGATACTGTGAAGATCAATGGTGTTACTAAAGACACCATTAGACTGAGATTATTCCCTTTCTCTTTGAGGGACAAAGCAAGAGGTTGGCTACAGTCGCTACAACCTGGGAGTATTACTAGTTGGTAGGACATGGTAGAAAAATTTCTAGCTAAATTCTTTCCACCTGCAAAAGCAACTCAACTCAGGAGTAAGATTGGTCAATTCAAGCAGCATGATTTTGAATCACTCTATGAAGCATGGGAAAGGTATAAAGATTTGATTCGACGCTGCCCACAACATGGATTGCCAGATTGGTTGCAAATTCAGATGTTCTATAATGGGTTAAATGGGCAAACGCGGACTTTAGTTGATGCTGCATTTGGGGGAACTTTGATGTCAAAGACACCTGAGGGTGCTATTGCTCTTTTGGAAGAAATGGCCTCAAATAACTATCAATGGCCAACTAAAAGAACTATGGCTAAGAAAGTTGCTGGAATTCATGAATTGGAGCCGTTTGCTGCACTTTCAGCTCAAGTTGCTTCTTTGTCTCATCAGATTTCATCTTTGACAACCCAGAGGATACCACAAGGTGCAAAATATATGGCAGCTACAAGTAGGACAGATTCGAGTATTGGAGCGAGTCAAGAGCAGGTTCAATACATCAATAATCGGAACTACAATTATCGTGGTGATCCTTTGCCACAATATTACCATTCAGGGCTTCGAAATCATGATAATTTGTCTTATGGAAATACAAGGAATGTGCTGCAACCTCCTGCAGGATTTGAAAGTCATCAAGGTGAGAAGAAGATGTCACTTGAGGATGCCATGATATCTTTTGTTGAGGAGACAAAAGCAAGGTTTAAAAAGAAAGATGCACGGCTAGACAACATTGAGACTCATTGCAACAATATGGGAGCCACTATGAAGAACCTTGAAATACAAATTGGGCAACTGGCCACGACTATAAATACCCAACAGAGAGGAACTTTTCCTAGCAACACAGAAGTGAATCCTAAGGAACAATGCAATGTCATCACACTTAGGAGTGGAAGAGAAATTGATAAATCACCAGCAAAGGAAACCATGTCCACACCTACACCTAAAAAGGATGGTCGAAGCAAGAATAAAGGGGAAGAAGAGGAGATTGTGGATGATACACCAAGAGAGACGGACACGCTTCCATCAATTTCATTTCCTGACAATCCTCCTATTCTCTCTACTCCACTTCCTTATCCTCAACGTTTTCAAAAACAAAAATTAGATAAGCAATTTTCTAAGTTTTTGGACATTTTTAAGAAAATTCACATAAATATTCCTCTTACAGATGCCTTGGAACAAATGCCAAACTATGTCAAACTCCTGAAGGACATCATTTCAAAGAAAAGAAGGTTGGAGGAGTTCGAAATAGTGAAGCTTACTGAGGAGTGTAGTGCTATTCTTCAAAAGAAATTGCCTCAAAAATTAAAAGATCCAGGGAGTTTTACTTTGCCTTGCACTATTGGAAATTTATTTTTTGATAAAGTTTTATGTGATCTTGGTGCTAGTATTAATCTTATGCCACTTTCTGTTTGCAGGAAATTAGGACTTGGAGAGATGAAACAAACAACCATTTCGTTGCAACTAGCAGACCGATCCATCAAGTATCCACGTGGAATCATAGAAGATGTATTGGTAAAAGTGGATAAATATATTTTTCCTGCTGATTTTGTGGTGTTAGGTATGGAGGAAGACCAAGAAGTCCCGTTAATTCTTGGCCGACCATTCTTGGCCACTGGAAGGGCTTTAATTGATGTTCAAAAGGGTGAGTTAACATTGAGAGTGGATAAGGAAGAGGTTATGTTCAACATCTACCAAGACATGCGATTCCCAGAAGATCCAAGCACTTGCTTTCGGGTAGATGTCATTCAGCAAGGTGTAGAAAAAGTCTTTCGAAAAGATGTACAAGTCGATCACCTAGAACAATCCTTGCAGCAGATTACAACGCAGCAACGTGTGGGGAGGCTAGAACCTATGGTAGCAAGGACGGATTCTGTAATCTCTAAAGGAAAGATGCAACAACCTATATCTTTAGAGTTGAAACAATTCCCTGAGCATCTTCACTATGCATTCTCGGGTGATGCGTATGAAAATGCAAAAATCTACAAAGAGCAAACGAAGAAGTGGCATGAAAAACAGATTCTTAGGTGTGAGTTTGCTCCAGGATAACAGGTTCTACTCTTCAACTCATGATTAAAACTCTTCCCAGGGAATATATTCAGAGTTAATGGTCAGAGATTGAAGCACTATTATGGAGAACAAATGGAGAGGAACTGTGCATTTATTCCTCTTGGTGATCCTGGTTGATGAAGATTGAAACGTCTGGCTGGAGACGTTAAAACAAGCGCTTATGGGAGGCAACCCAAAGAGTTCTTCTTTTGTTTATTTCCTTTATCTTTATCATTTATTTATTGATCTATGCACTTTTGAATAATTTAGATTTTCGATGCAGGTTTATTTGGCATGAGTACAGAGCTGAAAATTAAACTCCTCGACGGACTCACCAATAAGTCAAGGAAGTTTCTTTCTTTTCTTTAATCCTTCTCATTTTTGAATAACATTGAAAAAAAATGTGTGAATATGGATGATTAGGCCATGCGTGACACTACTTATGCCCTTCATATACTTGCCTATAACCTAGGAGTACACACTAGGTCATTTATGTGTAGTTTCTTTTTATATGGCTAAATTAGGAATCGTACCTCATTGAAAGTTGATTGGTAGTGCAATTGTGTTAATCTGGCTATATAAACTTTTGTATCTACATGGTATCTCTTGAGGCTAAAAAAATACACGTTCACGTGACTTGTAGCATTTAGGGTTCCTTGTGAACATTGAGAGAGCGCCCGTGGAGACTTTGACACCTTGTGAGGTACTGTTGAGCCATTTTTCGCTCTTTTGAGTTTTAACGTCAACTCAGAGTTAATGAAACTCAACTTTCCCTATATTTTTTTTTTTCTGGATACTCTTTGCATACTAGTCTTGTTTTTTGAATTGCTAGCCTAGAGGTGACATCTAGTGGGGAGATAAAAACTTAGGTCTTGTAGCCTACTCAAGATGTGAAGGCCGAACCACCCCTAGAAATAGACTTATTTCATGGACTCTTGTTCGAGCTTAATGCACATGGGTGGTATGAAAACAATAAAATAAGTGTTACGATTGTCCTAATTGACCATGAAAAGAAAGAAATTGAAAAATGAGTAGAAGAAAGAAAAAAAGAAAGAAATACCCTAGAAGAGGTGAAAGATTAATACCTGCTCCACACAACTACAACAAAAGTCAAGGACAAGACACATGTTATCCACATATGAAGACTCTTCACCCGCCTAATGCCTCAGATGTATTCACACCTAGTTTGTGAATAAGTTGATCTAGGGTGGTATCGGTTGGACATGGCGAGTAGGTGCGAAGATGCTAGGGTGAAGGACCGACACCTCCTAAATAGGCTTGATCCTTTTCAGACTAGTCCACTCCATACATTTAGCGTTTGTTCCTTGCAGTATGTGGGATGTTTGATCATGACACTCCTCCTCACATACGATGAGTGAACCCATCCTTTTTTAGTGTTTTTGAGGGTATACCAGTTAGGTTGAGTCAAAGTGACAGTTCTTTAGGTGTCCACGGATATCCTGGGTGTAACGAGTCACACACATTACACGTGCTTCAAGATTTCACCTATTTATACTTGAATTTATACGGCTACATTAACTCTGAATTATGCTCGCTGGTTAATTTTACGTGAGTTTACTGTTCTTAATGGCTATATAATGATGAGATTTGCATGAATGACTTACTTCGGAGTTGCGTGAATTGGGTATGAATGAGTTTGTGTGTAATTTGGTGATATTCCTGTATGTGAAAGGGTATGGTTGTGTTGCCTGTGTATTCATTCATTGAAATTGGTATAACACCACCGTGAATTGCATTCACGTTATTTGCTAGGGACAAGCAAAACTTTAGTTGGGGGGTGTGTTTACGCGCTTAAATTGCGTAATTAGGTGCTTTAATTCATGCATTGGGAATCCTATTTTGTATTTAAATGCCTAATTACTCTCAATATTTTAAAATTATGTTCTATTTATAATATTTGAGTTTTATTAAGTAATTTATGAAATTTTGGTATTTTTTCTTGTAGGGCAACTATCGGAAGCCAAAAACCAATGATAGTACTTTGCAATCTGTGCGTAAATCTCTCATCCAACCTCTGATTTAGATGATTCAAGATGCCGTAGAAAGATAAGAAAACAATCTACAATTTTTGTGTTTTGTGTTTTGCAAAATACTGACAGCATCAAGGCCGAAATCAGACGTGAAGTTAGCATACGCCGTTTTATGGATTTTTTCAACAATTCTTCGTAATCTTGGCGTAACTTTATCATACAAGCTCCGATTGAGATGATTCAAAATTCTAGGAAAAGATGAAAAAGAGATCTACATCTTTTGTGTTTTAAGTTTTGAGAGTTGCGAGCTGTAAGAGGGTCGAAAGTGGTGTTGAAAGAGGAGGTCAGTTCATGTACCTTTGAAAAAAAAAGAAAATCAAAAAATCAAAAAATGAGATGTGACCCAGCCATGCAGCCGGGTCATCTCATAAGGGCAGTGTGTGCTGGGTACATACAAAGGAAAGACAAAAGAATGGAATGAAAAAAAGGAAGGAAAGAAAAGCAAAGAAAGAAAGGACAAAAAGGAAAGGAATTGGAAAAGTCAAAGGAGGGTTTCCTTGTGGGGGGAGTGCCGTGTGCAAGAGGAGATTTGGAGAGGGCAGCGTGAGCTGGACTGGAGGGAGGCCGCACCATAGGAAAAAAAAAAGAGGATTTTTCTTGGGGAGGACACGAAGAAGAAAGACACAAAAAGTTTCTGGGAAAAATTATTTTTTGGAGAGCTTTCTTGTGGTTTTCTTTTGGAGGTGCTGCGAAGATACACACACAGCCAGCAAAGGAGAGTTGAAAGCACGCAAAAATACTATCTTTTCAGAATCGGAAGGCGGCGAACAACGGCGGTGTTCGGGGTGTTCGTGACGCGTGACGGCGGTGCGGCGAGTGTTGATCTTTCCCGTACGCTCCAAATTGAAGAAAATATGATGAAATCTGTTATGTTAGATTTTATTTTCGAAATGAACTAAATTTTTGAATTCTAGGAAAACGATGTAGCCAGTTTCGAACTATGCTTGCTCTTTGATGCTAATCTGAAATAGTTTTCATTAATGTTTGTTTGAGTTATTCTGTGCCTAATGCTTTTAATTAACTGACCATTAATTAAATGATATTAGTCTTGTGATTTGCTACCGAAAGGGGGGATTATAGGATAGATCTTGGATAATTCAGCGTAGGTAAATATAGAGATCGAAAGACTTGTATGAACCTACGTAGCATAAAAAATCGAGGGTCTTACTGCGTTCTTACATTATTAATTTGCATACTCTTATGTTAAATAATAAACAAGAATAGGTTCTGATTGACTATCGAAAGAGGCTTTTGGAAAAATTGGCGATTTGCTAACAAACAGAGAAAACGAAGTTAAATTAGCTAAATGAGTAAAGCATAGTGAGAAACTAGGTGAAATCGGTTTCCTAGAAGTTTTCACCATCATCAATTTGACATGCGGTATTCAGTTTTAAATTCTCCTGAATAGTTTATTTAAAGTAGCTTTGTTTAAATTTTGTAGTCTAAAATTGTTAATTTTTTTAAATAAAATCAAGGTTAGTAAAATTTCGGTACTTGGTAAAATTAAGACGTCAATCCCTGAGGACGATACTCTACACATCATTATATTATAAAACTATGATACTGTGCACTTGCAGTTTGCACCGGTCAAGTTTTTGGCGCCGTTGCCGGGGAAACACATAACAATGATCTGTGCCAAAAACAGCGAGCCGTCGCTGTCGAGGACAGATCATGGAAACTAAAAGCCGTCGCTGCTCAGGGAGTCGCCAAACAATGCGGGTCGGTTTATTTTCTATTTAGAAAAGTTTGGCTTTAATCTCAATATTTTGCAATACAATGTCGTCCCCCACCAATGGCCCCACCGTCGGCGGGGAATGCCGTCCAGGCTAGTCCCGAGGTGCAGTCATATACGCAAATTGTGAGTAAAAAAGTGGAGATGCCTACGTTCAAAATTCCCATGAGATTGCCCGTTAATATCAATGGGGAATTGGGATTTATTTTCTCAGAAGTAGAGATGGTTAAGGCTGAGGAAGAATTTCATTTTGCATTAGTAATGAAATTTTTGAGGAATCGGCCATCTATTGATAAAATTCGACTTTTGATTGTGAAAACGTGGGGTTTGATGGAAATTCCAATGGTCAGTGTTATGGATGATTATCACATGTTAATTCACATGAAAAACGAACATGACTTTCTGCATGGTTGGGCAAGGGAAGGTAGAATTATGGAAGACAATACTTTTCGGATGTTTAAGTGGATGAAGAATTTTGATACGAAAAAATAATCCCCATTGGCTCCTCAATGGATTTTCTTACCGGAGTTACCAATGCATCTTTACTGAACGGATTTTCTCCAAATAATAGTGACTCGTTTTGGTCGTTATCTTGGAACTGATAATGCAACAATTAATCGTACGAGAGCATCGGGGGCATGTATTTGCATGGAAGTTGACCTAACAATGGAGTCAGTAAAGGGATTTCCTCTTGTTTTATCTTCAAAATAATATATTTGGCAAAAGGCTAAATATAAAAATATGGGTTTTTTCTGCTCTAAATGTTGCAAGTAAGGACATACCTCGACTGTTTGCAGGGTGGGAGAGAAGCAAAGGGAGGAGGAAAAATATAAAGAAAAAATGATATGGAAACCAAAGACTAATAACGGTGTAATAGAAACCAATTTCGATGTGGATAAAGGAGCAAAGAAGGTGGTGCAAGAAGCAGGATCCAGTAATGTGCATGTGACGAAGTAGATTAATGATAGGGGCCCTAAAATAGCGAAAACTCCTGTAGTTCAAGAAAATGAGGATCATGCAAGGCAAAACTCTGATATAATGCAGAGAGCATTAGAAAATAATGGGAATGAAGATTCAATAGAGAGGAATGAAGGGGAGTGTGAAGAAGTCAGATGTGATGATGATCCTCGAGTTTCAAACGATGAACCTTTATCTCAAGAGGAAGTGGATCACGTGGATAGTTCTAAACTGACTGAAGGTTGGGACCAAGATTTGCAACATGAGGAATTGGCTTGGGGTTATTCATCTGAGAGGGAGGAAGGTGAAATATTAGTTTTAAAGGTCAAAGAAAAAATGTATGAGTCTGATACAGGGCAGTAATGGATTTCCGTAAAAAATTTGGTGAGGAAATCTTAGAGGGTTCTCATCCGACCGCATAAATTAAATTTATGAAAAATACAATTCTTTTCTAAAATATTAGGGGGTTGGGTAGCTCTAAAGGTAGGTTAAAGATGCTAACTAAAAATTTTAATGTTGGGTTGTTTGTTATTTCAGAACCGTTTGTGGCTGAGGAGGGGATGGTAATGCTTGGTAATTTTTTGAATTACCACCATTTTATATCTAATGAAAATGAGGGCGGTAAATTGTGGCTATTTTGGAAGGATATAGATGCCTTTGAGGTGATTTCAATCATGACTCAGAAGATTTCTGGGTGGTTTTTTAAGGATGGACAAAGAATTTTGGTGAGTTTTGTTTATGCCAAATGTTTTAATGTTGAAGTAAGAAAGTTATGGCGGTAACTAGAGGAGTGCCAATCAAATTTTCCTTGGTTGGTCATAGGTGATTTTAATGTGATTCGAACAAATACTGAAAGAATTGGTAAAAATCCAAGACCACTGTTACCTATGATGTAGTTTAATGACTGCTTACATTATTGTGGTCTCTTTGATTTATCAAACACAGGCTCACGAATGTCATGGTGCAATGGCCATAAAGGGGTGGCTCGTAGTTGGGCTAAGCTTGATCATGTTCTTATTAATAATGGTTTTTTCAATCTATATGGTTCGGCTCAATTCAAATATCTGAGTTGGAAATCATCAGATCATAGCCCTATGGTGGTGTATACAAATACATCTTTCTCCCGGTATGGCCCTACCCTATTTTGGTTCTTAAATATGTGGAGCTCGCATGATATGTTTTTGTCGTACATTAAAGATGTCTAGATCAGGAATGACTTGGCCTCGGGTCTTCTGAAACTTGCTATTTGCCTTAAGAGAATTAAAGTTGCAATATGTGCATGGAATAAAAATGTCTTTGGGAGAGTGGAAGAAAATTTAAAAGCTCTTGAGGAAAGGATGGAATATCTAGAAAATCAACTACAAGCAGGTTTTTCTGAGGACGTTGAAGCTAATTACTTGACTACTAAGGTGGAGATTTAGGTATGGGAGAAGAGGGAAGCATCTCGCTTAGGACAAATTGCAAAGAAAAAATGGTTGACTAAGGGGGATCAAAACTCTAAATTCTTTCATTCAGCTATCAATCAAAAGCGGAATAAGAGTTGTATAGACCGTATGGTTCTGAATGATGGGACGATATTGGAGGGTGCGGAAGCAATTCATAATGAGGCAACTGTTTTTTTTCCAGAATTTTCTTTCAAAGTCTTCAGTGGTTAAACCATGCGATCTCTCCGAGTTAATTCAAAGGCAAATTTCAGATGTTGATAATAACTCTGCGCTAATTCGACAGAAGAAGAAGTTAAAAGAGCGGTATTCTCTATTCCCAAAGAAAGCAGTCTGGGACTAGATGGATTTCGATCTGAATTTTATAAATCTTGCTAGGACATTGTAAATAAAGATCTTTTGGATGCGGCAATAGATTTTTTTTAGGGCACTACTCTTTCAAAATTTTTTTCCTCTTCATTTGTTGTTTTAATTCCGAAGGTGGATAATCCTTCTAGCTTTGATAAATTCCGGCCTATTAGTTTATGCTCTGTGGCTTATAAATTTTTTTTCAAGATTCTTGTTTTTAGACTAACTAAGATTGTTGATAAGTTAACAAGGCGCTTTTATTCCTAGGCGAAGTATTTTTAAAAATATTACACTGGCTCAAGAAATGATTCAGTCTTTGCACAAAAAAATAGCTAGCGGCAATGTGATGATAAAACTAGATATGACTAAGGCTTACGATAGAGTGAATTGGAATTTTCTTTTGGAGATACTTAAGGCTTTTGGTTTCTTTGAGAGGTTTTGCAAGCTCGTAAAAAATTGTGTGGAGTCTCCATGGTTTTCTGTTTTGATGAACGAAACCTTTAAGGGGTTTTTTCAATCTACGAGAGGCTTGCAGCAAGGGGATCCACTATCTTCTTATTTATTCATCATAATGGAGGAGGTTTTGACAAGGTTGCTTAGGAAAAACTATGAGACTGGTCGGATTGGTAAATTTAATCATCCTATTGGGATCCCATTGGTTTCGCATTTGTTATATGTGGATTATTCTTATTTTTGCGAATGGTGGGAAGAGGTTTATAAGAAATTTAGTTTACGCTCTACAAAAGTATGAGAAGTGGTCGGGTCAAAAAATCAGTAAGACTAAGTCCGCGTTATTCCTCTCAAAATACATCACTCCCGCTAGGAAGCGTGGTTTATTGAGAATCACGGGTTTCATGGAAGGTAAATTCCCTGTTTCATATTTGGGTGTGCCTTTGGTGTTTGGAAAATTGTCTTCCAGGAAATTGGAGCCTCTTGTGGAGAAGATTAGAAAGAAAATTGCAGGGTGGAAATCTAAGTTGCTCTCGCAAGGTGGAAGATTGATTTTATTAAGACATGTGTTGTCTAGCATGCCTATTCATTTGATGTCTGTTATTAAGATTTTGCAAGTCACATATTCTCGCATTGACTCTCTTCTTTCAATTTTTTTATGGGGAGAGGTGAAAGATAAAAGGAAGATTCATTGATGCTCTTGGGGGAAATTTGTAAACCTACCTCGGAAGGGGGTCTGGACCTGAGAGATCTTAAGGAAGTTCAGAAATCTCTTCTCATAAAATTTGCCTTTAGATTGCTCACTTCTAACAATCTGTGGGTAGATTTTTTCAGAGCCAAATATTGTAGAAATGATCATTTATTAATAAGGAAGGGGAGACCAAATGACTCGGTTTTGGAAATCAATTATGGCCACTATTCTAGAAGTTATGGATAGTGTTAAAATTTTGGTGAGAGGTGGGAACTCTTCTTTTTGGTTCGATAGGTGGCTGTCATCAGGCTCGTTATCTGTGAGCACTGAGGATATTTTGAACAAGAAACTGTGTATTAAGGATTGCTGTTTAAATAATAATTGGAGCTCTAATTTAGTAAAGGAATTGGTTTGTGTTGATAAAACAAGGGAAATTTTGCAACAAGTGTTAGCAGGTAAAAGTGGGTAGGATCTTTTTGTCTGGAAGCCTACCCCAGATGGTAATTTTTTTACAAAAACGGCTTGGGAGAAAGTGAGGAGCAGAAGTGATAATTTTTTGTGGAATAACTGGTTTTGACATTCTTTATTGCCTAGAAGAATCTTAATGTGTTTATGGAAAGCCTGGTTTAGATGCTTGTTTGTAGATAATAGAATTCAGATCAAAGGAATATCGATGGCTTCGGCTTGTGATTGTTGCATTCAGAGTAGTCAGGAAAACATTGATCATATTCTTTCTTTAGGAGAGGTGGCTTTAGAGGTTTGGCGTCGGGCTAGTGTGGCATTAGGGATTCCTTTCCAACGATCTCTTCCTTGGAAAAATAAAATGGCAAATTGGTTCCACTATGCAAAAAAATTGTCTATTAAAGGTATTTTAATTGAACTGATTCTATGTTTGATTACGCGGTGCCTCTAGAATCGAAGATGTAAAGTGAGAATGGAAGGAGTTTATCAAAGTGCAGATCAAATGTGGAGAAGTGTTTGATTCTGGGTTAGTTTTATTACTGAGAGCACCATTTCTTTTCAAAAATTGAAGAAGTCGAACATTAAGATTTTGATTGAGTTTCAAATTAACTATCAAGGAGTTTGCGATAGGCTTGGAAAAATTATTTCATGGGTTAAACCTCCAGTAGGGTGGATAAAACTTAATTGTGATGGGAGTTGTAGGGGCAATCCGGGTACTTCAGGAGGTGAAGGAATCATTCGGGATTGCCATGGCATGGTAAAAGCGGCTTTTTCAAGTTATTTTGGTAATGGTACGAATAATAGTGTGAAATTAAAAGTAATCAGGGAAGGAATTCGTTTATGTAAATGTTTGATTATGTTAATGTGATTATTGAAAGTGACTCGCGAATTTTAGTTGATTGGCTTCGAAAAGGTAGATGTACTTTGTGGTATCTTTAGGAATTTTCGGAGGAGCTCGTGGCAGAGTTAGAAGGAGTGAATGTCATGGTGATGCATCAGTATAGGGAAGGCAATAGTGCGGCTAATTTTCTTGCTAAAGAAGGAGAAATGGGAAACAATGTAATCTATGAAGAACAACATCTTCTACCATGTTATCTGAAAGGTATCTTTCAGATGGATAGGTGGGGTCTTGTTTCCGTTCATCATTAGTTCATCTCTAGAGTTTCGTTTGGTGTATTTCGTTTTGTTTTTGGTTGTTTTTATGTTTTTATCTCCTTTGTTAGTTATGTTTAATTTTGTTTGTCCTAGTTTTGTTGGTTGGTTTTAACTTGTAACCACGGTTTTCCTCCGCCAAAAGTGAGGGCTTATTAATAAATAAATGGAGGTGCCGCCCTCTTTTAGCAAAAAAAAAAAAATGTATACTGAAATCGTCAATCATACCATCGACCAATGATGATATGCTCCTAGTTCAAATTTATGTTGACGATATCATTTTTGGAGCAACTAATAATGATTTTTGTAAAGAGTTTTCCAAATGCATGCAAAGTGAATTTGAAATGAGCATGATGAGTGAGCTTAGTTTCTTTTTAGGGCTGCAAATTAAACAAGCTGAATATAGAACTTTCTTATGCTAATCTAAAAATATTAGGGACTTGCTAAAAAAATTTAATATGGAAGATTGTAAAATTCATTGTACCCCTATGAATTCTTCCATTAAACTTGATAAAGATGAGCAAAGGATCCCTGTTGATGTAAAATTGTATCGTGACATGATTGGGAGTCTTCTATATCTCACTACTAGTAGGCCTGATATTATGTTTAGTGTGTGCATGTGTGCTAAATAGCAGTTAAACAAATCCTTAGGTATCTAGTTGGAACTATAGAATTAGGCTTATGGTACCCTAAGCATACTACCTTTGAGATTGTGAGTTATACTGATGCTGACTTTGCCGGTAGTAAGGTTGATAGAAAAAGTACTAGTAGCACTTGTCACTATTTAGGACAATCTCTCATTTCTTGGTTCTCCAAGAAACAAAACTTAGTTGCCTTATCCATAGTCGAAGTAGAATATATTGTAGTTGAAAGTTGTTGTGCTCAAACTCTTTATACGAAACAACAACTTATGGATTTTGGGTTGCACTATGATACAATACCGAATTAGTGTGATAATACTAGTGCAATCAACATCTCTAGAAATCCTATCTCACATTCATGAACAAAACACATTGAAATTAGACATCACTTCCTTCGTGATCATGTGTAGAAAGGGGATATGACTCTTGAGTTTGTATGCACTAATGAGCAGTGGGCGGACATTTTCACTAAACCACTTCCAGAAGATAGGTTCATACAAATTAGACGTGAATTAGGTGTCATGCATAGTAGAGATGATTCCTAGATATTTCATAGTTTGCATAAATTTAGGGGGAGCTTTCAAATAATTTTAAAGTCTATCAACAAATATAACTATTGATATCTTTCATTGGCTTGGACTTTATGAAATTGATTATACTTTACAATGCGCATTTCCCATATTTACTGCATGATGATGATTGCATTTATGTTGTATGTATTGACCATACTGGAACTGTTTGAGTTGAGTAGTTGTGGATAAACTATTAGATCTTAAAACTCAAAACAGGTCATTTTTATACAGGAATTTTTGGGAAATCTCTTATTTTCAAACGACATGCTGCCGAAATTTTTAAAAATTTCCAAACTTCTCTTGTATACAAATGATTGTTACCCATTGCCTAAAGCTATTAGTTTCATGGCCTTGTTTGTTGTTGCCAAAAGGGGGAGATGGATAAGAGGGCAACAATTGGGTTGACTTGAAAATTTGGTTGAATTTAACTTAAATGAAAAATTATTTAAAGTTTTACATAATGCACATTGTTAGGGGGAGCCTTCTAAGGCTATACCCATTTTTTGCATGATGTATTTGTCATTATCAAAAAGGGGGAGAATGTTTACCTTATAGGTCACACCCCGTTTTGATAATGACAAATACTTAGGTATTTGATGGTTTTCAAGTGTTTGTGCAAGCTTAGATGAGCATCTCAAGGAATGACAATTGAAGCAAGACATGAAGACCCTGAAGATTTTAATTCATATTGTAAATTCAATTTATGTAGTATGAGTCTATAATAGTTACTAGGGATATGGTATGTATTAATTAACTGCATATCATGCATAAAGATATATGGTAAGCTCATTAAGACCCTAATATGACTCTAGGTCCCAACACTCATGCACATATATCATACAAAATACAGGAGTGTCAAAAATGCACTTAATTGAATATTTTTAGGGATATTTAGAGAGCTCGAGTGCCTGAACTATTGAGAAGTCAATAGTTGACTTAGGCTCTCAGGCAACCGAACATTTTTGTGCACACCTTCCATGAGCGCCCGAACCACCTAAAAAGGACCTCTCACCAACTCGGGCTACTGAGAGATTTAGTTCAAATTAAGCCCTGAGTGACCGAACACATGAGTTCAAGCTACCGAACCTATGACCGGGCACCCAAAAATCTGAAGAAATATTTATGACTTTGATTCGGGCCACTAAATCGGAACTCAGGCTGCCGAACCAATTTAAAGACCTTTTATTATTGTGTCTGTTCAAGAGACCGAACCATGGTTTAGCCACCCAAACCTAGCCGGGTTAAAAATATTTTAACTGTGGTAAATATGAGTTATTTTGGATTAATTGTATTTAAACAATTTGAAACTTTTCTAAGAATTTCCAAGAAGGACCAAATGGTTATAATTCTACCATTGTCTATAAATATAGGCTCATTTGTGAGGATTAGCAATTAATTAGCAATTTCATTAGCCAAAAGTTCTCTCTTTTCCAATTACTCTTTTTGTCCAAATACTCTCAAATTTCCATTCCCTTGATACATTTTGAGATTGTGAGAGCGTATTTAGTGTGCTTACGATTGCTGGATTTTGCTAAAAACTCCCATTTGCTTGTTTGATTGTGATATTATTTTTGGAGAGTTTAGTTTAGTTTTTATCCCACTGATTTCATATTATAAATCATTGTAGGGATAGACTAGCAAGCTTTGAGGTCTTTGCATAATTGTTACAAGACTTCCATAGCTTTGATTTTTGTTGTGCAAAAATATTTTCAACAAGAAAAAGTATTTTTCAAACTAATAGTGTGCTTATTTCATTAAAGAAAATCTTCTTGAACTACTTTAAATATTTGATTGATATCTTTGGAATCTTGATTTTCTATTGAAATGTGCTTTGCTGAAATTCCAAGATATTGCTTATATTGAACACTCTTGATCATTACATTGATAATACCATATTGAGTGTTGTTAGCACAACTATTTGCATCGTTGAGCTTACAATATATCTATATTGTTGATGTGTATGTGATTGCATGTATTAGGTACATATCTGTCTTACATGAAAGCATAATCACTGTACCAGTTGATTGAGAAAAATATTATTGTATTCCAGGCGTGGCCTGAGGAGGCGGTAATCTAGCCCAGTAAGGATTGTGTAAAGGTTGAGGTTAGCCCTGTGCTAATTGACCTAGTTATTTAGGTGCCACTCCACCCGTTTGAGTGAGCATTATAGTGGTAATCATTGTGCTTGTTAGCCAAGATGGGGATGTAGGTAATTTGACGAACCTCGATAACACTTCTTAGTGTCACTTACTTTTTTACTACTTTCTGGTGCATGTTTAGTTGATTAGATTGTACAATTTAATTTATGTTACATATTGCAATTAATTTAATTTACTTGCACTAGATTGACTTTAGGGTTGTGAAAATAGTGCTGTTAGGATATTGACCTAGGGCATCAATTTTAAGAATGCCAATTTACACCCCTCTTGGGATCACGGAAAAGCTAGCAGCTTTCTTCTTTTTCCTAGCATCCTTTTTTCAGTAGTGGGCATTCCGGCTTGATGTGCCCAACTTTGTTGCAATCGTAACACGTAGGAGCATTTGATTTTTCTTTTCTTTTACTAGACTCTCCCTTCTCAGATGCAAACTCCCTATATCTTTTGTATGAATTTCTATTCTTCCTAAAAAATCTGCTGAATTTTCTAGTTAGCATGGTCATATCATCCTCGGAGTTAGGTTCGCTGCATTCACTAAATGTATTAGTAGAGGTTTTCAATGCAGTCACCTTTTTCACTCTATTATGTTCATTGAGTCTCTCATTTATAGCTAATTCATAGGTAATCAAGGAACCTATCAATTCATCTAGAGTGACGACCTTAAGGTCTCTACCCTCAGAAATGGTCGTAGCCTTAACTTCCCAAACAGCAGGCAAGCCTCTAAGGATCTTCCTAATCATCTCATATATAGGATATGTCTTACCCAATGCATGCAACGAGTTTATAATGTGTGTGAATCTAGTGTACATGCTCTGAATGGACTCACCTACATTCATCCTAAAGGCCTCACCTACATTCATCCTAAAGGCCTCATATTCACTAGTCAGCATATCTATCTTACTATCTTTCACATCCCTAGTACCTTCATATGTGACTTCTAATTTATCGTAGATTTCTTTTGCAGTAGCACATGCCATTACTCTATTAAACTCATTCACATCAAAACCACAATACAAATTATTTATAGCAATGGCATTCAAACTAACAGCTTTCATATCATCATCATTAGATTCTTCCTCAGTTTTAGGTACTCTAGTCTCACCCTCTGTTTTCATAGGAACATAATTTCCCTTAGAGATGATCCTCCATACCTTCCAATCTATATTTTGAAGGTAGATGCGCATCCTTTGTTTCCAGAAGTTGTATTAACACCACTGGAAACTAGAGGTCATGTGAAAGATGGTCCCTTAGGGAAAGGGGTCACAGTGCTATGAGTCATGTAAGATCTTTTGCAAAATAACTATTGAGTATATGCTATGTGGCTTTGATACCAATTGTTAACTTTACCGTGATCCCAAAAGGGGGGTGAAAATTGAAGCCCTAGGTCAATTCCCTAACAGCAATATTACACAACCTTAAGGTTATTCTAGTGCAAATAAATTAACTCAATTGAAATGTATAATGGAATTTAAATAGTACAACTAAGTTAACCAATCATGCATGAGAAAGTTGCAAATAAAGATGACACCTAGAAATGTTATCGAGGTTCGGCAAACTGCCTACATCCCCGCCATGGCTAACAAACACAAAGATTACCACTATGATGCTCACTTAAGCGGGTGGAGAGGCACCTAAACAACCATGTCAATTAGCACAGGGCTGACCTCAACCTTTACAGACAGTCCTTACCAAGCTGGATTACCACCCCCTCAGGCCACGCTTGGAATACAATAGTATGTTCATAATAAGACTGGTACAGTGATTATGCTTTCATGTAAAGCAGATATGTACCCAATATAAATAGTCACATACACATAAACAATATGGATATAGTGTAAGCTCAGTGAGGTAAATAGTTGTGCAAACAACACTTAATAGGGTATGAACAATGGAATGTTCAAGAGTGTTCAATACAAGCAATATCTTTGAAACTAGGTAAAGCAAATTTCAATAGCTAATCAAGATTCCAAAGATAGCAATCAAATATTCAAACTAGCTCAATATTTTTTCTTCAATGAGATAAGCACACTACTAGTTTGAAAAATATATTGGCTTGTTGAAAATATTTTTGTACAACCAAAATCAAAGCTATGGGAGTCTTGCAACAAATATGCAAAGACCCCTAAGCTTCCTAGCCTATCCCAACAAAAGATTTATAATATGAAATCAGTGGGATAAACCTTAGCCATACTCCCCAAAAATAATATCAATAATCAATAAAGTAAATGGGAGTTTTAGCACTATCTAGCAATTACAAGCACACCCACTAAGCTCTTACAATACCAAGATTTATCAAGGGAATGAGTATTTGAGGGTATTTGAGCAAAGTAGGATTTTTAGAGTAGAGAGGATTCTTGACTAATGATTTTTGCTAATTACTTGCTAATCCTCACAAATTAGCCTATATTTATAGGCAAGGTAAAAATTATAACCATTTGGGACCTTCAGGGTATTATTAAAAAAGTTTTAAAATGCTTAAGCAATATTAACGCAAATTAACCCACGTTTACCTCGAGTAAAATAATTTTAACCCGAGAAGGTTCAGGTGGCTGAACTGAGGTTCGGTCGCCCAACCAGACTCATTTTTAAAAACCTTTAAAAATAGTTCGACAACCTGAGCTCTGGTATGGTAGCCCGAACAAAAGTCAGTAGCATTTGTTCATAGGTTCGAGTGTCTGGTCAGTGGGTCGGTAGTCCGAACTCAAAGGTTCGGTCGCCCGGGCCATTTTTGAACTGATTTTCTCGGTAAGCCAAGTTGGTGGGGGTCCCTTTCAAAGGGTTTGGGCGTTTGGGAAAGATATGTTTAAAACGGTTCGTCACCCAAGAGTTAGGTCAACTGTTGACTTTTCAACAGTTCGGGTATCCGAGGAGTTTTGAACTCTTGGGGTTTGGTCACCCAAGCTCTCTCAAACTTCCCTATAATATTCAATTTAATTCATTTTTAATACTCTTGAATTCTGTATGATATATGTGCATGCGTGTTGGGACCTAGAGTCATACTAGGGTCTTACTGAGCTTACAATATATCGTATATGCATGACATGTAGGTAATTATTACAGACTATATACCTAGTTACTATTACAGACCCATATTACATTAATTAAATTTACAATATGAAATAGAATCTTCAAGGTCTTCATATCTTGCTTCAAGTGTAATTCCTTGAAATGCTCATATAAACCAGGACATACACTTGAAAACCATCAAATACCTAAGTATTTGTCATTATCAAAACCGGGTGTGACCTATAAGGTCAACACCGAACCTTTTCGTAAGCTCATTTCAATTCCTTGTTTCTGACCATCTAGAACATCCCTTAAAAGTACCTTGTAAGCCTTGAAACCCTACCTGAAGCCTTGATTGAAAAACCTTATTCATTATCTTTGAATCTTCCTAGATTTTCAACATGTACATGCTTGCTAGTACCATGCTTAGGGATATTTGATTTGTATGCTAGGACTTTTGATCTAAGACTTCTAATATAACATCTTTTAAAGTGAACTTGATTACTTGAATGAAATGATCAACTAAGGGCTTTGAACCAAATCATATATATTTTCAAAATTTCAATAACTTGTGATCATCACAATATGTTTGTGATGTTAATTCTTGGTTAATTCAATTCTTCTCATAGATTGTGATACTGTGTGTGTGCTACAAAGAGGATCAACCGTAGGCCTAGGGCTACTTAGAACTATCCAATATCATCAAAGCTCTTGGCTTTGGGCACCAAGTCGATAAAATTGGGTAATAGAGGGAGAGCCATTTGTGCCGTGGAAAAACTTGAGAATTTCGAGCCAAGACCTCAGAGGAACCAATGTATCTTGTCTGTGTCATCAACAGGTCGTCCAATGGCATGAAGTTGAGCATAGAGAGCCTTAAAGGCTCAGGCGTACTTCGAAACAGACTAGGTGCCACGTTTCATTAGTTGCAAATCATCTTTGAGATTGATTTCACGGGCCTTGGAGCGATGGCTGAAGTTGTTCTCTAAGGTAACCCAGACCTCACGTGAAGTGGAAAGACCCACGACTTTAGCCATGGCCTCCTCACTGAGGGAGGACAAGAGAAGGCTAAGGATACGTTTGTCTATAGTTTTTCATGCCACATGTTTGATGTTTGGTGTCTGAGAATTTGCAGTGTCAAAACAGGGTGGGGCTTAAGAGTACCATTGATGTAGGATGGGAATGGTCGACCTATGTCCTACGATTCAACCCTCACACAAACACATACACTTAAACACTTTAACTTAAGAATTTAATTATTCGAACATAACACAATAAATCATGCTTTATTTCACATGTTCAAGGATTTTGAAAAGGTGTATGACTTGTCCAGCAATTAAGTCCCAATTGGTTCTTTCACAAAGGAATCAAGTTATATGCTGAAAAGTTGTTATTTCAAAGATTCAAGAATAAAAATCTATTTTAGCAAACTTATATTCATATAATTGATTTTAACTAGCAATTACCAATATTACAATCTATGGATCAAATGGGTTATTCAAAGATGTGATTTTAATCTCTAGAAAAGGTTTACAAGATATAGCAAAGGATTCAAACACAAGTACTGAAGTTACCAAGGGATTGATTTGGATGACCTGACGTTGTTCCACATGTAGTTAGGTCACACTGTAGGTTCTTCGTACAAGCTTTGAATCACAAGATGAATGTAGCAATGAAGTGCAGATGATGATCATAGTGTGGGTGTATGAAGGTGCTCGCCGTGTGGTGTTGATGGGGGCCGCGAGAGTATTAGATGGAGGAGGGGTTGATGGAGTTGTTAGATAGTTTAGTGGTCTCAACTTCATGTCTTGTTCTTATAATAAGAAGGCTATTTATAGGCATAGCCTGGGAGACAAAGCATTAAATGACTCACTCAAAAAATGAGTAGCTTGAAAGCTAGCCAAAGTATAGGAGTTCTGCCGTATAATATTTAGCCCAAGGGCTAGATCGTCTCCTCAATGAATGCAGTTTAATCTCAAATTTTACGTTTCTCCAGTCAAAAATAAAAAGTTACTAAACTCAGTTCAAATTTGGGGTTTTCAGGATTGTTTAAGATTTCTTTTTGAAAAATTAAATGAACACACAAATTAAATCCTAATCCTAGCATGCATTGAATTAAATAATAAGAATGAAAATCCTACATCTAATCAAGTAAACTTCGAAACATGCGTTAAACTTCAGAATAGAAACTAAAGATGGTAACTTTAACACATAATTAAAACAGCAATAATGAGACTTACTCAAACACAAACACAAACAATAAAAATCGAACCTTTAACAAAATCAAGAACTTGAACCAAAGTCAAAATTTAAAGGCAACCAAGAACTCGGGCACAACAAAAATTTAATGCTTTAACAACCTAAACGATAACTGAATACAATAAAAATGAAAATTTTGATAAGTCTAACCCTAAACTAAGTCAAGCTTCAACAAAAATTAAATTTTAAAAAGGACAACTAATTTAATTTCTAAGAACAAAAACAATTTTTTTTTTATTTTTGTATTTTATTCTTTTTTTTTTATTTTAGAACAAAACCTGACCTTACTAGACTAATTAAATAAATCGAAGTATTAATTAAATCTAACACAAAATTAATTGAGAGAAAGTAAATAAATAGATAAACTTCAATAATAACAAAACACCCTAAATAATATTCAAAATCTAAAATTTCCAATAAACTTCAATAAAACTTTAACAATATTCAACTAATAATAATAAAAAAAAAAAAAGAGAATATGTGAGAGAGAGAGAGAGAGAGAGAGAGAGAAGAGAGAGAGAGAGTTGTGGGTGAAGGTTGTTTTGGAGAATGGCAGTTGCAGTGGCTATGGTCGTGGCTGAGGCTGGAGCTGTGCTTGGAGAGTTGCAGCAGAGGTTGAGCTGCTGGTGTGGCTGCTGGCAGGCATGTGGCTCTCGGTTGTGCTGGTGTTGTAGTGGGGTGGCTGTGCAGTTATGTAGGACTTCAGATGGTGGCTGGAAGGTGCTTCATGGGAAGCTAGCAGCAGCTACAAGCATCAAGACTTCAGAGTAGTAGCAGTAGCTATTTCAGATTCTCGAGTAGCTGGAGGAGGAGTTGCGGTTGGTTCTTGAGGTGTTGTAGGAGACTTCGGCTAGCAGTAGAGCAGGGGAGGGAGAGTAGCAGTGAAGGAAGAAAAAAGAATAGAAAGAGGAGAGGGAAAGAGAAAGTGAGAGAATAAGAGAAAGAGAAGAGGGAAAGGGAGAACGGAACCAAGAGAGAAGAGGGAGAGAAGGGAGAGTTAGGGAGAACGAGAAAGAGGAAGGAAAGGGGGAGCAGGGGTGCGTGGGGAATGCCTTGAAGAAAAGAGAGAGAAATAAAAAATAGGGGAGGGGGTTGCCTTACTAGCTAGTGGGAGTACCCGGATAGGAAGACCCGATCTGGTTGCATGGCCGGGTCACATCAGCATTATACTTTTTTTTTTTTTTTTTTTTTGTTTCTTGGTGAACAAGGGTGGTTTTGACCCTTCTGAAGCCTGTTTCTCATAAAGCTCAAAACACAAAATTTGTAGATAATCTTCTCATGTTTCTTTAGAATGTTAAATCGTCTCGATCGAAGCTCGAACAGAAAAGTTATGCACAAATTATGAACTGATGCCAGTTTTAGTTCCCGATAATTTTTCTGCGATAAAAAATACCAAAAATTCACAAATTACTTAATAAAACCCAGAGATTATAAATAGGACACCTTGTTAAAATATTAAGAGTAATTAGGCATTTAATTAAAAATATAAGCCCTAATACACAAATTAAAACGCCTAATTATGCAGTTTAAGCACGTAATCACACCCCCTAACTAACGTTTTGCTAGTCTTTAGCAAATAACGTGAATGAATTTGAGGGCGATATCCACAATTAATAACTCCATCAAACATGAAATTAATGCCCGTGCAATACAATCATACCGTTTCACATACATGAGTATAACTGATTTTCACACAAGCTCATTCATATTCAATGCACACAACTCTAAAGCACGCCACTTATGCAAGTTTCATCATTATATAGCATTTAAGAATAATATACTCACATGAAGTTAACTAACGGTACAATTCAGAGTTAATACGGTAATATAAGTTTGAGTATAAATAGGTAAAATCTTGAGGTGTGTGTGATGTGTATGACTCTTACACCTTGGATACTAGTGGACACCTATAGAATGGTCATTTTGACTCGACCTAACTGGTATACCCTCAAAAGCACTCAAAAATAATGGGTTTACTCATCATATGTGAGGATGAGTGTCGCAATCGAACATCCCATATATTGTAATGAACAAACGCTAAGTATATGGAGTGGACTAGTTTGAGAAGGATCTAGCCTATCTGTGAGGTGTCAAGTCCTTCACCCTAGCATCTTCTCGCCTGCTCGCCATGTCCAACCGAGACAACCCTAGATCAACTTATTCACAAACTAGACATGAATACATTTGAGACATTAAATGGTTGAAGAATCTTCATACGTGGAGAACATGTGTTATGTTCTTGACTTTTTTTTGTGGTATTTCTATGGAGTAGGCATTAGCATTTTATTTCATGTGCATTTCTATTTCTCATTCCTTCTTCTGCTCATTCTTCAATTTCTATCTTTTCTTGGTCAATTAGGATAATCATTACACTTCTTTTGTGGTCTTTATACCATCAACGGGAATTAAGCTCGAACAGTGGTCCATGAACTAAGTCCATTTCTAGGGGTGGCTCAGCCTTCACATCTTGAGTAGTCTACAATACCTAGGTTTCTATCTCCCCACTAGATGTCACCTCTAGGTTAGCAAATAAAAAACAAATACTGGTATACAAGAAATCATCCAGAAGAAAAAAGAATCGAGTTTCATGAACTTTGATTTGATGTTAACACTCAAAATGATGATAGATAGCTCAAGGATATCTCACAAGGTGTCATAGTCGCCACGAGTGTTCTCTCAATGCTCACAAAGAACCCTAAGTGCAATGAATCATGTGAATGTGTCTATTCAGCCTCGTGAGATGCCATGTAAATACAAGAAATTATATATCCAGATTTGCACGATTGTACTACCAATCAATTCTTCATGGAGTTACATAGTCATATAAAGAGAAACTACGCATAAATGACTCGAGTATGCAATTCTTAGGTTATATGCAAGTATGTGAAGGGTATATGTTAGTGTTAATCATAGCATAATCGTTTATTTCTCAATGCTATAACGACCTCAAAATCTTAATATAAAAATGAAACATAATAAATAGAAAAGTCAACCCGAACCCATGGGACACTTGTCAATCATAGTGGAAACCTACGCAACAGTAAAAATAAATTACATCTATCAAACCATTAATTACATAATACCAGAGTCTACTACATTCCCAAAATACAGTATTTCAATACAATCTCCAAAACATCAAAATAGACCTAGGATCTTACAACAAAAATCTTCTAATCCTAGATCAAAACTTAGCCTTTTAGTAGGGAAGTTCAACTCACTCAACGGCGGCCACGACCCACCGGTCTCTCAGAGTCACCTGAAAAATTAATTAGGTTCGGGGGTGAGACACTTCTCAGTAAGGGAAAATAAACTAAATACAGCTGTGTGGAAACATGAATATATAATGCAATTATACATATACAATACATTTCATATATCTGTAAATATTCGTCATAACATACTGAATCATCATATACTTTCATATTGCTCTAGTAACTCATATCATTCATAAATCGTTTGTTATATCGAATAATACTAAGAACATACCCAGGATGAATAGCTAGCTAATGTCATGTATTATCCCCCATGACAGGTTGTGTAGCCCAAAGGTGGGACTCGACAATGGCTCGCCGACCACTGTTAAGTCAAAAATGTCTATAAGTACGATGGGCCTGCCGCACCCTGGTCAGGACTACCAGGTGGACGTCTACAACTCTACACTGAAAGCCACATCGACGATCCATCTCCCACCCCCTCGTGGGGTGGTTAGCACAAGTTTTAACATAGATATCTGATCTATATAGCTACGGTACCGAGCTCCTGAAACTGAACTAAACTAACATTCGGGTTCTGATAACATATAATACATGATATTATAGCGTCCTCATGCCGATCATTTCATAAATACAGCCTCGTGCCAAACATTTCATACATATCATTCTAAAAATAAATCAATTATTATGTATTTCAAAATAATCATATATTGCATTATTACGTAATTCCTGAAAACATGCTCATTCGTAAAATTGTCGTAACATAATACTTTTCATGAAAAATAATACTCATGCCACACAATGCTGAATTAAATCATACGTTACATCTAAAATCGTAATTCCTATATACAGCAGCATTTTCCTAATATACATTTACTCAATAATATTCATATATATAATACTTTTTT
Organism: Malania oleifera; assembly: GCF_029873635.1. Classification (NCBI taxonomy): domain Eukaryota; kingdom Viridiplantae; phylum Streptophyta; class Magnoliopsida; order Santalales; family Ximeniaceae; genus Malania; species Malania oleifera. The sequence continues at coordinate 28,092,699 of NC_080417.1, forward strand.
TTTTTGAAAGTCAATTTGCTAAGAAATAATGGTAATTTGCGTGGAAAAATAATTGCTTTAGTTTATTCCCTTACTTGACTACTGAGAAAGCCCCAAAAATATCCTGGTCTAACACCTGTAGGATTCCTGACCAATACCTTGAAAATGAAAACTCCCATTATTAAACTTCAGTATTTTCACGTGTATATCATTTTCTATAACTACCGTAAGACCAAATTCAGCATAAAAAGTCTTACCTCAACTCAGGGATGATTTTCAATGGAGTTGCACCAACAATCCGCTCCAGCAGATATGCAAAGAACTTCTCTAGGAGCATCGTGGTGGCCTCAGATCATCGATTCGGCTTAAATGTGGCCAAAATTGAAGAAAGAAGGAGAGGGAGCTGAAGGGAGAGAGAAGGAGTAAAATATTTCTTAATTCTGAAGTAAAAATTCAGGTTTTTGATATTTATAGGACTGGATTCATCGACGAGCCATGTCATCTCGTCGACGATTCCTTAAAAATTTTGTCGAAGAAACCCACTCCTTATCGACTGATTACACGACAAAACTGTGTAACTGAGCATCTTAACCTGGTCTTTATGGTTTATATTTTTAATTAAATGTCCAAAATTGTCCAATATTTTAATAAAGTGCCAAAATCATCATTCTTGGACTTTATTGCACTATTTATGAAGTTTTGGTAATTTTTGTTGCAGGAAAAATCTCGGAAACCAAAACCGATACTTATTCATATTTCATGCATAACTTTTCCGTCCGAGCTCCGATCGAGATGATTCAAATTTTTGGAGAAAAAGGAAAGGATTATCTACAACTTTTATGTTTTAAGTTTTGTGAGAAACAGGATCCAGAAGAGTTTGATTTGCTGAACAGAGAATGAAAAAAATGAAAAAAAAAATATAACAATTCAGGTTGGACAAGCCGGGTCAAGTTGATGAATCCGGATCCTAGGGCAGCGCATCCCCCTCCCCTTTATATTTCCTTCTTCTTCTTCTTTCCGATGAGCAGCCCCCTAAGGCCCCTCTCTTTCCCTTTGCTCCCTTTCTCTTCTCTCTAGCTCTCTCCCTAAACTCTCTCTGTATTTCTTATGTTTTTTTTTTCCTTCGTTCTCTCTCTATTCTCAGTCTGCCCTTCTCTCTATTTCTCAGTTTTTTTCCCTTCTTTCCCTTACCTTTGCTCTCGCCCCTCTCCTCCCTGTCCCAATTCTCTCCTACTCTGAACACAGCCCCTCTTCCCCTCTGTTCTTTCATTCTCTCCTTCTGCTGCAACTCTTAATTCCAGCCTTGCAACTAGTCCGAGCAGCCCCTACCCAGCTCATCCTCACGGCTCCTCTGCATCTCCAGAATCTCCCTGCTAGCCACCCGAAGAAGCAGCAGCAATTTTCTACCATTACCAGCAACCACGACAGCCCCAGCAGTCGAGTTCCTCCACTACAGCTGCTCTGGACAGCCACCACAGCATCAGCCGAAAACTAGTCAGCACTAGTCCCCCTCCTCGGCCAGGCCTCTCTGCTGCCTGCAAGTCCATACCAGTAGCAATTACAACACACCAGTAGCCTCCATGAGCACTAGGCCAAGCTTCTGCCAGTCCAAAGCCACGGCCAACCAGCCTCCAGTCTTCAGCATGCTCCAAACTCCACACGGCAGAGACAACACTTCAGCACTGCCATAGCCACCTCTCTCTCTCTCTCTCTCTCTCTCTCTAAAAAATCTTTTTATTTAATTTCTTTTCTTCTCTTTTATTTTCTTTCAATTTTTCTTTTGTTTTATTATTATTATTATTATTATTATTATTATTATTATTATTATTATTATTCTTATTATTATTATTATTATTATTATTGTTATTTGCTTGGATAGTATTTTTAAATTGTTAAAGTTTCTTTTAGACTTGATTACTTTTGGGATCTTTATTAAAGAAAGAATTTTTATGGGAATGTTTAGTTAGGACTTCATTTTTGCTACAATGTTTATTTATTTATCTATTTGTCTTTATCTTAGAAATTAAATTAGTTACCCTTTTAAAGTTTAATTTTTGATTGAAGCTCGATTAGTTTAGGGTTATTTTTACCAAAGTTCTCATTTTTATTGTGTTCCGTTATTGTTTGCCTATCTTAAATTGTGATGTTGATTCATAATTTTTGGTCCATGTTAAAGATTTGGTTTTTATTGCATGCGTGTGTGTTTGGTTGAGTTTCCATTCCTATGTGTTTTAATTCCATGTTCTAGGTTACCATCCTTAATTAATGCGTGCTTTAATGTTTCCTTGAGCAGGTTAGGGTTTCCCGTTTTTATTCTTTAGTTCAATACATGTTAGTTTTAGGACTTTAATTTGCGTGCTATTTAATTTGTTAAAAGTAAAATCAAACAATTTTGAAAATCCCGAATCTGAACTGAGTTCAGTACATCTTTATTTTCTATTGGACGAACGTAACATTTGAGATTAAAATGCATTCCCTGAGGAGGAGACGATCTAGCCCTTGGGCTAAATATTACACGACGTAACTCTTATACTTGGGATAGCTTCCGAGCTGCTCATTTTTCGAGTGAGTCAAGTTTTTGGCGCCGTTGCCGGGGATTGCCAGTTTTAATTTCGAATTTTGCGTTTTCCCAATTATTTTTTGATTTTTTTTTCAAATAAATAGAAAAAATGAAAAAAATTGAAAATTGAAAAATTGAAAAAAAAAAATTGTCTGTTGCCATGTTAGTGGATTTCTGCTGGCCATTGTGATGTTTGATGCCCTGGGTTCGAGATAATTCGAATCGATTGTGTAGAGTTTCACCTAGCACCAGTAGGGATACATATAGCACCGAGTCTGACTGTTCACCTATTAGTCCTGCGAGTGATTTTGAATTTAAGCTGAATAATCTGTTTGGCTATTATTTTGAAGAAGCTATGGCTGCACATACACCACGTACACTTGAAGATTTTCTACAACCTGCACGCACATCTACACCTTCATGCATTGTGTTGCCACAAGATGCACCGAATTTCACTCTTAAGCATGGCATGTTATCGGTGATTCCCCAATTTCACGAGATGGACTCTGAGAGTCCGTACCAACACTTGACAGACTTTGAGATGGTTTGCACCACTTTCATTAATAGGGCTGGGACTGATGAATACATTAAACTGCGTTTGTTTCCCTTTTCTCTGAAATACAAGGCAAAAATCTGGTTTAATTCTTTGCGCCCTAACTCTATTACTAGCTGGGCTGAAATGCAGCGTGAGTTCTTACATAAGTTCTTTCCTCTTCAGAGAACTCAGTACTTGCAGGAGCAGATCAGTCAGTTCATGCAAAAAGATGGCGAGATATTCCAGGCATGTTGGGAGAGATTCAAGGACCTGATGAACATATGCCCGCACCATGGTTTTGAATCATGGAGGTTAGTGAACTATTTTTTTACTGCTTTAACCCCTGTGTGCAAACAATTTGTCTAGTCTATGTACAATGGGATGTTCTTCCGTAAGGAACCAGACAAGGGCTTATCATTTTTAGACTATCTCGCTGAGAGTGCCCAGTAGTGGAACGCACGACCTGAATGGGTGCCGATAGCTGCCCAACCTATCTGAGCAATCAGTGGCGGGGGCAAATATGAGGTCAAAGAGGACACTACCTTACAGGCCCTTGTAGCTGCTTTATCTAAGAAATTGGAAGTCATGGAATCCGAAAAGTCGAAAGCTGAGATTTGCACGATTTGTGAGACTTCAGACCACAGACCTCAGGATTGTCAATTCTTACCTGTGTTGCAAGAGAGCAAATCTGATCAGGTGTTATCGAAAAATTGGGTCAACAAGACGCAGAATCAACCGCTCTCAAACACTTACAACCCGGGGTGGCGGAATCATCCAAACCCTTCAATGGAGAAATGATCAGTCTGGTCCATCATCTTCACGGTATCAGCAGGCACCTCAATCATATGCACTGCCTCCGCAACCGACATACAATCCAGTCGTAGCTCATCAACTGCAGTATCAACCGCAATAGTTTTCTCGAAGCTACGCACCACCAGGATTCCAACCAGCGTTAGTCCCCATTCCAGTAAAGAAAGCTTCTGATGATAGTGTAGCGCAGGTGGCAACCATGCTCCAGCAATTCATGCAAATGCACGTTACGACCAATGGAGAACTGAAAGATGTCGTAAGCAAGATGAGTACACAGCTTAATACCCTGGAAAAAGGAAAATTCCCTGCACAGCCTCAGCCTAATCCCCAAGTATACAGACTGCAACAATAGTCAGTGCACAATGTTTCAGGGGATGCGTATAAGTCAGCAAAAGCAGTTATTACTTTGCGAAGTGGAAAAGAAGTTTCCCATCCTGAATTACCTACTGATCAACAGCCAACCGCGCCGACACTTGAGGCGGTAGATGAGACAGATAAAGGAAAGAAAAAATCAGATGAGGCTAGCTCGAGTTCTATAACGCCCTATAATAAGGAAGATAAGCCAGTTAAGGAATACCAGCCGATGGTTCTATACCCTTAGCGTTTGACATCTGGACAAAAGAACAAGTATCATACGGAGATTCAAGAGATATTTAAGCAGGTAAAAATCAACATCCCACTCTTAGATGCCATACAGCAGATCCCTGCATATGCAAAATTCCTGAAAGACCTCTGCACCATAAAAAGGAAACTGAACGTGAAGAAAAAGGCTTTCTTAACTAAGTAGGTCAGTGCATTGATTCTTAGTCAGACTCCATAGAAACTTAGAGATCCTGGGTCCCCTACGATATCAATCATGATCGGTGAATCTCGTATAGGGAGAGCTCTACTTGACCTTGGGAGTAGTGTGAATCTGCTTCTGTCTTCGTTATATGACCAGCTGGGTTTAGGTGAATTGAAGAGAACTACTATGATGCTACAGATGGCAGACAGATCTGTAAAGGCTCCACGAGGTATTGTTGAGGATGTTTTGGTTTAGGTTGACAAATTTTACTATCCTCTGGATTTCGTTGTTTTGGATATGCAGCAGCCTGTTTCCACCATATATCAGGCTCCTGTCATTTGGGGCGACCATTCCTTGCTACTTCAAACACCCTGATTAACTGTCAGAGCGGAGTCCTCAAGCTCACATTTGGGAACATGACACTGGAAATGAATGTTTTTAATGCTCATAGGATGTCAAGTGAGTGTGATGACGCAAATACTCATGCAATCGATGTGATAGATGACTTAGACACTTCAGAGCTACTATCAGTACTCGACGTCGATGCCGCACTTGAAAATGACTCTTTTGCGCAGTTTGAAGGGATTGATGAATTATTGCTAGAATCGGAGGAGCAGATCCCAGATAGTGTTCCTCATATGTTTGATGTGAGTTATACAAGTAGTTGGCGTAAGCCTACATTTGAGGTCATTGACCTACCAGAAATTCTGAAGTCATCCGCAAAAGAAATTCCAACACTTGAGTTGAAACCTTTGCCTGCCGAGCTGAAATATGCTTTCTTGGGTCTAGTAGACGGCACATTCCCTATGGTAATTTCTTCACAACTTACTTTTGAACAGGAAACTAAATTATTGCAGGTACTTCGAGAGCATCAAGGAGCGATTGGATGGACTATTGCTGACATCGAGGGTATCGACCCTTCCATTTGCACTCATAACATTTTCCTCGAAGGAGACGCTAAACCAGTTCGAGATGCACAAAGGAGGCTAAATCCAGCCATGAAAGAGGTGGTAAAAAACGAAGTGCTGAAATTATTAGCTGCTGACATCATCTATCCAATCTCCGACAGCAAATGGGTAAGCCCAACACAAGTAGTTCCAAAAAATCTGGTTTGACTGTCATTGAAAATGCTAATGGAGAATTGATCCCATCTAGGAAAGTAACGGGTTAGAGAATGTGCATTGATCATCGTAAATTGAATTCGGCTAGCCGAAAAGATCATTTCTCGTTACCTTTCCTAGATCAGATATTAGAGAAAGTAACTGGTAATTCTTTTTATTGTTTCTTGGATGGATTTTCTGGTTACTATCAAATTGCCGTAGCACCTGAGGACCAAGAGAAGACTACCTTCACTTGTCCCTTTGGCACCTTTGCTTTCCACAGAATGCCATTTGGTCTATGTAATGTCCCTGCTACTTTCCAATGCTGTATGATGAGTATTTTCTCTGATATGTTAGATGATATATGCAAAATTTTTATGGATGACTTTTCTGTGTTCGGTAAGTCTTTTGATCATTGTTTGACTCATTTAATTGTGATTTTGAAAAGATGTGAGGCAAAGAATTTACTTCTAAACTGGGAAAAATGTCAATTTATGGTACGTAGTGGTTTAGTACTTGGACATTTGGTTTCTGAGCGTGGTATAGAAGTTGACAGGGCCAAGGTAGAGCTGATTTCTCAGTTACCTGTCCCTAAGACAGTCCGGGATATTCGCTCTTTCCTTGGTCATGCTGGTTTCTATAGATGTTTTATTGAGGGTTTCAGTAGTATTGCTAAACCATTATGTACCTTGTTGCATAATAAAATTGAATTTTTGTGGACTGATGATTGTCAACAGGCCTTTGAAACACGAAAGCGACATTTGACTATTGAGCCTATCATGCAACCTCCTCGGTGGGACTTGCCATTTGAGATCATGACCGATGCTAGCGACTACACTCTTGGTGCTGTTCTAGGTCAACAAATTGATAACAAGCCGTCGGTTATTTATTATGCCAATCGAACTTTGAATGATGCTCAGAGAAATTATACCACCATTGAGAAGGAGTTATTAGCTGTTGTTTTTGCTTTAGAAAAATTTCGCTCTTATGTCATTGGTGCACCTGTCATTATTTTTACTGGCCACTCTGCTTTGAAATATTTATTAGCAAAGAAGGACGCCAAGCCCAGGTTGATCAGGTGGATTCTACTCCTCCAAGAATTCGATTTCACCATACGTGATAAAAAGGGCGTGGAAAACGTTGTAGCTGACCATCTTTTTCGGTTGCAACTACCCGAGGTAGTGGTGTCCCCTCCCTTGAATGATGACTTTCCTGATGAATGTCTCTTTGCTGTGTCACGCACTCCATGGTTCGCCAACATTGTGAATTATCTCGTCATCGACCGAATGCCAGACCATTGGCTCACCCAGGACAAGCGTAAGTTCCTAGCTAAGGTAAGACATTATTATTTTGATAATCCATACCTGTTCAAATATTGTTTCAACCAATTGGTGCGTAGATGTGTTCCAGATGATGAATTTAGTTCCGTGATGCATTTTTGCCATGGTGGGACATGTGGAGGCCACTTTGCTGCTAAGAAAACTGTTTCAAAAATATTACAAAGTGGACTCTACTGGCCTACCATGTTTAAAGATGTTGAAAATTTTTGTAAAGCATGTGAGGCCTGTCAAAAATTAGGAAAAATTACTACCAAGAATGAAATGCCTATGTCCCCCATATTGACTCTTGAGATTTTTGATTGTTGGGGTATTGATTTTAATGGGACCTTTCCCCATTTCTTTCGGGCATTCTTACATTTTGGTCACTGTGGACTATGTTTCTAAATGGGTGGAGGCAATACCTTGTCGAACCAATGACCATAAGGTTGTCATACGTTTTCTCAAAGAGTTATTTGCACGCTTTGGCATGCCCAAGGCAATCATTAGTGATGGAGGGTCCCATTTCTGTAACAAACCTTTTGAAAAACTCATGCAAAAATATGGTGTAACCCGCAAAGTCTCTGCCCCTTACCACCCTCAGACCAATGGTCAAGCTGAATTGGCCAATAGAGAGATCAAAACGATACTTGAAAAAACCGTGCGTCCTAATCGTAAGGACTGGTTAGAAAAACTTATTGATGCACTTTGGGCCTACCGAACAGCTTTTAAGACAAACTTAGGGATGTCTCCCTACAGGTTAGTATACGGTAAGGCATGTCATTTACCTGTTGGAATTCAACATCGTGCTTTATGGGCTATCAAACAGATTAACCTTTCACTTGATGATGCCACTGGTTTAAGAAAATTGTAGGTATGTGAGCTTGAAGAATCTCGAAGGGACGCGTATGATAATGCTCATTTGGCTAAGGAGCGGATGAAGTTGCTACATGATAGGAACATCAAAGAAAAACAATTTTTCCCTTCTCAACAAGTGCTACTCTATGACTCCAGACTGCATGTGTTTCCTGGGAAATTGAAATCCCGGTGGGGCGGTCCGTATATTATTGAAAAAGTTCATTCTCATGGTGCGATAGAGATTGTAGATCTGAAGAATGGCAACCGCTTCACAGTCAATGGACAGCACCTAAAGCCTTTCATGACCCCATTCGATGTCGACAAAGAGGTTTTGCTTTTGTAAGACCCCAGGGGAGTCCTCTGACCTTTCTATGCTACTGTTTTATTTTTATTTTTTTTTTTATTTTTTTTTATTTTTTTTTATTTTTTTTTATTTTTTTTGTTCGTTTATTTGTTTTAGTTGTGTTTTTTCCTTTTCTTTCTTGTTACATTAGTCAGTAGTACTTTTCCATTAGTTGTTTACCGTGCACAATTTAATTTCCCCTGCGCTTTCACATTGAGGACAATGTTCCACTTTAGTTTGGGAGGGGGGGTGAGCATTCGCATGTGACACTGTGCACATACATGTACCGAGTTTCATATTATTAAAAAAAATAAAATAAAATAAAATAAAAAAGAGAGAGAAATAAAGGAGGAGTACTGAAGGAATTACATTGCACTATGCTATGCTTAACATTGCGTATACCTTTCACATACTCGCATATAACTTAAGAATGACACACTTGAGTCAATCATGCATAGTTTCTTTTTATATGATTTTATGACTCCATGAAGAATCAATTGGTAGTACATTCGTGTTAATTTGACTATATAATTTCCTGTATTTATATGGCATCTCACGAGGCTAAATAAACACATTCACGTGATTCATTGCACTTAGGGTTTCCTATGAGCACTGAGAGAGCACCCGTGGCGACTATGACACCTTGTGAGATATCCTTGAGCTATTTATCGTCCTTTTGAGTGTTAATATCAAATCAGAGTTCACAGAACTGAATTCTATTTTTTTGGATGATTTCTTGTACACTAGTCTTTTTTTTTTTTTGATTTGCTAACCTAGAGGTAACACCTAGTGGGGAGATAGAAACCTAAGTCTTGTAGCCTACTCAAAATGTGAAGGCTGAGCCACCCCTAGAGATAGACTTAGTTCATGGACCAGTATTCGAGCTCAATTCCCATTGATTGTATGAAGATTACAAAAGAAGTGTTAAGATTGTCCTAATTGATCAAGAAAAGACAAAAAATGAAGAATGAGTAGAAGAAAGAACAAGAAATACATATGTGCAAGAGATGAAACGCTAATGCTTGATCCACATACATATCACAAAGAATCAAGGACACGACACATATTTTTCACGTATGAAGATTCTTCAACTGATTAATGCCTCAGATGCATTCACGACAAGTTTGTGAGTAAGTTGATCTAGGGTGGTCTCAGTTGGATACGGCGAGTAGGTGAGAAGATGCTAGGGTGAAGGACCCGACACCTCATAGATAGGCTAGATCCTTTCCAAACTAGTCCACTCCATATACTTAGCGTTGTTCCTTTTAATATGTGGGATGTTTGATCATGACACTCCTCCTCACATATGATGAGTGAACCCATTTTCTTTGAGTGTTTTTGAGGGTATACCAGTTAGGCCGAGTCAAAGCGACCGTTCTGTAGGTGTCCACTGGCGTCCTAGGTGTACTGAGTCACACACACCTCGAGAGTTTACCTATTTATACTTGAACTTATATGATTGCATTAACTTTGAATGTGCCACTGATTAACTTCATGTGAGTATACTACTCTTAAATGACATATAAATGATGAAACTTACATGAGTGATGTGCTTTGGAGTCGTGTGCATTGAATATGAACGAGCTTGTGTGAAATTCAGTTATGTTCTTGTATGTGAAGTGGTATAGTTATGTCGCATGTGCATTGATTTCATGATCACTAGAGTATGTAGTTGTAGACACCACCCTGAAATTCATTCACATCATTTGCTAGAGACTAGCAAAACGTTAGTTGGGGGATGTGATTATGCGTCAAAACTGCATAATTGGGCATCTTAACCCAGACTTTACGGTTTATATTTTTAATTAAATGTCCAAAATTATCCAATATTTTAATAAAGTGCCAAAATCATCATTCTTGGACTTTATTGCACTATTTATGAAGTTTTGGTAATTTTTGTTACAGGAAAAATCTCAGAAATCAAAACCTATACTTGTTCATATTTCGTACATAACTTTTCCGTCTGAGCTCCGATGGAGACGATTCAAATTTCTGGAGAAAGAGGAAAAGATTATCTACAATTTCATGTTTTAAGTTTTATGAGAAATAGGCTCCAGAAGAGTTTGATTTGTGATGAACAGAGAATGAAAAAAATGAAAAAAAAAATATAACAATTCGGGTTGGACAAGCCGGGTCAAGTTGATGAATCCGGATCCTAGGGCAGCGCATCCCCCTCCCCTTTATATTTCCTTCTTCTTCTTATTTCCGATGAGCAGCCCCCTGAGGCCCCTCTCTTTCCCTCTGCTCCCTTTCTCTTCTCTCTGGCTCTCTCCCTGAACTCTCTCTGTATTTCTTATGTTTTTTTTTTTCCTTCGTTCTCTCTCTATTCTCAGTCTGCCCTTCTCTCTATTTCTCAGTTTTTTTCCCTTCTTTCCCTTACCTTTGCTCTCGCCCCTCTCCTCCCTTTCCCAATTCTCTCCTACTCTGAACACAGCCCCTCTTCCCTTCTGTTCTTTCATTCTCTCCTTCTGCTGCAACTCTTAATTCCAGCCTTGCAACCAGTCCGAGCAGCCCCTGCCCAGCTCATCCTCACGGCTCCTCTGCATCTCTAGAATCTCCCTGCAAGCCACTTGAAGAAGCAGCAGCAGTTTGCTACCATTACCAGCAACCACGACAGCCCCAGCAGCCGAGTTCCTCCACTGCAACTGCTCTGGACAACCACCGCAGCATTAGCCGAAAACTAGTCAACACCAGTCCCCCTCCTCGGCCAAGCCTCTCTGCTGCCTGCAAGTCCATACCAGCAGCAATTACAACATAGCAGCAGCCTCCATGAGCACCAGGCCGAGCTTCTGCCAGTCTAAAGCCACGGCTAGCTAGCCTCCAGTCTTCAGCATGCTCCAAACTCCACACGGTAAAGACAACACTTCAGCACTGCCATGACCACCTCTCTCTCTCTCTCTCTCTCTCTCTCTCTCTCTCTCTCTCTTTCTCTAAAAAATCTTTTTATTTAATTTCTTTTCTTCTCTTTTATTTTCTTTCAGTTTTTCTTTTATTTTATTATTATTATTATTGTTATTTGCTTGGATAGTATTTTTAAATTGTTAAAGTTTCTTTTAGACTTGATTACTTTTGGGATCTTTATTAAAGAAAAAATTTTTATAGGAATGTTTGGTTAGGTCTTCATTTTTGCTACAATGTTTATTTATTTATCTATTTGTCTTTATCTTAGAAATTAAATTAGTTACCCTTTTAAAGTTTAATTTTTGATTGAAGCTCGATTAGTTTAGGGTTATTTTTACCAAAGTTCTCATTTTTATTGTGTTCCGTTATTGTTTGCCTATCTTAAATTGTGATGTTGATTCGTAATTTTTGGTCCATGTTAAAGATTTGGTTTTTATTGTGTGCGTGTGTGTTTGGTTGAGTTTCCATTCCTATGTGTTTTAATTCCATGTTCTAGGTTACCATCCTTAATTAATGCGTGCTTTAATGTTTCCTTGAGTAGGTTAGGGTTTCCCGTTTTTATTCTTTAGTTCAATACATGTTAGTTTTAGGACTTTAATTTGCGTGCTATTTAATTTGTTAAAAATAAAATCAAACAATTTTGAAAATCTCGAATCTGAACTAAGTTGAGTACATCTTTATTTTCGATTGGACGAACGTAACATTTGAGATTAAAACGCATTCCTTGAGGAGACGATCTAGCCCTTGGGCTAAATATTACACGACGTAACTCCTATACTTGGGATAGCTTCCAAGCTGCTCATTTTTCGAGTGAGTCATCGACGAAATTCATACTGTTCCAAAACCTCTCTCGGTATTTCCTCGTCGACGAAACTTGGCTTCGTCGACGAGGCCCTCTTATGCCCTCATTGATGAATACCTTGTGTTCATCGACGAGGCCTCTGATAATTTCCCTTCCTCTTTATTATTTTAAATACCATTTTTATTCGGGTTGTCACATTCTCCCCTCCTTATAAAATTTCGTCCTCGAAATTTACTATTCATATAATTCATCATCCCTTAGTAGGCAAAATGGTCTACTTATTTTATTACTTACCCTCACTTATGGTGGAGGAATACCGTGGTTACATTTCAAGTCCTGGGAGATTACATATACTAAAATAAAATTTCCCCCAAAACCAAAATACCACATACTGCCTAAAACATTACATGTACCTGCAAAAGAAACATTACATATTTACTCATATTTTCTAATTACATTTAAACTTCTTGGAATAGTTGCGGATATTTCTATCTGATATGCTCCTCGAGCTCCCAAGAAGCCTCTTCTATCACATGATTCCTCCATAGAACTTTTACCAGAGGAATCTTCTTACTACGTAGTTCCTGTTCCTTTCTGTCCAGAATTTGCACTGGTACCTCCTCAAAGACTAGTGAGTCACTGAGTTCTAATTCACCATAGCTGATAATATGAGAAGGGTTTGGGACATATTTTCTCAACATAGATTCGTGGAATACACTGTGCATCCTGGATAGTGTAGGTGGCAAAGGTAGCCTGTAGGCCACCGGCCCTACTTTCTCTAAAATCTCAAATGGACCGATAAACCTAAGGCTAAGTTTACCCTTCCTACCAAACCTCAGAACTCCTTTTAATGGAGCTATCTTCAGAAATACATGATCACCAGTATCAAATTCTAAATTCCTACGGCGATTATCGGCATAACTTTTTTGTCAGCTCTGAGTTGGACTAATTTTATCCTTGATAAGTCAAACTTTCTCATACGCCTGCTGTTGTAGCTCTGGCCTCACAACTTGCCGCTCACTTATCTCGTCCCAATACAAAGGAGATCGACATCTCCTATCGTACAGTGCCTCAAACGGTGTCATGCCAATACTGGACTGGTAACTGTTATTATATGCGAACTCTACCAGCGGCATGAACTGAGTCCAACTAGCCCCAAAATCTAAAACACATGCTCGGAGCATATCTTCTAATATCTATATCGTCCTCTTAGTTTGCCCGTCTGACTGAGGATGGAATGTCGTGCTGAAAGATAGCTGAGACCCTAAACCTTCCTGTAAGCTTCTCTAGAAATATGACGTAAAGCATGGGCCTCGATCTGACACTATGGATACTGGCACCCCATGAGAACAAACTATCTCCTGGATGTAAATCTCCGCTAAACGGCTGAGGGAATAACTTATCTTGATAGGGAGGAAATGGGTGGACTTAGTCAACTAGTCTACTATCACCCAAATCGTATTCTGGCCATACGATGTCGACGGCAGCCCTGAAACAAAATCCATGGATATATGATCCCACTTTCACTCAGGGATAAATAACGGCTGCAACTGACCCGATGGCCTCTGGTGCTTAACTTTTACCTACTAGCATGTCAAGCACTGGGCTACATACTCAACAATCTCCCTTTTCATACCACTCCACCAATAAAACTCTCGCAGATCCCTATACATTTTCGTACTGCTGGGATGGACCGTATACAAGGATCTATGAGCCTTCTCTAAAATAGTCCTCCTAATGTCAGCATCAACAGGAACACACAGTCTGGAACGGAACCACAAAGCTCCGTCATCTGAAATGCAGAATTCCTCTCCCCGACCACTCTACACTCTATCCATTACCTCTACCAATTCTGGATCTTCCTTCTGAGCAGCTTTAATTCTTTCTTGCAGCATAGGCTGCACCACTAAACTGGTGATACATACTGGAGTATTACTCTCAATCAATTTAATGTTGAGTCTCTCTAGATCCATCATAATCGGACGCTGGATCTCTATAGCTGCCAACGCTGATTCCCCAAATTTCTTGCTCAGTGCATCAACTACCACTTTTGTTTTCCCTGGGTGGTAACTGATAGTACAATCAAAATCTTTAATTAATTCTAACCACCTTCTCTGTCTCATATTCAATTCCTTCTGGGTGAAGAAATACTTTAAGCTCTTGTGGTCGGAGAAAATCTCACACTGCTCACCGTACAAATAATGCCTCCAAATTTTCAATGCGTGTACCATTGCAGCCAATTCAAGATCTTGGGTAGGGTAGTTCTTTTCATATTCTTTCAACTATCTGGACGCATATGCCACCACCATGCCATGTTGCATCAACACACAGTCAAGTCCCTTCAAGGATGCATCACTATAGAAAGTATACCCCTCACCCCCAGACGGGATGATCAATATAGGCGCTGTGACTAACCTCTGCTTCAGTTCTTGAAAACTTTGCTCACAACTATCGTCCTATTCAAATCTGGCATTCTTCCTAGTTAGTTGTGTAAGAGGCCCTAATAAAGTTGAGAACCCCTCAACGAAATGAAGGTAATAACCAGCTAACCCCAAGAAACTCCTGATCTCTTGGACGTTCCTCAGTCTAGCCCAATTCACTACCGCCTCAATCTTAGTGGGATCTATAAAAATTCTGTCTCCTGAGATAACATGCCCTAAAAACACAACTTTCTTGAGCCAAAATTCACATTTACTGAATTACGCATACAACTTCTTCTCCCTAAGCATCTGCAAGACCTGCTTCAAATGTATCTCGTGCTCCTCATAGCTCCTCGAATAGACCAGTACATCATCAATAAAAACAACTACAAACTGATCTAAATATGGATGAAAAATCCTATTCATCAAATCCATAAATACCGCAGGAGCATTCGTCAAACCAAATGATATAATGAGAAACTCATAATGCCCATATCTGGTCCTGAAAGCTGTCTTCGATACATCATCAGCTCTCACCTTTACCTGATGGTAGCCTGACCTAAGATCGATCTTGGAATACACCCGTGTACCCTGGAGCTGGTCAAACAAATCATCAATACAGGGTAGAGGATACTTGTTCTTGATAGTCACTTTATTAATCTCTCTGTAATCTATAGACATCCTCATAGACCCGTCCTTCTTCTTCATAAATAGCACTGGAGCTCCCCACGAAGATACACTAGGTCATATGAAGCCCTTATCAAGGAAATCCTGCAACTGATCTTTCAGTTCTGCCAACTCTACTAGCGCCATTCGGTATGGTGCTTTAGAGATTAGCGTTGTACCTGGAAGTAGATCAATAGGAAAATCTACTTCATGATCAGGTGGTAGATCTGGTAATTCATCTGGGAACACATCCATAAATTCTTTCACCAGAGACGTATTGATAAGCTTCAATTCATTGTCTGACATTTCCTTCACAAAAGTCATGAATCCCAGACAGCCATTCTGGAGTAGCCTCCTTGCCTGAACAGCTGAGACCATCTAAGGTAAAGATTGCACTCATGACCCTATAAATCTGAATTCTGATTTCCCTAGAGGTCTAAATATCACTTCTCTAGCATGACAGTCTATATTAGCAGAATTAGCTGATAGCCAATCCATGCTGAAGATGATGTCAAACTTGTGCATATCCATCATCACCAAATCAATAGATAAAATTCTCCCCTGAACATCAACTGGACAACTGTGGAGTATCCTACCACATCTCACCGCTGACCCGGTCGGAGTAGCCACTAATAACCCGACATCTAATGATTGTTTTTCAACCCCACACAATTTAACACACCACAAGGACACAAATGAATGTGTGGCACCAAAATCAAAAAGTGCAATAACTTTAAATGAAAACATATTAATCGTACCTGTCACCACATCGCCGGCCACCTCAGCATTGGCCGACGTCAAAGCGAAAACCCTGGCTAGGGCCATATTCCTTTGCTAGCCTCCATGTGGCGCCTAGTAGCCTCCTCGAGCAGGTCTAGGAACAGGAGTAGTGCCAATTTGAGCCTAGAAATCTCTCATCATATGCCCTGGCTCCCCATATCGATAGCAAACACCTCACCTGGCACGACACTCTCTTAGGTGCCTTTTCCCACAAGTCGAGCAAACTGGAAGTGGCTGTACACCCTGAAAACGGCGATTCTTGGCCTCCTGCCTCCGATCTCTATAGTAGCCACCTCTCTTCCATGAACCATGCCCAATCCCCTGCTGGGAACCAAAAGGTATGGATCTTTTCTTCTGTCTCTGCTCCTCGGCCTTTAACCGATCACCAATTTCTACTATAGTGGCCCGGTCAACCAGTTTGACGAAGTTTTGCAACTTCAGTATCGATACCTGCTTGTATATTTCTCTCTTCATGCCTCTTTCAAATTGTCATACCTTCTTCAACTCATCTAGGATGTACAGGGCAAAGCGAGATAGCTCGATGAACCTCACCGCGTACTGCTGCAGTGACAACTGTCCCTACTTCAAATTCAGGAACTTCTCAATCTTAGCCTCCCTAGACGAGGCTAGAAAATACCTATCGAAGAATATTTCTTTAAACCACTCCCACATCATCTCCACAAGTACAGTCCTCTGCTGGTCTAATAATCTCACCGTTGACCACCATCTCTCGGCCTCTCCAGTCAATTTATATGTGGCAAATAGTACCCTCTACTCCTCCGAACACTGCAGTACTGCAAATACTTTCTCTATCTCCTGTACCCAGTTTTCAGCGATTGTAGGATCTATCCCTTCTAAGAAAGCCGAAGGACTCATCTTAATAAACTTCTTAATTGAGCTACCGTGGTCTACAGACGGACCTTCCTGCTCCCTCAAACTTCTGGCAATCTCAACCACGACTTGCTATGCCACGCTGCATAGAACTGCATCTGAATCACTGCCCATAGCGCCTAAGGGTCCAACACCCTCACTCCCACTAGCGCGTGCACTACTGCCACCAGGGTCCATCCTGAAAAGCATATAACTTAACTCAAAACCCCCTTCTCTATATATATCATTCAACTTATATAATATTTTCTCCTAATTAATTCATCTCTCCTGATCTTAATTCAAGGTTCAATCCTGCAACCTAGATACCCAACCCGATGATAGTTTACCATAAATTTCCTAAAATCGTCACCCCAGGAAAATCACACAAACCACCACGGAAATCCTACATCTAGACTACAAAACCAGACCTCAAATCCCCTTATCCTATACTCTTGTATTATTACTACTGCACTCTAGAGTCTACAGAACCTAGTATCCTAGGCTCTGATACTAAACTGTAACAACATCAAAATATTAATATAAAAATGAAACATAATAAATAGAAAAGTCAACCCGAACCTGTGGGTAACGGGGACACCTGTCAATCACAGTGGAAACCTACACAGCAGTAAAAATAAATTACATCTATCAAACCATTAATTACATAATACTGGAGTCTACTACATTCCCAAAATACAGTATTTGAATACAATCTCCAAAACATCAAAATAGACCTAGGATCTTACAACAAAAATCTTCTTATCCTAGATCAAAGCTTACCTTTCTAGCAGGGAAGCTCAACTCACTCAACGGCGACCACGACCCACCAGTCTCTCAGGGTCACCTGAAAAATTAATTAGGTTCGGGGGTGAGACACTTCTCAGTAAGGGAAAATAAACTAAATACAACTATGTGGCAACATGAATATATAATGCAGTTATACACATACAATACATTTCATATATCTGTAAATATTCGTCATAACATACTGAATCATTATATACTTTCATATTTTTCTAGTAACTCATATCATTCATAAATCATCTGTTATATCGAATAATACTGTAAACATACCTAGGATGAATAGCTAGCTAATGTCATGTATTACCCCCCATGACAAGTTGTGCAGCTCGAAGGTGGGACCTGACAATGGTTGGTCGACCACTGCCGAGTCAAAAATGTCTATAACTACGATGGGCCCGCTGCACCCTGGTCCGGACTTCCAGGTGGACGTCTACAACTCAACATTGAAAGCCACATCGACTATCCATCTCCTACCCCCTCGTGGGATGGTTAGCATAAGTCTGAACATAGATATCTTATCTATATAGCTATGGTACCGAGCTCCTGAAACTGAACTAAACTAACATCTAGGTTCTGATAACAAATAAGACATGATATTATAGCAGCCTCGTGCCGATCATTTCATAAATAAGGCCTCATGCCGAACATTTCATAAATACGGCCTCGTGCCGAACATTTCATAAATAAGGCCTCGTGCCAAACATTTCATAAATACAGCCTCGTGCCGAACATTTCATACATATCATTCTGAAAATAAATCAATTACCGTGTATTTCAAAATCATCATATACTGCATTATTACGTAATTCCTAAAAACATGCTCATTTTTAAAATTGCCGTAACATAATACTTTTCATGAAAAATAATAGTCATGACACACAATGCTAAATTAAATCATATGTTACATCTAAAATCATAATTCCTGTATACAACAATATTTTCCCAATATACATTTACTCAATAATATTCATATATATAATACATGTTTTTCTGAAAATCAATTTGCTGAGAAATAATGGTAATTTGTGTGGAAAAATAACTGTTTTAGTTTATTCCCTTGCTTGGCTACTAAGAAAGCCCCTAAAATATCCTAGTTTAACACCCATAGGATTCCTGATCAATACCCTGAAAATAAAAACTCTCAGTACTAGACTTCAGTATTTTCATGTGTATATCATTTCCTATAACTACCGTAAGATCAAATTCGGCATAAAAAGCCTTACCTCAACTCAGGAATGATTTTCAATGGAGTTCCACCAACAATCCGCTCTGGCAGATATGTAGAAAACTTCTCAAGAAGCGTCGTGGTGGCCTCAGATTGTCGATCCGACTTAAATCCGGCCTGAAATCGAAGAAAGAAGGAGAGGGAGCCGAAGGGAGAGAGAGGGAGTAAAAGATTTCTAAATTCTGAAGTAAAAATTCGGGTTTTTGATATTTATAGGACTAAATTCATCAATGAGCCACGTCATCTCGTCGACGACTCCTTTAATAATTTAGTCGATGAAACCTACTCCTCGTCGACGAATTTAGACTGTTCCTAAACCTCTCTCGGTATTTCCTCATCGACGAAACTTGGCTTCTTCGACGAGGCCCTCTTATGCCCTCATCAACGAATCCCCTGTGTTTGTCAATGAGGCCTCTAATAATTTCCCTTCCTCTTTATTATTTTAAATACCATTTTTATTTGGGTTATCACAAATGCTCTTTATTTCTTTCTTGTTTTGAATTTTTTTTTAAATTAATATAAAACCCAGCAAGTATACGTGTACAATGTCACATGCAAATGCTCACCCCCCCCCCCCCAAAACTAAAGTGGAACATTGTCCTTAATGTGAATGTATAAGGGAAATAGAAAAATTGTGCATAGGTGAACAACTAATAGAAAATCACTACCAACTAATGTGATAGCAAAAAGAAAATAAAGATGCAAATAAAAACAAATAAAATGAAAAATAAAATAAAAAAGAAAGCAAAAAAATAGAAAGCTCAGAAGACTCCCTTGCAAGACCTCTTTATTGGGATCGAATGGGATCGTGGGAGGCTTGAGTTTCTGTTCCTGGACCATGACGTTGTTATCATTCATTGGATATACCAGTTCCAATATGTCGTGGGAATGAGCATGTTCAACGATATACGAGCCACATCGGGATCTTAGCTTCCAAGGAAACAAACGGTATCTAGAGTTGCAGAGAGGGTCGTGCTGATTTGGGAAGGGTTGTTTATCCTTGAGTTTATGTAGCACCTTCATCCGCTTCTTCTCTAAGAAATCCTTGTCATGGACTTTCCCCTTGGATTTTGTAAGCGCACACACCTGTAACTTTCTCAACCCTATGGCATTATCAAGTAAAAAGTCAATCTGTTTTATGATCCAAAATACATAATGCTGAATTTTAATAGGTACATAACATACCTTACCATAAATCAACCTGTATAGAGTCCTCCATGGAATTTTCTTGATTGCATTTCAGTAAGCCCATCGTGCATCAACCAATTTCTCGAATTAGGCTTTTCCGTTAGGGAAACCCATCTTCTCAAATATGATATTGATTTCTAAAAAGAACTGTCGCTTATCTTGCATTGGTGTTTAACTGGTGGCAAAGTAGTTCACAATATCATCAACCTGAGGGCTGCATGACATGTCAGTGATACAATAGATGATGTCTAACATTTTCAACTCCGGTGGTCTCCATCGCATATCATAGATCGGTGTTGCATCTATCTCTATGGACTGTCCCTCTTATTTAAGTAACGCGCTAATCGATGGAACTTTTTCATCAATTACCTCAGGTTGTTCAGGAGCATCATTCTCAAATGCACCATTAGGACCAAATTATGAAAACAACTCTAGCATATCCATGTCATCTACCACATCTAATGTGTGTACTTTTGAATCATCACACCCAGTCGGCATCTTATTAAACACATTCATTTCTAGTGTCATATTTCCGAACGTGAGCTTGAGTACTCTGCTTTGACAGTTAATCAAGGCATTATAAGTAGCAAGGAATGGTCGGCCAAGAATAATAGGGGCTTGATATATGGTGGAAAGAGGTTGCTGCATGTCCAGAACAACGAAGTCCATTGGGTAGTAAAATTTGTCGACTTGAATCAATACATCCTCAACAATGCTTTATGGAGCTTTTACGGATCTGTCTGCTAACTGTAGCATCATAGTAGTCTTCTTCAGCTCACCTAAACCCAGCTGTTCATATATAAAAAACGGGAGCAGGTTCACACTACTCCCCAGATCAAGTAGAGCTCTCCCAATATAAGATTCACCAATCATGATCGACATAGTGGGAGAACCAGGGTCTCTAAGCTTCTGTAGAGTTTAACTCAATATCAACGTGCTCACCTGCTTAGTTAAGAAAGCCTTTTTCCTCACATTCAATCTCTTTTTTACTGTGCGTAGGTCTTTCAGAAATTTTACATATGCATAAATTTTCTGTATGGCCCCTAGAAGTGTGATGTTGATTTTTACCTGTTTGAATATTTCTTGGATCTTAGTGTGATACTTATTCTTTTGACCAGATGTCAACCACCGAGGATAGGGTACCATAGGTTGATACTCTTTGACCGACTCATCCTCTTTATTATCTGACTTTGTTAAACTTGAGCTGGCCTCATCTGATTTTTCTTTTCCCTCATCTGGCTCAGCTATCACTTCAGGTGTGGGAGTGACTGTTTGTTAATCAATGGGCATTTCAGGATGGGCAACTTCTTTTCCACTTCGCAAGGTAATAACTACCTTAGCTGACTCAAAAGCATCCCCTAAAACATGGTGCACCAGTTGTTGTTTCTGTCTATATACCTAGGGATTAGACTAAGGTTGTTCTGGAGATTGCCCTTTTTCCAAGGTATATAGCTATGTACTCATCTTGTTCATGGCATCTCTCAATTCTTCGTTGGTCATAACCTGAAGCTGCATGAATTGCTAAAGCATGTTTTCTATCTACACTATGCTATCATCAGGAGATTTCTTTGCTAGAATAGGAGCTAGATTTGGTTAAAATCTCGGTGGTGCGTAGCTCTGAGAAATTTTTTGCAGTTGATACTGTGGTTAAGGAACTGCAACGGGGTGATATGTCGGTTGTGGAGGCGGTGCATAAGGTTGAGGAACTTGCTGATACCGCGAGGATGATAGACCAGGCTAATCATTCCTTCACGAGAGGTTCAGATGATTCCTCCATCCTGGGTTATAAGTGTTCGAGAATGGTTGACTTTGTATTTTGTTGAACCAATTCGCCGATGGCACCCGATCAAATCTACTCTCTTGTCGTATTGGTAGAAATTGACAGTCCTGAGGTCTGTGGTCTGAGGTCTCACAAAAAGAGCAATCCTCGGCATTTGCTTTTCCTGATTCCATAACCTCCAGTTTCTTAAACAACGCAGCAACAAGAGCCTATAAGTTAGTTTCCTCTTTAACCTCGTATCTGCCTCCACCACTAATTCCTTGAAGAGGTTGTGCTGCTATCGGTGCCCGTTTATCACGCGTGTTCCATTGCTGGGCACTCTCAGCTAAATAATCAAAGAATGATAAAGCCTCATTTGGTTCCTTGCAGAAGAACACCCTATTGCATATAGTCTGGACAAATTGTTTACACGTAGGGGTTAGAGCAGTATAAAAGAAATTCATTAACCTTCAAGATTTGAATCAGTGGTGTGGACATATGTTCATCAGGTCCTTGAATCTCTCCCAGAAAGCCTGGAATATCTCGCCATCTTTTTGCATGAACTGACTGATCTGCTCTTGCAGGTACTAGGTTCTCTAAAAAGGAAAGAACTTATGTAAGAACTCACGCTACATTTCAACCCAGCTAGTAATATAGTTAGGTCACAGAAAATTAAACAAAAATTTTGTCTTATCTTTCAAAGAAAAAGGAAACAATCGAAACTTGATATATTCATCAGTTTCAACCCTATTAATGAAAGTGGTGCTGACTAACTCAAAATCTGTCAAGTGTTGGTATGGACTCTCAGAATCCATCCCGTGAAATTGGGGTATCACAGATAACATACCATGCTTAATATTGAAGTTCAGTGCATCTTGTGGCGACATAATGCATGAAGGTGTAGATGTGCGTGTGGGCTATAGAAAATCCTGAAGTATATGTGGTGCAGGTGCAGCCATGACTTCCTCAAAGCATTGGTCAAACAGATTGCTCAAATTAATTTTAGAATCACTTGTAAAATTAACAGGAGAACAGTCAAATTCTGTGCTCTATGTGTCCCTACTAGTGTTAGGTGAAATTTTTGATGGTCTATTTGAATTATCTTGAATCCAGGGCATCAAATATCAATGCAAGCAACAGAAATCCACTAACTCAATAACAAACAAGCATGATCAATTTTTTTTTCAAATTTTTCATTTTTTTTTTTTTTGATTTTTTTGATTTTTTAATTTTTTATTTATTGAAAACTCAGAAATAATTGGAAAAACACAAAATTTGAAATTAAAACTGGCACTCCTTGACAATGGCACCAAAAACTTGACTCACTCGAAAAATGAGCAGCTCGGAAGCTATCCTAAGTATAGGAGTTTTGTCGTGTAATATTCAACCCAAGGGTTAGATCGTCTTCTCAGGAAATGCAGTTTAATATCAAATTTTACGTTTCTCCAATTGAAAATAAAAGTTACTGAACTCGGTTCCGATTCAGGGTTTTCAGGATTGTTTGAGCTTTCTTTTCGACAAATTAAATGAACGCACAAATTAAACCCTAATCCTAACATGCACTCAATTAAATAACAAGAACGGAAACCCTATGTCTAATCAAGCAGACGTCGAAACACGCATTAAACTTTGAAATAAAAACTAAAGATGGTAACTTTAACATGTAATTAAAACATGCAATAATGAGACTCACTGAAACACAAACGCGAATAATAAAAAACAAACCTTTAACAAAATCAGGAACTTGAACCAAAGTCAAAATTTAAAGGCTACCAAGAACTCGGGCACAACAAAAAAATTAACGCTTTAACAACCTAAACGATAACTGAACACGATAAAAATGAAAACTGTAATAAGGCTAACCCTAAACTAAGTCGAGCTTCAACAAAAATTAAATTTTAAAAAGGACAACTAATTTAATTTCTTAAAACAAAAACAATTTTTTTTGTATTTTATTCTCTTTTTTATTTTAGAACCAAACCGGACCTTACTAAACTAATTAAATAAATCGAAGCATTAATTAAATCTAATACGAAATTAATTGAGAGAAAGTAAATAAATAGATAAACTTCAATAATAATAAAAAACCCTAAATAATATTCAAAATCTAAAATTTCCAACAAATTTCAATAAAACATAACAATATTCAACTAATAACAATAATAATAAAAAAAAAAAAAGATGAGAGAGAGAGAGAGAAGAGAGAGTCGTGGGTGAAGGTTGTTCTAAAGAATGGTAGCTATAGTGGCTGTGGCCCTGGCTGAGGTTGGAGGTGTGCTTGGAGAGTTGCAGCAGAGGTTGAGCCGTTGGTGTGGCTGCTGGTAGGCAGGTGGCTCTCGGTTATGCTGGTGTTGCAGTGGGGTGGCTGTGCAATAGTGTAGGACTTCATATGGTTGCAGGAAGGTGCTTCATGGGAAGCTTGCAGCAACTACAAGCATCGAGACTTCAGAGTAGTAGCAGCAGCTATTTCAGATTCTTGAGGTGGTTGGAGGAAGAGTTGCTAGAGGAGGAGTTGCGGCTGGTTCTTGAGTTGTTGCAGGAGACTTCGGCTGGCAGAAAAGCAAGGGAGGGAGAGCAGCAGAGAAGGAAGAAAAGAGAAGAGAAATAGGAGAGGGAAAGAGAAAGTGAGAGAAGAAGAGAAAGAGAAGAGGGAAAGGGAGAAGGGAACCAAGAGAGAAGAGGGAGAGAAGGGAGAGTTAGGGAGAATAAGGGAGAGGAAGGAAAGGGGGAGCAGGGGTGCGCGGGGACTACCTTGAAGGAAAGAGAGAGAAAGAATAAATAGGGGAAGGTGTTGCCCTACCAGCTGGTGGGAGTACCCGGATAGGAAGACCCGACCTGGCTGCATGGTCGGATCACATCAGCGTTATACTTTTTTTTATTTTTTTCTTTTTTCCTTCTTTTTTTGTTTCTTGGCGAGCAAGGGTGGTTTTGACCTTTTTGGAGCCTATGTCTCTCAAATATCAAAACACAGAAGTTGTAGATAATCTTCTCTTATTTTTCTATAATTTCGAATTGTCTCAATCAGAGCTTAGACGAAAAAGTTATGCATGAATTATGAACTAATGTCGATTTTAGCTCCTAATAATTTTTCTGCGATAAAAAAATACCAAAAATTCATAAATTACTCAATAAATCCAGATATTATAAATATGACACTTTGTTAAAATATTGAAAGTAATTAGGTATTTAATTAAAAATATAAGTCCTAATGCACGAATTAAGACGCCTAATTAAGCAATTTAAGCGCGTAATCATTAACCACTCAACAACTCTCAACAACTTGCAACAATTATTGACCTAACACAATTAATACTTACTAAAAAATAAGGAACCCTAACTCATAAACACACAAGTCAAGCTTAGTTGTCTTACATTATTACAATTCAAATTTGAAATTTAAACATATTCCAAAATGAAGGCCAAAACTATGTGGGGCCCATTAGAGCCATGTGGGGCCCATTGGGGTGTGTGGGGCCCCCATGAATCTCGGACTTGAACTTACTTTGGCATATGAATTGGGGTCTTCATGCACCAAAGGTGCCTAAGTAGTCATCGAACAACCAATCTGTATGGGACCCATGAAGTCGTGTGGGACCCCCATGGGTCTTAAGTTGGACTTTTCTTCAATACTTTACTTGGGTCTTTAAATATGGTCTTCAAGCACCTAATAGTCTTGTAATAACATATCAAAGAAAATTTATAAAGTCAACATAATAACAACAAAGTCTTATAGTCTTCCATCCAATTAGTTAGATGGTCTTCAAGTATGATCTTCAATTAATCTCATGTGTTCCTGCAAAATAGATATAAACAATAGTACACATATGGAGGTTGTTTACGTGTCACCATGTCAGCAAAGGAGTAGACATCAGGAGGTCATCCACGTGTCATCATATCAGTAAAAGGGATACACAAGGCATGTTGATCCCCATCATCTTTCCCGGGCCCAAAAGAATTCTTCTCTGAAGAATTAGGGGTGAAATACTGGGAGTAACATTCAGGGCTAAGATGAAGGAGGACTTCCTTAAGATTCCAACTCCTTTTAGGAAGTGGCTGATCTCTCCACTTGACCATGAACTTCCGATATGATCATACTCGTGTGAACTTTAGCTTGTCATCCAAAATTACATCAAGGTTCTTGGGCATGAGTAAGAGTAGAGGCAAAGGCAATTTGGGGTTTTCAGGGTCAAAAGGAGTGAGAAATGGAGTGGGGTCACCTACAGGGTCAGAATTTGAAAGTTTTACCAAAGAAGATGCTACAAGAAATAGGGTTAGATTTTTAGCATTAAAAACATTGCTTATGCTAAAATCAATAGGAATATTAAGCATGTAAGCATTAGAACCGGTTTTCTTTAAAATTTTGAAATGATCCATCTTGTTAGCATGTAACTTCCTCACCTCTCCTACAAGAATATGCTTCGGACGAATACGGACTATAACCATATCACCCTTTGAAAATTCTTTCAACATGCAATGTATGTCAGTAGTAGATTTATAGTGTTCATGATTCAAATTAACCTTCATTCTTATTTGAGAGTGTAGATTGTGTATATGTTTTGCAAAATCATCAATCAGCTCACTCACTCTAGACTTAAGTGGTAGGAGAATAAGATCTATAGACTTTTTGGGACAATATCCTGTGATAACTTGAAATGGTCTGAGTATTGTAGTGCTATCCACTGGACTACTAAATGCAAAATTGGTAACAGGAATGCATAAATCCCAAGCTATGATGTTTTCAACTACCTTACATCTCAATAGGTACCTAAGGCTCCTATTTACTAGTTCAACTTGACAATTAGTTTGGGAGTAGTAAGCACTATAATATTTAAGTTTGGTGCCTAACATGGTCTTCGAGGCTTTCAAAAAGTAACCTATGAGTTGTACATCTTTATTTGAAACAATAGTTTTGAGAAACCTATGCTCGATGAAAATCTTGTTGGTTGCTCTATCATTGATGCATGTGCTCAAAGTGTTATCTTCCTTAGGATTAGGGAAAGTAAGGCAGCCAAGTGGACCTAAACTCTTATGAACAAAGTCATGTTCCTTCAATTCATTCCTTTGTTTCAGCTCCTCATGTTCTATTAGGTTCACTCTATGATGTGGTAAATGAGGCAGAGATGAATAAGAAACAAGGTCAGTGATATGTTGATTGACTCTCATCAGAGATGACTCACTAGGCGACTCAAAGATGGCATCCTTAAACTCAGAAGGTAGGGATGATACTTCTACGGGTGTTTCTTTCTCAGAAAGGACCATTTCAGTCTCCTTAGTAACAACCACATTCACTTCCTGTGTATCTTGACTTTCTAGCTCACACAACTTTTTACTTATGGTGTTCAAAGATTCCCCACTAATTTCTTTCTTTTCCTTCTTCTTTTTCTCACCATTTTCCTATCAAGCGCCAATTTTTTGGTGGGGCATTGTTTGGAAAAGTGTCCTTATTTATGGCACCTGAAGCCCACTACACTGCCAGAACTCTGGTGAGAGGATCCAGTCATGGGTGCTTTTCCTTTGTCCATAGGTTGTTGGACTATGGGATTGCTCCTTTGGGAGATGCCTTGACTTGATTGTGTTGGTCGGGGCTTGTCATAACTCTGTACCTTTCGAGAGTATGACTCATTGGAAGAGGCATTAAACTATTTTCCCATGGGCCCATTAGTCATTTGCTCAAAGTCATGAGCTAAATTATAGGCTTGTTCAAGGGACTCAAGTTTATGGGGAAACAATTTTATCCTTAGTTCAGGCTTTAATCCTTGGAAAAATTGGGAGATCTACTGACTAACAGTCTTATAGACACCACATCTTATAGACGACTCATCGAATTGACTCATATATTCTGGAACAGTCATGCTACCTTGACGCAAGCTGTAAAGCTGATCTATAAGGTGTTCTCTATAACTAAGGGGTACATACTTCTCCCTTAACTTATCCTTCATTAGATTCGAATGCTTAATGGGTCTATGATCTAACCTCACTTCTTGCTTCTCAACATTCATCCAATGGAGCTTGGCTTGCTCTCGTTAACCTCATTTTTGCAAACTTAACCCAATGAGGGTTAGTCATTTTATACCAATCAAAATAGGAATTCATCCTAGTCAACCAATCTTGGAAGATTTTAGGGTCCATATGTCCATCATATGTGGGGGCTTCTATCTTTACTTGCCTCATTACACCCTCATAAGGATAACGATGGTCCCTATGGTTAAAACTCCTTACATGAAGGTCATCAATGTCATAGTCCTCATCATCCCAATGTTAGGCATAAAGCTCATGATGTGGGGATATCCTAGCAATGTCATCTTGGCGACTCACTCACCTTTGTGAAGGGAGGGAAGGTCTTTCTCTAGGAGTCATAAGTGGCTCTCTACGACCTTGGTAAGGATTCCTAACTTGAGTAGACATCCTAGGGGTTGGGAAAGGATTCGGAAAGCACTAGGGTAGCCCTTTGGAATGGTGTTTGGTTACACAAGGTAAGCTCAAGTGTAAACCTAACATAACTAAGCCCCACATACCCAAAATTCAAAGTATAGGTAGGTTGTTCTGGGCAAAATCGTTGCCCATTTTTCTGGAAACCTGGGAGCTGCTAGATTTTCACCCATGAACACCCTTTTGTATTTAAAGCATAACCTTTGTTAAGAAACTTCAAATAAGGAGATCTTGGTGTCGAAAGAAAGCTAAAAAAATTTCCCACAACTTTTATGTTTAACATTTTTGAAGACGGGAAGGTTTTGATAGTGAAAATCACACATCAATTTGGAAGACGGAAAATGAAGATGTTGAGACTTAAAGGGTTCGCCTAATTTGAACTAGGTTCTAATACCAATATGATGTAGGACGGGAATGGTCGACCTATGTCCTAAAATTCAACTCTCACACAAGCACATACACTTAAATACTTTAACTTAAGAATTTAATTATCCGAACATAAACACAATAAATCATGCTTTTTTCACATGTTCAAGGATTTTGAAAAGGTGTATGACTTGTCAGCAATTAAGTCCCAATCAGTTCTTTCACAAAGGAATCAAGTTATATGCTGAAAAGTTATTATTTCAAAGATTCAAGAATAAAAGATCTATGTTAGCAAACTAAAATTCATACAATTGATTTTAACTAGCAAGTACCAATATTGTAATCTATGGATCAAATGGGTTATTCAAAGATGTGATTTTAATATACTAGCAAGGGTTCACAAGATATAGCAAAGGATTCAAACACAAGTACTGAAATTACCAAGGGATTAATTTGGATGACTTGACGTTGTTCCACACATAGTTAGGTCACATCGTAGGTCCTTCGTACAAGCTTTGAATCACAAAATGAATGCAACAATGAAGTGTAGATGATGATCGTAGTGTGGGTGTATGAAGGTACTAGCCATGTGGTGTTGATGGGGGCCGTGAGAGTATTAGTTGGAGGAGGGGTTGATAGAGTCGTTGGATAGTTTAGTGGTCTCTCGCCACTTGATCTCCAGAGAGAATGTCGTAGCCTCACACTAATCACTCACAAGGAAAGGAACAAGCTTTACAAGCTCAAGTAAAAAGAAACTTCTTCAATATTCGACTTCAACTTCATGTCTTATTCTTACAATAAGAAGGCTATTTATAGGCATAGTTTGGGAGACAAGGCATTAAACACTCAACAACTTTCAACAACTTTCAACAACAATTATTAACTTAACACAATTAATACTTACTAAAAAATAAGGATCTCCAGCTCATAAGCACACAAGTCAACCGTAGTTGTCTTGCATTATTACAATTCAAATTTGAAATTTAAACATATTCCGAAAGGAA
The DNA here is from genome assembly GCF_029873635.1 of Malania oleifera. NCBI lineage: Eukaryota > Viridiplantae > Streptophyta > Magnoliopsida > Santalales > Ximeniaceae > Malania > Malania oleifera. The sequence continues at coordinate 28,122,198 of NC_080417.1, forward strand.
GGCCAAAACTGTGTGGGGCCCATTGGGCTGTATGGGGGCCCCACGAATCTTAGACTTGAACTTGCTTTGGTAATTGAACTAGGGTCTTCATGCACCAAAGGTCCCTAAGTAGTCTTAGAACAACCAATCTGTGTGGGACCCATGAAGTCGTGTGGGGTCCACATGGGTCTTAAGTTGGACTTTGCTTCAATACTTTACTTGGGTCTTTAAATATGGTCTTCAAGCACCTAATAGTCTTGTAATAACATATCCAAGAAAATTTATAAAGTCAACATAATAATAACAAAGTCTTCAAGTCTTCCATCCAAATAGTTAGATGGTCTTCAAGTATGATTTTCAATTAATCTCATGTGTTCCTGCAAAATAGATATAAACAATAGTAAACATCACGTGTCATCATATTAGTAAAAGGGATACACAAGGCATGTTGATCCCCATCAACCATCCACATGGCCGATCAGGTCTTGGCTCTCTAAGAGAGGAAACAATTGATTTTTCCATAAAAGATAGTTGGATAAGGAGAGTTTGATTGTAATAATGTGGATGAGGGTGTTGAAAGGGAGAAGAGTGGAGGAGGTTTCGGCAGCTATAGGTGGGTTAATGTGTAGTGTCAATAGATATGGGAAAGAAAGCAACTAGTGGTTCGATTAAATACTCTTAGAACTTGGAACGTGTGAGAGGGAAAGCAGATGGAGGGTTCGTCGCCACTGGGAATGGAAGCGAACAAAAGATGGCGTAGGTTAGATGTTACACCGCCGTCGCGAGTATGCGAGAATAAGGCAGGAAAAAAGGGGGTTGTTCGGTTCTGCTCGGAAAAAGGACTCAAGCTGTTAGGAGTTAAAACAGAAACAGTGGAAGGGAAGGGCGGCGCGCTGGAAACAAGGATTCAGGCCATTGGGATTGGAACCAAAAATAGAGGTTTGGGATACCGGGATTTGGGTGACACCGTGACGGTAGGGCGGCGGTTCAAGGAAAGGGGAAGGAAATGGCGGCAGCTCAGGGCGGCAACTCAAGGAAGGGAGGTTGCTGGAGGGAGGACGGCGCTGGGAGTGTAGAAGAGAAAGATATTAGGGTTGTGCGGGGGAGACAGGTGGGATTGCGGCAACGACACCTAATAAAAAATTAGGGTAGACCATTTAGGGTCTGATACCATTGAGAAGGTTTAAAAACCACCACATTTTTGAAGTGGTGAGGGTTTTGCATTTATACTAAGTTAAATATTATATTGAATAATTACATATTGATTCCCTATTAATGAGAGGATAGATAAAGGAAAGTATATACATGATATCCTCTTAGAATATCCTCAATATCCTTAATAGTACTAACCTACTAGATATCACCCTTTTATTTAACCATTGTTTTATGGATATTATACTATATATATGATACAATTATTTTAAAAAGTGGGTAAAAAAATGTGTGATTTAGGTAAGTCTATACTCAAAAAAGAAAGATTGTTTTATTGATGCTAAATGAAAAACTTAGAAGTTTAATTTAGAGTGCCCATACGGCCGTACCACTAGAATGCTTGGAGATGTATAATTTTCCATAAATGCTTAGAGATGTACAATTAGCCATAATCCTTTTGGAAAAAATAATCTATTCAATGTTCAATTTTATTAAAAAGTGTAAATGTTAAATTTAAAAACATGAATTTTGAGTTTTAAATTTATATTTATTTATAAATAAAATTTAGTTTGATACAACTTTGGATCATATTATGTTTAAATTCATTCAAGTGCGAATTTAAAGTCTGAACTTAAAATTGCAAAAATTTAGAAAGAATAAAAAACTTTTCAAAGTTATATTAGGCTCATGAAATACTCATTTCTATGAATAGGATGGACACAAAGTGACTGCATTTAATTCATAAATTTTGAGAATAATTATTTTTTATTTTTTCTTTGTTATAAAGTGATAAAATTATTTGCTTCGAGGTAATAATATTTTTTTATATAATTTATTAAATTCTTTTATCATAACCACTCTATTTCTCAAAATAAATATTACGTTCACCAAATTCAAGCTGAAAACGTAATGAAAATTATACATGCATGCAATAATGAGGCTTATGTTATTCTATTCAACATGAAATAGGAAAGAGATAGACATTTTTTATCCTGAAATCTGAAAATATATATTTCTCAATAGTTTATCTATTCTTATTATGATTTTTTTTACATTTATATTTGTTTGATAACAATAACACTTTTTTTTTTTTTTTTGTGTAAACCCATCAACACATTCTACTATAATAATTTTATATTTTTCTTAAAATTTTTCAAACAAATTATTGTAAACTAAATTTCCAAACACAGAGATTAACAAAATCTTGTCTCAAAATATATAGTTGGAATAAGCCTAATGTTTCAATATTAATTTTGGATTAGACATGTTTACCTTTCAAATAAATAAAATAAAAAGATATACCATTTGTTAGCACCAACGGAGCCCATAAGTAGACTTGATACATAAGAGTGAGCACCAATTTGATCCAGAAGGTTAAGCATATTGAGTTTTAAGCTCATACATGTATATAAACACCCATCATCTACTTAATTTTTTCAATCTGGGACAAACTTACAAGTAGAATTCTCAATAATGTTTGTTAATATATCTCCCTAAAATACCCTTGTACCTATGTTAGTATATCTTCCTTACCCTTGTACCCTTGTATGCCTCCTTCTCCTATAAAAGGATGGCCTTGTACAGTTGAAATTGTACAAACAAAAGATTAATAAATTTTGCATTAATTTTAACATGGTATCATAGCCAAGTTAAACCTAATTTCTTTTTTTTCCTTAAACCCCCTGCTCGTTGCCGTTCCGGACGCCATCATCGTCATCATTGGTAGCCGTCCCCTCTCCGTCGTCGCTCAATCATCTGGAGCTCCTCAACCCACCACCCGTTTCTATCCGCCGCCCCCCATTTCAGTCTAGCATACAACACCCTGGGCAAAGAGTTCGTCATCGTGCTCCTTATCTATTCTCCCCGTCTCTATCTTCCATGATGCAAGTTCGTCATTGTGCTCCACTGCTTGTCTCCATTGTTCGTGCACTCGCTGCCGATGCAGCAACCAGAACCGGTGCGCCCTGCTAGTCCCTGATCTTGTCTTTACGTCTCTCGCGTCTTCACTGGTTTGGGCACATAAGAGAGACCGCAGCAACAGTTAACACAATATCAACCCCGACCGAGAACTCTTCCCAGCACAGCACGTCACTGAAGGGCAGCACGCATGGTCCGACAGAACATCTTGCGACAACCTAGTCCAACTAAACATCTTACAACAACCACGACGGAATTTTTCGTGTGCAAGCCAGAAAAAAAAAAAAATAAATTCCTCACAATTTTTTCTCAAATTGGTTGGTGTTTGGGTTCCTTCTCTGCCACACCTTCTAGATTTTGAAAGTGGCTCTCTGTGATACTCCAACTATCCACGGTTTTGGCTGATTCTGTGACGTGGCTGGGTTTTGAAAATGGCTGCTTAAGATTTGATTATTATTATTATTATTATTATTATTTTATTTTATTTTATTTTTACTGTGCTTCCCTTTTTGTCTCTTGTCCATGCATCTTTGGCCACCACGTGCAGGATATGAATAACCTTCTCTGACGAAGCACCAATTTTCATCTTTAAGATTTCGTTAAATTGCTATTTTCTTTATGGCATCTTTCAATGATGTTGCCCGCCCTATAAAGATTGTTTTGAATGGCTCCAACTACAATGCTTGGGCCCAACAAATGTCAGTTTTTTTGATTGGTCGGAGATTATGGCGTTTTGTTACTGGAACAAAACAAAAACCCACGAAAACTGCCACGTAATCAACGGAAGAGTTTGATGAGGCCCTTGATGAATGGTAAAGTACACACTGTAAGATCCTTTCCTGGTTTATTAATACATCTGTTCCTACTATTCAAAGTCTGCTTCCAAATTTTCGTAATGCCAAACTAGCTTGGGATTTTTTGGCTAAACATTACAACTGTGGCAATGATGTTGCTCTCGAGTTTCAATTGGAAACTAGGCTTTCCCAGATGCATCAGGAACCTGGCCAATCTATTGCCAAGTTTCATGCTCGGGTTAGTGGCCTTTGAGATCAGCTTTCTCAAGCTGACCCTGCTTTTTCTGATGAGCAGCCAATCAAACTTTTGGCTGCATATCGAGATTGTCGTCAGTTTATATACTTTATGATGCATATCCGGGATGAATTTGAGAATACTCGAGCTTCCTTGTTACATCGCTCTCCTCTTCCTACACTTAAGGTTGCTCTTGCGGAGCTCATTTCTGAGGAGACACACCAACAAACTCGTCGGGCTCATTCTACAGATATGGTTTTAGGTCCTGCTCCGTCTAGTTCCTCTACTCCGACTACTCCTACTGCAGCTATTGCATCTTCTAAACCGCGTCGTTTCCATGGCCAGTGTCACTATTGTAAGGAAGATGGTCACCGTATTTCCAATTGTCCTAAGAAGAAGGCTAAGGATGTTAGGGATGCTCTCAAAGCTAAGGCCTCTTACTCTTCCAAGCCCGTTGCTACTATCTCCACCAGCTCCTCAATTTCTGCTCCATCTTCTGCGCCTCCTTTGTCATCTCTTTCTACAGTTGACCTTGAGGCAATTATCACCTAGGTTCTATCCCTCACTTTTACTACCTTATCAGTCTCCACAGGTACCCCGACACCTTGGTTTATTGATTCTTCCTGTTGCAATCATATGACCTCTAATTCCTCTTTAGTGGCATATAAGCAATCTTTAAATCCTGTTCCCTTAATTTATACTGCTGATGGTTCACATATGTCTGTTAGTCATCTTGGTCATATTTCTACTCCTACTTTTTCAATGCCTGACACATATGTTGTGCCTAACTTGTCTCTTAATCTCCTTTCTGTTGGTTAACTTGTTGAATGTGGTTTGATCTTAACATTTTCTCACAAAGGTGGTGATGTGCAGGATTCGAAGACGAGCCAACTTGTTGGGACCGAGCGTAAATTTGGTCACCTTTTCGAGCTCACATCTCTGCATTTACCTCGTTTGTGTTCTCCTCTGTCTCTTTCTGCTACAGTTTCTTCCAGTGTTTGGCATTCTCGTCTCGATCATGCCTCGTTGTCTCGTGTTCAGTCTTTAGCTTCTAGTGGTTGCTTAGGACATGTTAAATTTGACCATTTTGATTGTATGCCTTGTCAACTTGGGAAACAGAAAACTTTACCTTTTAATGAAAGTAATTCTTTGTCTTCTTCACCTTTTAATTTGGTTCATTCTGATATTTGGGGACCTCCTCCTGTCCTTACTAAGGGCAGGTCTCGTTACTTTGTCATTTTTATCAATGATTACTCTCGGTATACATGGATTTATCTTTTGCATGATCGCACTGGGTTACTTAATGCTTTTTGTGACTTTAAGTAGATGATTAAAACTCAGTTTGCTCGCACCATTAAAGTCTTTTGGTCCAATAATGCCCTAGAATATACTTCTACCCCTTTCATTGAAGAACTTCGAGAGGCCGACACCTTACCCCATCGATCATGTCCATCCACCTCCCAACAAAATGGTCGTGCCGAATGTAAGCACCATCACATTCTTAACATTGTTCGCTCTCAACTCTTCTCTACATCCATCCCAGAATCCTTTTGGGGTGAAGCTGCTCTTACCGCTGTTTACACTATTAATTGAGTTCCAACCCCTACACTTTCCAATAAATCTCCATATAAGGCTCTATATAGAACAGTACCTGATTATTCTCGTCTCAATGTCTTTGGTTGTGCTTGCTTTGTTTTGCTTCCACCTCATGAACATAAAAAACTTGAACCTCGCTCTCCAACTAAATTCAAATCATCAACATAAATAACAATTATAGTAAATCTGGATTTTGATCTTTTAATAAAAATGTGTGGACTAATTGAATCATTTATGAATCATTCTTTCACAAGGTACTCACTTAATTGATTGTACCACATGCGTCCAGATTGTTTTAATCCATATAAAAAACGTTGGAGTTTAACTAAATATAAATTTTTGAGTTTTGCTTTAGGCAATTTAAATCCTTCAGGGATTTTCATATAAATTTCACTATCCAATAATCCATATAAGTATGCTATTACTATGTCCATAAGATGCATGCTTAATCGTTCAGCGACTACTAGCCCAATTAAGAATCTAAAAGTGATTCCATCCATTAGAAGAGAATATGTCTCCCCATTATCAATTTTGAATTTCTGCGAGAAACCTTGTGCTACAAGTCTTACTTTATATCGAGTAATTCCATTAGTTTCATTTTGCTTGCGCAAAAATACCCATTTGTATCCAACAGGTTAGACATCTATTGGTGTCTAGACTACATATCCAAAAACTTCTCTTTTTAAAAGAGAGTTTAATTTTGATGTTATAGCCTCTTTCTATTTTGGTTAATCACTTATATATTGATATTCATTGACAAATTTAGGTTCAGGATCTTCATTACTTATGGTAATGTCAGTTTCTACTGCATATGCAAATATGTTGTTAGCAACAACTTTATTTCTATCCCACATTTCTCATGTGTAATGAATTGAGATCTCATTATTATGTCTAAGTACCGAACCATTTTCAAGGGATGGCTCTTCAGGAGTTTTCTCTTCAAGAGATTCCTCTTCAGGATGTTCCATAATAGGGATTTCATTTTCAAGAGAAACAAGTTTGTGAATTTCGAATGGATTATCCATCTTTATAACCTTTTCTGGAGTTTTTTCTTATTTCAATTTTTTCCTTCTAGGAGTTTTATCTTTTGCACCAACTGGCCTTCCACGCTTAACTTGCGATTTAAGTTTATTAGCTAGTTGTTGTCCTTCAAGGCAATCAATATGTGCTAAATTATTTGCAACAGGTATATGAGATTTTAATATGGCTTTGGTATCTGCAAAAGAATCTTGTAACTGATTTGCAATCCCTTACAAATGTATAATTTTTTGAACTTCAAGTTCACTTTGATTTGTGCGAGAAGTTAAATGAGATAAACTCATGACATTTCATGTGATTTCATGTTGTGCTTCAGACACTAATTTTGCTCCCCATAATATAGGGAATACTGCGTCATCAAAATGACAATCTTGAAATTGTGATTTAAACAAATCACTTGTTAAAGGTTCAAGATAGAAGGGAAATCAAACCCAACATAGATACCAACCCTACGTTGATGACTCATTTTAGTTCTTTGAGGAGAGGCAATAGGAATATATACAGAACAACCAAAAGTTCTTAAATAAGAAATACCATGTTGTTGCCCAGAAACTAATTGCATAGGTGAAAGATTATTGTAAATGGTTGGCCTTATACAAACTAAACATGCAACATGAAGAATAGCATGTCCCCAAACAGATAAAGGCAATTTGGTTCCCATAATCATAGGTCTAGCAATGAGTTGAAGTCTCTTAATAAAAGATTCAACTAAACCATTTTGTGTATGGGTATGAGCAACGATATGTTCAACATCTATTCTAAGTGATATGCAATGGTTATCAAAAGTTTGAGATATAAATTCACCAGCATTATCCAAACGAATTGATTTAATTGGACAATCAGGAAAATGAGCTCATAATCTAATCATTTCAGAAAGAAGTCTTGCAAATGCAATATTACGAGTAGAAATCAAAGAAACATGTGACAATATTGTATATGCATCGATTAAGACCATAAGTATCTAAATCATCTAGATGGTGGATGTATTGGTTCGCATATATCACCATGAATTCTTTGTAAGAAATTGGGAGATTCAAGACTTACTTTGGAAATAGATGGTTTGACAATTAATTTTCCTTGAAAGCAAGCAGACTAAGCAGTACAAATGAAATCATTTGATAAAAGAAACTTCTAATTCTTTTGTAAGAACCAAAACCGTGATAAATAAGTTTAAATAAATAAGAGGGGTAAATTGACATTTGAACAGGCTTCATCGACGAAGCCATAATTCGTTGACGAAGGCCATGCATCTCTCGTCGACGAAGTTCAGAGGCTCGTTGATGAGGAGAAGCCGAGGAGTTTCGGGAACCGGTGATATTAGGGTTCGTCGACAAGAGGACTATAGAGCCTCGTCGATGAGTTTGCTCGGGTCAAAGGGCTATAAATATCATTTTTCATTTCTTAACCATTAAGAAACTTCAAATATCTCTCTCTCTCTCTCTCTCTCTCTCTCTCTTTCTCTCTCTCTCTCTCTCTCTCTCTCTCTCTCTCTCTCTCTCTATCTCTAGAACTCTCCCTACACTTCCTCTCTCTAGATTTCTTCGTCGTTCATCGTTGGAATTGTGAACCTGAAGTTACTACGAGGATCGTTGAAGGATTCTCTACAAAAGAATTTTTCGGGTTTTGGCGAAAAATCGAGGTAAGGCTCGGTTTCAATTTTGATCCGATAGTTTTGTAGGAAACTGTCTTATGAGTATATTCTGTACTTTGATTTGTAGTTTTTTGAACTCGGTTCGCTGTTTCGGGGCCTTGGAGTTCAGGAATTGCTATTTGGGGAAAAGGTAAAGGGAATTATGTTTATATTGATTATTTTTGAAATCTGACTCCGTGGAACTGTGGTCCATGGTCCTGTGTGTGTTTTGACTACTCATTTGGGGGGATCTAACAGGGAAAACTATGAGTGTTTTCATGATTACAGTTTTGGGAAAAAGGGGGCAATGGGCTGCATCCCTGGTTTTGTTGAAAACCAAACGTATATATTGATTTATACTGTGTTATAGGGATGACCGTGCCTTGACTTGTTTAAACTATATGTGTTTGGGAAAATCGTGATTTTAGATTAGCAAATGGGTGTGGTTTGTTTGGTTATATGAGCATGCATATGTTGTATCTTTGTGAAATAGGAACGAGGTTCTAAATTGTTCCAGGTTTAAAAATCTGGCTTTTGTCGAAGAGTGCGCAATACCACTAGATTGGTCGACTTTCAAGTTGAAGGGTGTGTGAACACCAGATCTGCACCGATTCAACGCTGATGCTATGCCAGGTTACAGGGGGCATCAACATTTTCCAAAGGGTGTGAAATATCACTAGATGACCAGTGTTTACCGAAGGGTGTGAAATACCACCAGATAGTCTGACTTCAAGTTGAAGGATGTGACGACACCAGATTGTATTACTTTTTTTGTGAAAATACTGGAACTGGTTTTGATTGTTTTGACTATTGAGCTATGCATGTTAGTATGTCATGGTAACACTCAAATGCCACACACCGATATAACCTATGTTCTTCCTTACTGAGAGGTGTCTCGCCCCTACTGTACATACATTTTACAGGTCCTTCGAGTAATCGAAACTAGCGTCCTGGTGTAGGGAGCATAGTGGCCGGTGTACTGCGGTTACCGCTTAGGTAAGTGCTAGGACTGTATTTTGATGGGTTTCTATTTTGGGATGTGTTGCGCACCCAGTTGTACATTTTGATAGAGTCAGTCTTTGCTTTTGTATAGACTCTGGTACGGTACTGCATATGTATATATAGAATGACCTTTTTCCGCTACATATATGATTTTGTTTGGAAGTGTATAGGGTGCCTAAGAACCCCATGGGGTCGGACCCTCATCCTTTGTATTGTATCCGTGGATGGTTTGTATGATACAAGGATAGGATAGGTTACATTTTCACCCCTGAGTCCCATTTCAAGGTTCGGGGCGTGACATCTTTAGTGGATGACCATGTGAATTCTCTATGATTCTCCGCATCACTACATCTTCAGGATGTCCAAGACGATCATGCCAAAGTTTAAATAACTTTGGGTTATTACACTTCTGGTGCAAGAATCTTTTGATTCTTTAGTGGATGACCATATGAATTATCAATGATTCTCACATCATTATATCTTCAAGAAGTCCAAGATGATCATGCTAAAGTTTAAATAACTTTGGGTCATTGCACTTCTGGTGCAAAACATTATATGATTTAATTGTTTTAATCTTTGTATAATACAATATAGAAGATAAAGTTGGTAGTTTTTCTAAAAATTTTTTCTTCCCGAAAATGATAGAAGTTATATAAAGGAATTCTTTACTACCTTCATTTGTAGTTTCAATGTGATATTCATTAAGTCTTAAATTTTTAAATTTTAACAGATTTCTTCTCGATCTGCTGGAATATGAAGTTTCATCAATTTTTAATAAAGTATCATTGGGTAATTGTTGGATTTTTGAGTCTGATCTTCGTTTTGATGCTGAAAAACACAAGTTGTTCTTATGTGTGCTTTTAAGTGTGTGAATAGGTATAATTCAGGTCACACATAAGATCAAGAGGACATGGAGGCCATGACACGACTCAAAGCTCATATCTGGGGTATTCCATAGAGTTAAAGAACAAAGAAGAAAGAAGAAGACATTTGTGTTTTATTTGTATTGCATTTATTTTTATATCTCTGGTCTGTAATAATGCATGCATTTGCATGATATGGATTATATTCTCAGATGGCCATAGTTTGACTATAGGGAACCAAATGACCTTAGGGCTCCCTTCGGTCGATCGATGCCGGATTTTTTGGGTTATTTCTTAAAGGCCTTAGACTGACCTTAGGTCCCTGAATATTTCATAAAAATATGCCCTATAGGCTTAACATTAATCCTCATATGAATAGGGTAAGTTTTATAAGAGGAAAATGACTGAAAATGCCCAAATTGGCATGTTCGGTTGATCGAACTGAATTATACTAAGTTTCTCGGTCTATCGAACTCCCTTCGGGTCAATAGGTTGACCTCTTGATCGACCTACCAAATATATACAGGCAAGACCTGGTCGACCGAACCTCCTCGGTCAACAAGTTGACCTCCCGGTCGACAGACCAGAATTACATAGGCAACGCCCTGGTTGATCGAACACCCACGTGGGAATTGCCAACCGCTCGGTCAACAGAATCTCGTAGTTCAAATTGACCCGTTCAACCGAACTACGCGGATTTAGAAAATCGCCTTTCAAACCCTCAAAATGGTCAACCATCTTCTCATTTCATTTTCTCCGCAGTCAACTGAACTATGACTCTCGGTCAACCGAACCTTAAGTTCGGTCGATTGACCCTCTCGGGTTGGCGAATTTTTACCAAAGTTAAAAATATTTTTATTTTTACTAACCTCACTTAAACTTTTCCCAAAATGACTAATATGTCCCTAACAGTTATAATTTTTAGAAAGTTTATAAATACCTCCTCATTTGCTTTGATTAGTAACTTTGATTAGCCAAATTTCTCTCTCTAATCTTTTGAGTTAATTTTTATCAAAGTTCCCCAAAACTATTTTTTTCATTGCAAAAATCTCTCCTTGGGGTAAAATATTTTTAATCTCTTAGACTCTCTTTCACTCTCTATGTTTGAAAAATAAATTTTGAAAGAGAGCACTTATCTTGTTTTAAACTCTCCAACTCTCTTTCCATCCATTCATTTCAAAATCATTTTGTAAGAGAGTATATTTATTTTGAGCAAAAAAAATTTTTTTTTTTGTATTCACATGCTATACTCTCACATGCTATTTTTTTTTTTTTTTGAAAATCATTTTTGAGAATATAGTTTGGTTTTCTCTCAGATTATTTCTTTGATAAATATTTTTTTTTGGAGAAAATTATTTATTGCACAAATATTTCCTTGAACATAAACTCTAAATTCTCCAAATACTTTTCTTTGAAAAAATATTTGTTGGAGAGAACATAGTAATCATTTTTATATCCACGTATTTTATTTGTGTAAATTATTTAGATAAGCATCCTTACTCCTTGAGCATTATTTTATATCATTGGAATGTGTATTTTTATGAGCTTAATGTGTACATCCATGCTTGTATTTAGAAGCTTTGTCATATGTACAAAAATGTTTTTATTGTAACGGTTGGGTTCAGCCCGGAATTGAACTGGGGAGTTTTAGCCCCGTAAGTGAGACCGGTTCGGTTCAACCTGGAATTGAACTGGGGAGTCTCAGCCCCGTAAGTGAGACTAGTTCGACTCAACCTAGCAATTGAGCTATGGTTTTCCTCACCCCGTAAGGAGAGGATGTAAATGACTTCTACTCCGCCCGATTAAGTGAGCAGATTTAGTAGAATCCTTGGGGAGTATACCTAAGGTAGGGACGTAGGCAGTATTGGTCGAACCTCATTATCAAATATATGTGTCATTCTCTCTCTTTCTTATTTAAATTCCTGCACTTAAATTTCAGTATGTGTATGCTTGTACATGTTTTTTTATAACCATCTTGCATGCACACAAAACTAATTTAAATGAGATATGCAGCACACGTACATGTATGCACGCACTGATAACTTAATCGTTATACATACACATTTTCAATATTGAATGGGATATGAACTGTGGTGAATCAGTGTAATTGTTTAAATTAGCAAAAAATATTTTAAAACCCAATTTGCCCCCTCTCTTAGGATCACACCAATTCCAACAGTAACTTTATATTAGCTCTTCCGGAGCCTTTAATAAAATTTGTAGAACAGAATATTGTTTTAACATTTGTTGAAGATATATTCAAGTAATGGAAATCTTGAAAAATTGTGTGTGTTGTAGCACTATCAACTAAACAAACTTCCTCTAAAGATATCTTAGAATCGGTTAAAGATTTAAAACAATTCACACTACAACACATATTTTAAAACCCATTATTATATAATTGATCATAGCAACAATAAATATGATAATTTATTTATTAAAATAAAAATATAATATTTCTTACTTATATCTTAAAATATTACATCAAGATAAACAGAGTTGGATGGTCCATCATTACGATTTATTGGAACAACATTATTAACAAAATTTGTTTCAACTTCTTTACTCTTTTCCTTTTCTTTTATAGAGGTTTGGTATAGATCTACTAAGTTTTTGAGCCTACGATAGGTATGTGATTAATGACCTTTTCCTCTGCATCTGTAGCATTTATTTTCATGATACCTGGGTCATTGATCTTAATCATTATCTCACTTTTGGGGTACATCCCTCTTCCAAGGGATTGCAACCTCACGTTGATGCTAGTGGTTACCATGCCTACGGCCTTGTCCTCGACCACAAGATGTATTCATATTCACTTTAGGGAATGAGATTGAACCCGTTGGATGAGTTTGGTGTTTTTTCATCAAAAAATCGTTATTTTTCTTAGCAACAAGAAGACATGATATAAGTTCAGAAAATTTAGTAAATTTCCTCTCCCTATATTGCTGCTATAGGAGCACAGTAGTGGGATAGAAAGTAGTAAATGTCTTTTCAAGCATGTCTTCATCAGTAAAAATTTCACCACATAATTTTAACTTCGAGTTAATCTTATGCAGAGATGAGTTATATCCACTGACTGTTTTAAACTCTTGCAACCTCAGGTGCAACCATTCATATCGAACTTTTGGTAAAATTACAGTATTTTGGTGGTCAAATCTATCCTTTAAATTTTTCCCTAGGATAAGTACGTCTTTAACAGTGAGGTATTTAGTCTTTAATTTTTCATGTAAATGATGACGAAGGAATATCATAGCTATTGCGTGATCCTGCAGGGATGTTGTATTTTAAGTTCATTACATTTAGATGGATGTCAGCATCAAGAATCCATGATAAATAATTGTTGCCTTTGATGTCGAGGGGAGCAAATTCAACTTTACTTAGGTTCGACATCTGAATAAATTAATAATAAGAAGATAATTTAAAAAATAAAATGTAAAAATTGAAATAAAACTAAGATAATAATATAATATTATTTTTACCCTTCTGGGGTACTTAAATATGTTTCTTCAGGAACATTATATTATTTTTCAATTTATACTCTTCAAGAGTATGATTCCAATTTATAATATTAAATTGGGTAATAATTTATTACCTCTTCTGGAGGTCATCTGGAGGATAAACGTTTCACCTCTTCGATCAAGAGGTTGAATTTAACATCTCTTTGGGAGATTAAAAATATACCCTCTGTTAGCCTTGGTGGCTAAAGTATCCCAATCTAGTAGGTTTTGATGATAACAACTCATTTGTGACCCTTAGGTTAACTAATTTGTGCACTCTATGTTTTACAGGACAACAAGTCAATACTGGAGAAAGCACAAGGATAAGGTGAATTTCAATGAAGCAATGGTCAAAGCTTACACAAGGAATACCCATACACAACCAACTGAAGTCTTATAAATTCTTACATATGTAATGGGTTGCACGTGTGAGGTAGGATTTCTTGTAACTCTTGTATTTATGATGTTAGTAAGAATAACTAGCAAGAGTTGAGCAAATACATAAGCATATTAGTTCAATCTAGTATAGAACATCAAAATGAGTATGCATACTAATTCACACTAGTGCATAAGATATCAAAATGAGTTTTCACAAGCATCATCATATACAAGATATCTTATAATCTACTAGAAGTTCATAAGGATAAGTCCTAATCATCATTAGACTTATTATATTTCATACACACTTGTCCTAGCTAGGTTTAATTCGCCAAAAGGCATATTAGTTTGAGAAATGGGGCAATTAGTCGACAAATTGACCTTGCTTGTCGACTAATTAAACTAGTAGCTATATTGAATTTCAGCCCAGTCAAATTGTTGATTAATTAAGGTGAATCGTCGACGAATTAGGGCAACTCATCGACGAATAGAGACAAATCGTCAACGAATTTTTCCAGTAGCTAATTGTGTTTTTCTGACCAACATCTTGTTGACAATTAGAGGTAATTTGTTGACAAATTGGGACAACTCATCGACGATTTGATGCAATTAGTCGATGATTTGCATCGGGAAACCTGAAACAACGAGCTTAAAACGACTAGTTTTTTGTTTGTCTTATCACATTAAATGCTCAACGGCCAGATAACGTCTAGCTCGTCCCTTTGCACATAAATACAAGCTACTTGCATTTATTAAAAATATTGATTAGTGATCAATTGGTTATTGCATTCATCCTAGGTTATCATATTTGCTCAAAACTCTCTTACTCTTTATTCTTGTTACATATCATTTGCTCAATAGAGTAGTGCGAGGATTTACATTGTATTATCAACTCAAGAAGGAGTCTTCTCTGTATTCTCTACATTCATTTTGATTGTTAATTGATTCTTGGTGAATCGGAGGTTCTTGGTGAACCATATTGAAGAAGGTTCTTGGTGAACTTCGTGAATTAGCTCTTGGTGAGCAACGGGGATTTGTTCTCGGGTTGTAAAGGCTTCTTCATCTTGAATGGAGATTACATAGTGAGTTTTACAATCCTTGAGTTGGTCTCAAGGCATGGATATAGGCTAAGTGCCAAACCAGGTTAAAATCACGGTCTCAAGCTCTTCTCTCTCTCATCTCTTTATTTACTTGTGTTATTTACTTTACAAACAATTGTGATATAAATTACTTGTTTCTAGCCAAGTCTTATTGTTTTGTAGAAAAATAGAATATCTACAAAAATAGTCTATTCACCCTCCCTCTAGACGCACTCTTAGGCCGATGCCGTATTTTGGAGGTAAATATTTACCATCTTTTCTAGAGATTACATATATAGCCTCTTCAAGAGGTTTATCTCTTCAGGAGATTTTATATATATATATATATATATAGATATATATATATATATATATATATATATATACGAGAGATTTAAATATATAGTCTTTTCATGAGGACTATCTTACCATCTTTTCTGGAGATTGATATTCTTTAAACTTTAAATGACATATTCTCTTCTAAAAAATATTATACTCGTATGGAGTAAAATTTACAAGAAATAAATTAAATATGATTTAAAGAAATATCTTAGATAGTTAGAGTCTCATACTAATAACGTATAATAAAAGATACAGGAAAATAAATAGAGATAAGACGGAAATTTTACGTGGTTTGGCTATGCCTACTCCACAGGCGGATGAAATCAAAATTTCACTATCTCGGGAGGAATTACAAGATGACTTTGGAATTGGTCTTGTACAAAATATCTCTCTTCTCTTTATCCTTTGTATAAAATATCTCTATTCTCTTTATCTCTCCTCTACCCCTATCCTTACTATACATCTACTTCCTTCAAGCTTGCAATGTGTATGTCAAAAAAGAGAGGAAGATGATGCCCTTTTATAGGGCAATAAGGTTGGGAAAGAATTTATGGTGGTGGAAAAACGAAGGGGTGACAATCATTAATCCCTTATGGTATTCATAACAAAGACCTATTTTCAGGATTTCTCAAACCTAATTAAATCTTGAAGCTCCTCACATATTAATTGATGACAATATTCTCTAATTAATAGAGAAGCCCATTGCCTGGATGGATCTTTCACAATCACTTGCCAATGACCTTTCTCCACAACAAATTAATGACACCTTTCAAAGCTAAGCATGATCATTCATTTCTTTCGTGCTCCTTATTTAAGCAACTTTATTAATAATCTTACACTAATTAAAGTTACAACAGTTAAAGAGGAAGAGGAAGCGACAATGGTTTTAAGGATTAAAGAAGACAAAAGAGATGATGGTTGAGGTTTTAAATGAATAAAAACAAAGAAAAAACAATAGGAGTGAAGGGAAAATATTTAAGTTATGGCAGAAATATTATAATAATTAAAATTTAAGGAATTGTGTATTTGAGGACAGTAATATCTTTGTGAAGTTTGTCCATACTAGATAATCAAAAATTGAATTTGGGTTTTAGGAATAAAATATTTATACAATTATTAATGCAAAATCATTAAACTGAGTTAAGTTGATTGCATCATCTGAAATTCATAGACGATGAAAGTAATTGTATTTTCCTACGACTATCACACATGGTGCTATTAATTAAATAGAAGGTCAAAGTGTTGATATGGTCTATAGTGGGTTGGTGTTGGTGTTTACTATAGAACCTCAATTTTTATTTTTATTTTTTGAGGTAGGAGAAAATTAGATGTTTCATGGAGTTTTCAAATTGAAACGACAAATGGTAAGGAGATATTGGCATTTAATAAGATAAGAATGGTTTAATTAATTATTACTAAAATTGAATGATAAAATAATTTAGGAACCGCCAGCTGTCCAGCAGGCCCAGCAGAAAGCACTAACTAGTTTCCGCATGCGTAGGCGTTTCAACGTCCGAACCCATAGAAATAGAACACAACGGATTCCAGATACAGGCACGAACGCAGACAAGCTTCCCACGAAGGTAGCAGTTGCCACGCTCAACCGCGAGTTGGATATATTCTAGAATAACTGTTAATTTAATCCTTCCAATGAAATTCAGACAATAGACAGATCCATCCCATGATCCTCGCGAGTCCCATGTTTGTCAAATTCACCTTATAAAAGTCAAACTTCTCAATTATTTCAAAACTCCCTCGCTAGAGAGAGAGAGAGAGAGAGAGAGAGAGAGACTTCTCCGTCCAATGTTGTCCCCTTCACAATTTTTTATGGGTGAGTACATCATCTGTGCATCCGCAAATATACAAATCGTTTGAATATTCTTTAAGGGGAATGCCGGATGTGTCCTGGGGACTTTGAGGTCAAGTGCGTCTCTGGTGGATGCCCCACTCCCAGATCCGCCATGGTTGCGAGCTACGAACCTGTCCCAGTTTTGTTTTGAAGGAGTTGATTGATGGGCCTTGTTCGGACATCGTGATAGTGTTGTCTTCTTCAATCTCCACCTCTTTTTCCCACGCATCAGGAAGCCATGAAGTAAGATTAAGAAGCTCCCCTTCTCGTTTCGATTCCTTCGCGTGTTTTTTGTGTGCCTTTGGGTTCTTGATTTATTTTTGTTTTATGAGTATGTTTAATTGTTGTTTGTGACTGGTGTTGAACGATGAATTCAAGGAATTTTTTGAGTCCTCTGCCATTGTTTAATTTTTTAAAATTCTGTTCTGAGTGCTATCTGTTTGGTTGCTTAGAAAACGGTAGAGTATCGTTGAGAAAACAAAGATTTTGGATTTCATGTTTTACATTGCCTTGGTTTCTAATGATAATAATGAAAATCCAAGTAGGCAATTACTTGCATTTGGCTCCTTGACTGGAGGTTCTGTTTTTTGGGGAAACTGTTAATGAATGTAACTATTTATGATAAATGGTGCTACTAGAAGAGAGGAAAAAGGGGAGGAGATAGCTAAAGCAAATTTTTTATTTTTTTTATTTTTTATTTTTTATTTTTTTTGCACAAGCAATTTAAATTTTCTTGTGGTATTTCGGCACAACTTAGAACCAGTTTTGGCTCTGTTTGGTTGGATGGAATATATTGTGGTCCTTCTTTGGTTCTTTGTTTGTTTGGAGGGTTCTTTTCTTTATTTGAAGTCAGTTTCTACACTTGGGTGGAAGTAAGAAGGAAAATAAAATGTGTAACAAATCAATGAATAAATTTTTGATTTTAGACATGAACAATATTTTATTTTTCTTAATTTTTAATCATATTAGAACAAATTTTCATTTTTAATATTATCTGACGTAATATATGATGGAAAATGAATTTCCTTATTATTTTTCTTTTCTTTCCTTTCCTTTTCCCAAAAAAAAAAAATCCTTGATCCAATCAAGGTCTTAGGGTTTGTTTAGAACTTGAAAAATATTAAGGAAAGGAAAGGAAAATGTGAAAAAATTTCTCTTTTTCATATTTGGTTATCGAGTAAAGTGAGAAAGAAAATAATATATATAACAAATCAATGGATAAAAACTTAATTTTATGCATAATTAAGATTCAACGTTTCTTAATTTTTAATCATGTCTGAGCAAAATTCTTTTTTAATAGTGTTTTGATATAATGTTTCCTCCTTATATCTTTCCTTTCCTTTCCTTTCCTTTCCTCAAAAATTAATCCTTGATCCAGCAAATCCTGGAGGTATCAAATGAAGAAAAATTGAATAACTGCTTTTCAAAATAAATATATCTTGAACAAGATGGAGCAGAATCATTTTATAGTATTTTCACCAAATTGCAACAATTGATTCCTCATTCATCTGCTTTCATTTCATATTTGTTGCTTGGGGTACTAAACAATGCATGAAAGGAATTGTATCTTAGCATCAGTTTCTGGATGGAATACCTGCAAATATTTTCATCAGTATTGCTTCATGAAAATAGTTCTACTTGATCTTTTTAGTTTGTCTGAGGCTCTGGATTATATGGTTTTCTGTCCAAAGGCACCTTGAATGTGTCGAAACTCTTAAAAGGGTATTGTTATTTCTAAAATCTGCGCCTTCTGAAGTGATCATGAACTCTATCAGATGCCACAATTCCTCATTTACCTTTTTCATTGACAGCCACGATTAAGATCATGCTATCTGGTACAATACTTCATAATGGTTCAAGCAATTTTTTTTTTTTTTTTTTTGTGGCCATCATTCCTGAAAAAGCTTAGTCTTCACGGATGTTTCCATGCTTCATGTTCAGATTCTCCTCAATCAATACCCACTCAGTTTGGATGCCCCATTGATTGGTAAAAACTTTAAGGTGCTATTTGTATTTTCATGTTCTTGATGGAAAGTGATCTTATTCTGTAAATATAGTATCACATGTGGGCATGCCTTTCCCCCATCCATTTGGCCTCTCTGTTTGGACAACTTTAGCTTTGCGCATTTACCCTGATTTCCTTATCCTAACAGCTTACTATATGTTCACCTTTTACAGAACAAAAAGGATTTTTGGGATATCTCTTTCTCTCATTCTCATCAATTTAGCCTCTATAATGGAGCGTGCTGATGAAAATCTCCTCCCATCTGTTTACAAAGAAGTCAGTGAAGCTTTCAGTGCTGGTCCATCTGATCTGGGGTATCTTACATTCATACGGAACTTCATACAGGGGATATCATCGCCCTTGGCAGGTGTACTGGTTATTAGCTATGACCGTCCTACAGTGCTTGCAATGGGCACGGTGTGCTGGGCCTTATCGACAGCTGCAGTGGGTGCTTCCCAGCATTTTCTGCAAGTTGCTTTTTGGAGAGCAGTTAATGGATTTGGACTTGCGATTGTCATACCAGCACTCCAATCTTTTATTGCGGATAGCTATAAGGATGGGGTGAGGGGGACTGGATTTGGTTTACTCAACCTTATTGGTTCCTTGGGTGGAATAGGAGGTGGTGTCCTGGCAACCGTTATGGCAGGTCAGCAATTTTGGGGAATACCTGGATGGCGTTGTGCTTTCGTTATGATGGCAACATTGAGTGCACTAATCGGCTTCCTAGTATTTTTGTTTGTTATTGACCCAAGAAGAACAAGTAGCATTACTTATGATGTTGGGGATGATTCTGATAGGTACTGATTGCCTTCTTGAGTTTGTTTAGATTACCCTTTTCCATTATTGCCTTATAACTACTCATCTTCTTTCACCGTTCTTTCCCTCCACAATTTCTTGAGCAAGTCATAGGCTTTGGACTTCTGAACACAAGAAGAATCATCCTGAATTGCTTAATAATCTGCATCTGGCAACATTTGCTGATTTTACCATGTATTTTTACAGGGCTGATTTAATTGATAAAAGCAATTCCAGGACCAAATCACTTTGGTTGGAGTCTTGGACGGCTATGAAATCTGTTATGAAAGTGCGAACATTCCAGATCATTGTCCTGCAGGGCATTGTTGGTTCACTTCCATGGACTGCCATGGTGTTCTTTACCATGTGGTTCGAACTAATTGGTGAGCATGTATGCAAATCTAGTACATCTCTAAGTTTGTTAAATGCAGAGTATAAAGTTTATTTTTTATGATTGTCTGTTATAGTATCTTTCCCCGCTTTGCAATTGGAGCATGTATGCAAATCTAGTATATTTCTTTAGTTTGTTAAATGCAACGAATCTTAGAAATTGGATTGTAGAAGCCGTATGATAAATTTCAATAAACCCACAACTGGAACTTTGAATACTATTGCCCTATAATACAACATTTGGGATACTCAAATCCTAATATTGCAATGCAAAAAATGTTGGTGCAAGTACAATCTATTCATGCTTTTGCATTTCGCACTTTCATTTCATTTTAAAGAGGAACTTTGAAAGTTGATGACTGAAACACTGCTCATTGTGATAAAAATTACAAGACGCAAATTGCTGTGTTCATTTTGCATTTCTCTCATAATCTACTTGCAGCATATGCATCATATCTTCTACTTCTTTTTGTAGGCTTTGATCATAATAGTGCAGCAGGCCTCCTAAGTCTTTTTGCCATTGGATGTGCCATGGGTTCCCTCCTTGGTGGATTGATAGCAGATCGAATGTCAAACATCTACCCGCACTCTGGCCGTATCATGTGTGCACAATTCAGTGCCTTCATGGGCATCCCATTCTCAGTATTCCTACTTACATTGATCCCGCAGTCTGTTGGCAGTTGGTCCACATTTGCTGTCACCCTCTTTTTCATGGGCCTAACTATTAGCTGGAACGCTACTGCTGCAAATGGCCCAATGTTTGCTGAAGTCGTCCCTGTCAAACACCGGACCATGATCTATGCATTTGATCGTGCTTTTGAAGGATCCTTCTCATCTTTTGCTGCTCCTATGGTGGGGATTCTTTCAGAGAAAATATATGGCTATGATCCAAAGTCTGTCGATCCAGTTTCAGGGTCTGTGCAAGAAGCTTTTGCACTGTCAAGAGGACTTCTTTCAATGATGGCAGTTCCATTTGGCTTATGTTGCCTGTTTTACACACCGCTGTATTTCATTTTCAGGAGGGACCGTGACAATGCTAAAATGGCCAGTGTGAAAGAGCAAGAGCAGACATGAGAAGATCCTCGTTTAGGTTGCATAATTGTTAAATCTTCCGAGAAGCTCTACTGATGTTTTTGCAGAGTCAATCAAATTCCTCCATTGAACAGTATAATCTGGGGGATTTAGCTCTGCAGCGTTTGCTGTCTCTTCTTCAAGCAATTTGGTAAAGAGAGATTTAAAACCAGCCTGATCTGATGTAAAAAATTCTTCTATAAAAGAGTCTTTTCCCCGTTGACATTAATTTGACTATTCTTCAACAATGACGATTTCCAGCTGTGGCACAATGACTCGATTTGGATAAAGGCCATGGCTTAAATTGAATTGACAAGGTTAATTGCACTTAGAAGAGATCCACATATTCTCATATTTGTACAACCCATTTGTACATTTATTCATGAGGACTGTGGGCCATTAAACAATGGAAGAATCTGTGCATTGTTACTTGGTATCGTGTTTGAAAACATTTATTTGATTGCCTCAAATGCTTAGATTAGTAACTGAGTAGGTAGCTTAGGGTCTGTTTGGTATTGTTGGTTTCTATTTTCTATTTTCTATTTCTGATTCTTCACAATGAAGAAATAGATTATAAAAATGTGCTTGTCTATGTTGTCAGTTTTTTATTTCTATTCCTAGATTTAGCTGTTTGCCAAAAAAAAAAGTAGAAGCCAAATTTTATGATTTTTTATGTTATTTTAATAGTCCGTTGTCAGAAATTTTAATATCCATAAATAGTTTTTTTGGGTTAAGTCATTCATTTTATATGCTTTTAAATTAAAATCAAAATTAATTGATCATGTGAATTTAAATATAATTATTACAAGAATAAAAATAATTTTTTTAAAAAAATAATAAAGGCAAATACAAAATGTTTTTACTATTTTTCAATTGTCATGTTCAATAAAATTTTTACTACAAAGCAAATTTTGAAAGTAGAATAGTTAAGTAAAATAATTATAATAAATTTTATTTTATTTTAATAATTTTTAAATATAAATTATTTGTAATTTTATTATTTCAATCATATTTTTAAAATATTATTTGATTTAAAGATGTTTTTTAATTAATTTTTTAATTTGTATTAGTTTTATAAATGTTAACTTGATTACAAAAATTGGTGGAAAATGATTTATATAATCGACCCCACCTAGTGGGACTTAAGACTTAGTTTTGTTGTTTGTTATTGCTAGTTTTATAAATTTTAACTAAACAGGTTGCTGGTTCTATTTTTCATTTTTATTTTTTTGATTTTCTTTTGGATTTTTCTAATTTTTGACAATGATATCCCTTAATTTATTATTTGGCAATGTGCCCTTGGATGAAGTTGTAAGCACTCTGTTATATAAATGACACAACGTGTGGTGTGAAGCGGGTAGCGGGGTAGGCATGCGGCCAAGGACATTCACAGTTTGATACTTTGATAGGAAACAAATTTTTGAAAGCAAGCCTTGTTAGGGGGAAAGGGGATGATTCCAGCAACACAAACAAAACACACACACCCAATTAAACACAAAAGGAATACGTGGTTTGGCCAAACTCGGCCTACATTTGCGGGAGAGAAGGAGTCTCACTGTATGATCAATACGAAAAATACAATGGAGGAGGATAACACACTCTAACTCAACTCAAGCTCAAACCTCTCAGGCTCATGCACACAGCATACAACTCACTAATTCTGCACTTTGAATATTTTTTTCTTACACACACACACTTAACTTTATAAAGCAGTATATATATATGCCCAAGAGAAGCATTGAGATGGAGTAGCAATAAAGACGAAATGCATGCTCGAGGCTGCGCATGCTCCATGAGCTGTATCTTCCCGAGCAAAAAATAAATGCACCTACATGGGTGGGTGTAACAATATGAAAATTTAACTTGCTAAATATATCAAATATGCTCTGATACTACCTGTAGCGCCCCGACCCGCCACGTGGACCCGGGGTGCTAGAAAAATAAATAAAACATTCCTTGATACCACACATACATACATATACAGGAATGCAACCCACTCTAACCAGAGAATCTCGGGTGCACCTGCCAATACTAGGAATAAAACCATACAGAGGAAGATTACTAAAACATCAACATTCTTTACCAGAGTTCTAATTGTTCCCCAAATATATACATACCACTATCCGTCTACATATTACAATTTTCAAAACAATAAAATAAGATAATTGGTATCTCACCAACACTGATAACTACTTCCAAAAATCTAACTCCCACCACGAGGCGAGCTAGGAACGGTTCCCTGAAGGACCTGAAAAATCATTTATATAATGGGGTGAGACACTTCTCAGTAAGATGAATTATATTAACATCAGTGTGTAACTAGCATCGGTTCTCGTGTGAAATAAAACTCCATCATTTAATTGTACATAAAAATGACATTTTTAAATAAAAATTGTACTATATTGTATATCAGAAGATACATAATTTACCAGTAATAATGATCGACTCAATATAGCCCATTTATAGTAAATCTGCCCATATATGCATAAAAGACGCAACTTGGACTGCCAAAGTAGCGTCGACACGCTATCACATACTCATACGACATACTTCCCCCCATGACAGGTTGTGTGGCTCGAAGGTTGGACTCAACTCGTAGCCGATGGTTTCGCAGCTGAGTCAAACTATCACATAAGTACGATTGTGCCTACCTATGGTCACCCGGTATACCATGGATGGGCCCCCCTAGCGGAAACCTTGGAGTAGTACTACAGCCCAGGTCTCCAATTAACTCTATCACACCTCCATGCTAGTGTGATTGCACTCACTATCACATATAACTGCGGTACCGTGCTCACATTATCACATATCGCAAATCCATAGGGTTCTAGAATCATATATGACAATTTAAGTAATAAAAATTGTATTATAACTCATTTCATATAAAACTATCATTCAATAAAACCCACCCCTCAGTCGTCATATCAAACTCGGCCCCCGGCCGTTATATAAAAACTCGGCCCCTAGCTATTATATCAAAACTCGACCCCCGGCCGTTATATCATATACAGTGTAACAGCCAATTAAAACACTCTGTTCACATATGCCATTTAAAACTATTCCCATGCCACACAATTTTCATTTGTTAACCATAAATAAAATAACCTAACTGAGAAAAAATAAGTTGCTGAAAATAGGGTATGAGCATCTCCAGGGTTTTATTTAACTCAAAATACATATTTAATAGAAAATAGGAGATGATCAACTAACCACAATAATTTTCCCTAAAAACGTATATTGCATTTTAATCAATCCATATTTCACAAAAAGTTGACATAATATAATCCCCTTACCTGGTTTACCAGAAAGCCCACTAAAAACCCCACAGTCCATGCCTTACGGCGTTTGCAGCTCAAAATCCTAAAACCATATTTTCCTTAGATAAATTAACACAAACCTTAGAATATTCCTCATTTAGCAATTCCTAGGCTCCTTATACTCCAAAACAACTATAAAACCTTAAAATATCCTACTTAACCTGATTTTGGAGTAATGCCTGAAAAACTCAGATCAACAATTTGCTCTGCTAGACTTGTAGAGAATCTCCCCTAGATACTCGTGGTAACTTCCGATCGTCGAATCTGGCAACGAACAACAAGAAATCATAGAGAGAGAGAGAGAGAGAGAGAGAGAGAGAGAGAGAGAGGGCGCGGGTTAGAGAAAGAAAAAGAGAGAAATTTGTTTTCTTAATGAGGAAGCAAACAAAAAATCCTTTTATAAGCCGTTGACCGGGCACACTTCGTCGACGAAATGATGCCTTTGTCGATGAACTGCAGAAGATTGTTCGTCGATGAAAGAAGGGCTTCATCGACGAACCCTAAGCTTGAAATTTCATTTGTTTGGGATCTCTTCGTCGACGATGCCTTGAACTTCATTGACAAACCACTGAAGGGTATTCGTCAATGAAAACAGGGGAT
Organism: Malania oleifera; assembly: GCF_029873635.1. NCBI lineage: Eukaryota > Viridiplantae > Streptophyta > Magnoliopsida > Santalales > Ximeniaceae > Malania > Malania oleifera. The sequence continues at coordinate 28,147,727 of NC_080417.1, forward strand.
TTGTTGATGAAGCCTACTGAAATTCCTTTTTCTTCTTTTCTTATTTATTTCTTTATTTTTCAGGTTCAGATTTCTACATTGGGTCAACAAATCACCCTCTCCAAACTTGTGGGGGCAACCAACTGTCTACTACTATGATGCTGCAACACTGTGACCTCGCCCTAGTCTCTAAGTATCCGCACCCCCTCGTTGAGGTGCTCATGCAGAGATCGTCTTCTAGATGATTTCAGTAGATCTAAGAGACTCACTAAATCCGAGCATAACTCCAATTTCTCTCTAGTCACTATCTTTGTCAACATATCTACTGGGTTTTGACTACCAAGTATCTTGTTAGCTTTAGTGTATTCCCAATAGGTGGTGGAGGGTGAATTGGAATTTTAAAACTTATTCCTAGGTTAGACCAGATGACCTAGGGTCAGTTTATGCAATCCCAAATGCGCAGATTAATATAATATGCATAAATTTAAACCATACGCATCATTCACAATAAAACATACATGTGTAGTAAATAAATTGCAGAAATGTGAAGTACACGCATGATATGCTATCGGGGTTCGGCCAACTGTGCCTACGTCCCCGCCTCTAGCTCGCAAACCCAAGGATTCCATTAAAAGCTCACTTAAAGGGTGGAGCGGCACCGATTACAATCAGGTCAATTCAAGGGGCCGACCTCAACCAACACGCCTTAACAGGATGACACACCTAGCTTTCCTAATTGGGTCTAAGCCAATCCAGGACTATTCCACACTAGTTTCCCTTTTTAGGCCCATGCCTAGAATACAACAGTATTTTTCAAAAATTAACTGGTACATTGATTATACTTTCATCTAAAGTATATATGTACCCAATACGCGCAATCACATACACATCAACAATGTAGATAAATGTAAGTTCAGTGATGTGTATTTTTATGCAAGCTACACTCAGCAGGATATGATCGCTAATGTGTTCAAGAGTGTTCTAATCAAGCTATTTCTTTGAAATAGTAAATATCAAATCTCAATAATAAACCATGGTTTCAAAGATGCTACAAATATTCAAAACAACTCAAAATATTTTCTTCAATGTAATATGCTCAAGAGTTGCTTGAAAGAATAATATAGTTTGTTAAAAATATTTTGTACAACAAAATCAAACTATAGGAATCTTTGCAATGATAATGCAAAGATCCTTAAGCTACTAGGTTTTTCCCAACACAAGATTTATTAAATTAAATCTGTGGGAAAACCTTGCTTAACTCCCCAAAATCAATATCAATCAACCGAGTAAAGCAATGGGAGTATGAGCAATATTAAGCAATAAATAAACATTCACAAAGTAAGATTTCTCAAGGGAATGAAGGTGTTTGAGTGTTATGGGGTTGGAATGAACAAATAAGGTTTAGGAAATTTGAGAGAATCTTTGGCTAACCCTATTTGCTAATCACCACTTAATCTTGACAAATAAACCCCTATATATAGAGAAAAGGTAAATTATAACCGTTAGGGGACACATAGGGCATTCTTAAATTTGTTAAAGAAGTTTAGTAAAAATTAACCCTGTTTAATTAAAATTTATCCCTGGTAAAAATAATTTAACCTGCAAGATTTGGGTGCTCGGTCTGAGGTTCGGGTGCCTGAATAGACTTAGTTAGAAAATCAATTTTTAAAGGTTCGGGTGCCCGAAGAAAGGTTCGATTGGCTGAACCAAAGACATAAACTTTCTATCCGTAGTTCAGGTGCCCAAAGCTGAGTTTGGTAAACCAAACCAGCAAGTTTGGTTGCCCGAGGCCTTTTTGAACGTGAAGGTTCGGGTGCCCGGGTTGGTGAAAAAGCTCTCTGACATGGGTTCGGTCGCTTGAGGGCGATATGTTCATTATAGGTTCGGTCACCCAAAACCTGGTCAAACTACTGACTTTCCAGCAGTTCGAGCGCCCGAGGAGTTTTGAACTCCTGGGGTTCTGTCGCCCGACCTCTTATATATTTTTGCAATTTTGCCCAATTTTACTTCAATTAAGTCCCCAGATAAAATATGTGATTGTGGGGACAATGTGCCCTAAGTGTAGGGACCTAGGGTCTTTTCAAGTATGCCTAAAAACCTGGCGTCGGTAGACCGAAGGGTGCCCTAAGGTCATTCGGTCTCTATGGTCAATCTATGACATTTTTGAGCTTACACAACCTACATGCATGACATGCAGAGATTATTATAAACTGATATCCTAATTACTATTACAGACCCATAATATAACATGAATTACAATATAAAATAAATCTTCTGGGTCTTCAATCTTTAAGCTTTCATGTGCTATCAAATGATCGAGCTAATATGAACCTGCACACAAACTTGATAGACATTAAATACCGGAGTATTTGTCATAATCAAAATAGGGTATGACCCATTAGGTCAACAAATCTTCTTAACTGCTAATACCCCTTTGTCTAGAAGAGATCTAATGAAGTGATAGCGAAGTCCAATGTGCCTGGTCTTTGAGTGGAAAGCTTAATTCTTCGCCAAGTGCATGGTGCTCTGACTGTCACTATGAAAAACACTCTTCACCTGCTTGAAACCCAAATCTATCAACAAACCTTGTAACTAAATCATCTCTTTGTTAGCCACTGTCATTGCTACATACTCTACCTCTATAGTGGATAGAGCAATGATTTTCTATATCTGTGATACCCAACTAATGGCAGTAGCACCTACTGTAAGTACATATCAAGTAGTGCTTCTTATATGATCTATCTTGCCAGCAAAGTCTGCATCTACGTATCCCTGCAATGTTAGATCACTTTTGTCAAAGCATAAAAATTTTTTAATTGTACCTCAGAGATATCGAAATATCCATTTTACCTCTTTCTAGAGGATTTTTCCTAGATTCGACATGAATCTGATGACGGTTCCCACTGCATGACTGAGATCTGGTCTCATGCAAACCATGACACTAAGCTTCCTACAGCTGAAGCATATGACATTTTGTCCATTTCTTTCTTCTCTTCCTATGACTCTAGAGACTGAGTCTTTGATAACTTGAAATGATTGGCTAATGGTGTGCCTTCTGCCTTAACAACACTCATGTTGAACCTTTTGAGAATCTGCCTGATTTACTATGCCTGAGACAACTACAAGGTTCCCTCCTTTCTATCTCTAGTGATTCTCATCCCAAGCATATGCTTTCCTAGACCTAAGTCTTTCATTTCAAATTCAGTGGACAATTGCCTTTTTAGTTTTCTGATCTCGTCCAGTTTTCTGATCTCATCCATGTATGATCCTACAACTAGCATGTCATCAACATAAAACAAAAGAATTATGTAACCTTATTTATACCTCTTGAAATAGCAACAATGATCAGCATTGCATTTGCGATAGTCATTATTTTGCATAAAGCTGTCAAATTTCTTATTCCACTGCCTTGGAGTCTATTTCAAACCATACAAACTCTTATTCAACCTGCAAACAAGTTTTTCTTTGACTTTCTCTGCAAAACCTTTAGGTTGGTGCATGTATATCTCCTCTTCTAAATCACTACGGAGGAAAGTAGTTTTTACATCTAACTGCTCGAGGTGTAAATTCTCTACTACAACGATGCTCAAAACTGTTCGAATGGTTGTGTGTTTCACAACTGGTGAGAAGATTTATGAGTAATCAATACCTTCTATTTGTTGGAAGCCTTTGACCACAAGTCTTACTTTGTATCTTCTCAAACCATCATGCTCTTATTTTATGCGGTACACCCATTTGTTTTGAAGAGCTTCTTTTCCCTTGGGTAATCGAGCTAGCTCCCAAGTCCTGTTGTTGGTGAGGGATTTCATCTCATCTTTCATGGCAAGTTCCCACTTGCTAGCCTCATCCACCTGACATGCTTAATCAAAACACTCTGGTTCACTTGCATTAGTTAGTAACAAGTAATCCAAATATCTCCTATTTGGTACATGCAGTTGGAAAGACCTCCTCAGTGTCGGAGTAGGAGTCGGAGTTGGAGTCTGTGGTGCTTTAGAGCACTCCTCTATGATAGATTTCCTTGTCTGGGAATTATCAATAGTCTGTTGTGCCATTTTGTTGTTAGTGAAATCATCAAGATCTACAATATTAGGGTTATATAGTGCGAGATTACTTGATAATGTCGCATCTTTGTACATAACCTTCTCATTGAAAGCAACATATCGACTTTTGATTATTTTCTTGTTTTGATCATCCTAGATGCGGTAACCAAACTCATCTTCACCATATCCAAGAAGTGTGCTTTTTTTGGGTTTTGGATCAAACTTGCCCCTAGCCTGATCACTAATATGTACATAAGCAACGCAACCGAAAACTTTTAAATGTGAAAGTTTTACCTCCTTTTTGCTCCATACCTCCTTTAGTAACTGGAACTGCAATGATACTGATGGACTTTGGTTTATTAGATAAGAAGTTGTATTGATTGCTTCTTCCCAAAACTACTTTGGTAATTCTGCTTGTAATCGCATACTTTTGGTTCTCTCAGTCAATGTTCTGTTTATTCGTTCTACTACGCCGTTGTGTTGGGGTGTACCTGGCATGGTTCTTTCAAGTCTAATCCCATGCTCATAGCAAAACCTTTTGAATTCTCTATATTCATATTCACCACCATTGTTTGATCTCAGCTTTTTGATTTTTAAGCCTATTTCATTTTCCACCATGGCCTTCCATTTCCTAAAAACATCATACACTTTAGATTTATGTCTTAAGAAATAAACCCATACCTTCCTGGAATGGTCGTCAATAAAGGTGATGAAATAGGATTTCCCGCCAATGGATGAAATTTGGCTCAGTCCCCAAACATCGCTGTGCACCAGCTCTAATTTTTCTTTCTTTGGAGTTCTGACGAATGTATGAAAGCTGACTCTTTTCTATTTGCCGAGAATGCAACTCTCGCATTGGTCAATATTAGCTGATTGGAGACCTAGTATTTTTCCCTTTGAGTTCATGATTTTCAAACCTTTCTCACTTATGTGACCGAGTCTCTGGTGCCATAGGTTTGAATCTTTATTCCCTACAGCAACTGAAATTGACATGCAAGCATCTGCGGTCATATAAAGAGTACCAGTTTTCTTGCAACGTAAGTATGTCATTGCACCTTTGGAAAATTTCCAACTATCGCCACAGAAGGTTGCAATGTAACCTTCACTTGCAAGTTATCCAATAGATATTAAATTTTTCTTGAGATCAGGAATATATCTGACATCAGTCAAACTCCAAGTGGTACTTGTCAAATTTATTTTTGCTTCTCCTTTTCCTGCAATTTCACAAGGTTTGTCATCACCAAGATAAACATTGTCAAGATTTCCAAGTGTACCTGTTAAGCATTTCTTTGTTGCTTATTGCATGAAACGAGGCTCCAGAGTCTAATACTCAAGACTCTCCCTTCCTTTCCAAAGAGCATAACAGTGCATCTCTTTCTCCTGAAGAAGAGGTGACATTTGATTCGGTCTTATTTTCTGGCTCCTTTTTCTAGGATCGACATTGATTTTTGTAGTGGCTAGTCTTGCCACAATTCCAACACTCAATCTGCTTTTTGTTCTGAGTGTTGTTTGAATTTCCTAGAGCTCTTAATTTGGACCATTTGCTTCTCGATCTTCCACAATTTTGATTTCTATTTTGATTTATGCCCCTGGTTTGTTTCTCAACTTCTGTGACCAAGGCACGCCCTTGGAGGTTAATGTTTGGCTTTCTCAGGGTGTTAGTATCTTGTAGTGAAGCCATCACTTCTTCCAAATTCAAGGTTTCCTTACCAACAAGCAATGCTGTGACAAGACTATCATAAGAAGGTGGTAGAGATGCTAGGAGAAGAAGTGCTTTATCTTCTTCTTCAACTTTTACACCAAGAGTCGTTAACTGGGTCATGATCTTGTTGTAGGCATTTATGATGTCAAAAAGATTTACCCCTTCCTCCATTTTTAGTTGATAGAGTTTCTTCTTCATAAATAGCTTGTTTTTTGGGTTTTTTTTCATGTATTTCTGTTCTAATTTTTTCCATAGCTCAACAGGTGATGATTCATTTAACACAAAATACTTAACTTCATTTGACAGGCATAAACAAATGGTACTAACCATTTTCATTTCCATCTCTGCCCAATCATCATCTTTGATATTTTTTGGTTTCTTCCCAATTAGCAACTTGATCAAGTCACGCTGAGTCAAGATATCCTTGACAGTACTCTGCTGTAAACTGAAATTATTCCGACCGTCAAATTTCTCCACCCCGAACTTGGATAAATTGTCATCCATTATAAAACAACAACTTAGAGGCTAATTTTGGCAAAATCGACTGCATCAAAGCGTCCGGAACGACCAAAATAGCAAGGAATGGGTTTGACCCGATATATGTGGGCCCCATTAATGACGTGGTAGGTGGGCCCCACTAATGACGTGGTAGGTGGACCTCACTAGTGACGTTGACAAATTGAATCTTGCCACATGTGAAGTGATGTGGTGAACACCACCTTCTACACACTTATGCTTGGTTCAATTATTAGTGCAGAAAAAAAAGGTATCCCTCCTTACTTTTGTATAATATATGAAGTGCCCACCTTTTTTTTTTAATTTATAATAAATGACCTCACCTTTATTTTATTTTATTTTATTTTTGTTTGTTGTGGCTTGCTGGGGAAGATTACTCCTTCCTCTTCACCTTTCTGTCTTTGTCTATGCGCAGAGAAAAAAATGGTCCTCACCAGACGCTGCAATCATTCACGGCTAAGAGATCCAACACGATTAGCAGTGAACAATATTTGCGGGGAAGCAACGAGGAGCTGATATGGCGGCCCATGAAGTCATCGTTCATGCCTCTACAATTGCTGTCCCAGCTTCGTCTCAACATCACCGAACCCAAAGGTAAGAAAAAAAATTTCAAACACACCCCTCACCCTCTCCAAGCTCTGATACCAGTTGTTAGGGGGAAGGGGATGATTCTAGCAACACAAACAAAACACAGACTGAAATTAGGAATAGCTTCCCAAGAGGGGGGGTGAATTGGGTTCTTTTAAAATTTTTATTGCCTTTTTTTTATATACTTACTTGTATTAGTATGACAACAAGAAAATAAAGTACACAACAAGATATTGATATTTAAATAAACAATCCAACCAATTAAAGTAAACAATTTAAACAAACATACAAGTGTTCTAGAACTTTTATCAGTTGCCTTATAGAAATTTGCAACCTTCTTTGAATGAAATCTTTGTTTGCACTTCTCTTGATCAAGATTTCCGTAGATTAACCAACGTACTCCCTTTTGGGTTTCCGCAAATGGTGTAATCAAAACGTACTTTCTAAATATCAAGAGTCTTCCTTTGATTTTAATTTCAAGCCCTACTGCCTGCACTTTAGTACATACAAAAATATATTGTGCATAAAGTAATATGTAAAGAAGAAAGAAAGACACAAAGTTTTTACGAGGTTCAACTTCAACACAGCCTACGTCCTCGCCCTTGGTAAAACACCGAAGGGTTCCACTATAGCAGTTCCTTTACCGAGCGAAACAACACCGATTACAATCACTCCTTTGCTATGGCTAGAGCCCGCCTTCTCCAAACAATATACCCTCGTTTGGTCAACGATCCAACAGGAATCGTCCAAAATCTACAAGCAAAACAATAAGAAGATTGTGTACAAAGACCGCTCACACAAAGAGCAAGTTAGTACAATTCAAAACTATGTAGTTCAAAAGATAAATATCAAGAATGAAATACAATTTTGAAGCTTAGGAATAAATTTCACAAAACTCCCTTTTCTCTAGATGAGAAATCAGCAGTATAACTTCAGGGATTGATGAATAACAATCTCAGAATCACAGCACTTTTTGTTTGCAAGAAATGAACAGGATGAGACTTTGAGAGCAAGAGAGCTTATGATCAATTTTCAGAACTTGGTGTATTTTGCATTAGAACACCATGTATTTATAGGCAATAAAACTTGTTTCCTTATTGCTAAAGTTTCCTTGAAGTGTTTCCAAAGATTTTAGAAAGTTTGGAGCCCAAGCAACATTTATTTAAAAAATAAAATTTTTGAAATTTCTGCCCGTTAACAGTGTTCAGATGGCTGAACACTCGAGTTCAATCATTTGAAGTTCCTGAGCTATTTAAAATAATGTACTAAACACAGGGTCAGATGACCGAAGATAGGGTTCAGATGACCGAAGAGTCAGGTTTAGACGACCGAGGTCCAAGTTCAGTCATTTGAACTGCTACTACCAATTTCTGTTTCTCACCAGAAAAATCTTTAGATGTCTAAGCTTATTCTTCAGACGTCTGAAGCAATTCTTTAGTCATCTGAACATGAAGTTCAGTCATCTGAATAGATTGCTTTTTGGATTTTCTTTTTCAATAATAAAAAAATGGTTTGCTCTCTTTCTTTTATTCTTTATAAAACTCATTCCGGGATTTCTTAAATAGGTCTCTAAGTCCATATGATCCCCTAAAGAGCTTCAAAATATATTTCAATAGATATTTAAACTTTGAAGTACTCGCATTGAATTTCCTAAAACTTTATAAGCTAAGCTTGAGATCATCTTCATTCTTTTTGCTTTTGAAGTCCCTTGGATGTTTGCTTGAGCTAGCTTTATCTTCCAATGTTTTGTCTAGTAATAAGCTATTTTAAGCTTCTCTTTGGATCATTTGTTAGTTTATCTATCTCGATGGTCCACACTTGATCCTTGTTTTCTTGAAACATCAAAACTTAAACATTCCAAGTTAAAATATCCTATGTTTGTTATCACCCAAACTGATTGCCAAGCCTAGTTAGGCCAACACACACTCAACTGAACATAGAAGAAGTACGTGGTTCGGCCAAACTCGGCCTACATCCACGGGAGAGAGGGAGTCTCACTATATGATCAATACGAAAAATACAATGGAGGAGGAGAACACACTCAAACTCAACTCAATCTCAAACCTCTCTGCCTTACGCACACATCATACAACTCACTGATTTTGCACTCTGAATATTTTTTTTTCTTACACACACACACACACACAACTTTACAAAGTAGTATATATATATATATATATATATATATATATATATATATATGCCAAGGAGAAGCATTGAGATGGAGTAGCAATGAAGACGAAACGCATTTTCGAGGTTGCGCATGATCCACGAGCTATATCTTCTCAAGCAAAAAATAAATGCACCCACATGGGTAGGTCAACAAGCTTGGCGGAATTATTAAGGCCAAGCATAAGTTAAAGGCAATAAAAATTAAAGCATATAAAGTCTTCTTCTTCCTATGATATTATTTTAGGCAAACAAATGTCTAGTTCTCAAAATTAAAAATAAAATATTAAGTTGAATTTCTTCATTTTGATTTATGGTAAATAAATGCAAAATAAATTATTTCATTTGAATTGGGAATGAATTAGTTAGCAACTATATAAACATGTGTCATACAATGATTGTATGTTGACTTTTTGAGTCTGATTCTTGTTCTGATGCTGACAAAGCACCAATTTCTTATGTGTGTTTTTAAGTGTTTGAACAAGTTTACTATTCAATACACACATAAGGAAAAAGGGAAATGGAAGCCAGAAGACTTAAAGCTTACTTCAACTAGTGCATTCCATGGAGAGAAGAGCAATGAAGAAGAAGAAGACGACATTTAATTTTAATTTGTATTGCATTTAATTTTTTATTATTTGGTCTGTAATAATGCATACATCTTGCATGATATGATTTGAATGATCAAACAGAACCATAGACTAACCGTAGCGAACCAAATACCATAGATAGACCTTAGGACATTGAATTTCTCATCGAAAACCTCTTTCATAAATGTCAAGCATCATACAAAGGTTTTGAAATGTCCTTAGGGTTTAAATTGGGGCAAAAACAGGTCGGTTGACCAACATTGGATTTTTGGGTTGAATTTAAAAGCCCGATAGACCAAATCCTTGGCAGTATAAATGTCTCGGTCAACCGAATAGTTGAAGTCAACATGTTGACTTCGCTCGGTCGATCGTTCTGTTTTGAATGTATCTTTCTCGGTCGACCGAACCAACACGTGTCTGACGCCCAATTACTTGGCCGACCGAAGTCATAGTTCAAATTGGCCATGGTCGACCAAACCTCATGAACGGTCAACCAAACCTCAGTCATGGTTGATCGAATTTACGAAGGGTTTAAAATCACCTTTGGATGGTCAAGCAAAACCTTAGTTCAAAAATGCCACGATCAACCGAATTTAGTGATATAGTCGACCGAACCTTTAATATGGTCGACCAAATCTCTCGGGTTCTGATTTTTTTAAGGGTTTCAATGTAATTAACTTTTAATTAAATAATTTAGAAAATACCCAGCATGTCCCCAACGGTCATAATTTTCAAAATATCTATAAATACTCCCTCCATAAGTTATATTAGCAACTTTGATTAACTCCAAATTTTTCTTTAATCCTTTATTAATCAAATTTCCCCTAAACCATTTTTATTGCAAAAATCTCTTCTTTGGGGCAAATTTTTTTTTTTAAACAAAACTCTCAAACTCTTTTTTCATTCATTTATTTCAAAATCACTTTGGAAGAGAGTATATCTATTTTGGGCATTTATTTTCATATTCACATGCACATACTCTCACTTACTATTTATTTTTGAAATAATTTTCTTCAGAGTATAACTTTGGTTTCCTTCGGTTATTACTTTTGATAAATATTTTTGGGAGAAGTTATTTATTGCACAAATAGTTTCTTGAACTTAAACTCCAGATTCTCCAAATATTTTACATTAGCAAAAATCTTTGTTGGAGAACAAATTTCTCATTTATATACATTCATATATAATATTTGTGCAAAAATTATTTGAAGAGCAAAACCCTAGGTTCTCTTATGTTTTTATTGAAATATGTTTTTGGAAAAAATTCTTATTAGGGTTTAAATTCACGTAAGTACCCTTTCTCTACTAAGCATAACTCATATCATAAGAGAGTGCATATATTTGAGCTTAAATGTGTACATTCATGCTTGTATTTTCAGAAGCACTATTATGTACAAAAATGATTTTTATTGCATTGGTTGGGTTCAGCTAACCTAAAAATTGAACTGAGGAGTCTCAGCCCTGTAAGTTACACAAGTTGGGCTCAACCTTGTAATTAAGCTGAGGTTTACCTTGCCTTGTAAGGAAATGTTGTAATGGCTTCTGCTCTGTCTGTTTAAGTGAGCAAAGATAGTGTAATCCTTGGGGGGTATGCATAAAGCGGGGACATAGGCTAGTTTAGCCGAAGTTCGATAACAAATATTGTGTTGCTCTCTCTTTATCTCATTTAATTACTGTACTTCCGCACTTGTATGCTTGTTTATTTGTAGTTCTAATTATTTACATGCACACCTTTATTTAAATGAGATATGTTGTAGGTGTATGTTCACACTTATAACTTAATCATTTTACATAAACAACTATAATTATAATGAGATATGATATGTGGTGAATCGGAGAAACGTTTAAATTAGCTGAAAAGTTTCAAAACCCAATTCACCCCCCTCTTAGGATCACACCAATTCCAACATTGTACACTTACAACTATAACACAAGATATTAATATTTTAAGTTGTTTAATTTTTTCATGCTAAAGGTCCATTTGAAACTCACGAAGTATTTAATTGCACTCATTCCATACATAGAAGTGTAATTGAAAGAACATTTGCCCCCTATTCGGATAAAAAATTTTACCTAAAAAAAAGATGAAAGAAAAATAAGGAAGAAACTTGTTTTTCCTTATATTTTCTTTTTTTTATAAAATACTATAAAAAATAACATTTATTTTAATATAACTAAAAATTACAAGAAAACTAAATACTAATGATACATAAAATCAAACATTTGTTCATAGATTTGGTATATTTTTAATTTTCTTTTTCACTTTCCTTAATAACTAAACATGAAAATATGAATTTTTGATATTTTCCTTTCATTTTCCTAATATTTTTCTAGTTTCAAACGGACTTTTGGGGTGTGAAAAAAAAAATAAAAAAAGGTGGAAGACTTTGAAGAGCATGACAAGCTATGACTATAAGAAACATGTAAAATAGTTATTGTTTTCACGACTTTACATAATTACATAAGATAATAAGTCATGCGTGCTAAAAAATTTAGAAAACATTTAGATATAAATATTATTATTGAAGATTTTTTTTTTTTTTTTTTGGGGTAAAAGAGGGCGGCACCTCCTAACTTATGGCGGAGGAAAACTGTGGTTACAATTTTGAGACTTTGGGACAAAAAAAGCAAATTCCAAGATCCTAAAACTAACTTAACCAACATAAACCAAACCAAACACCAGCAACCAAAAAACTAAGAAACTAAACCACTAAAAGTGTAATAACACAAAACATCATGAGTGCAAAGAAGGAAAACACAACAAGTCCAATCGAATCATTCCCCTGACTTGCTGAGGAAGATCATCTTGGCAACTATACGATCGAGAATACCATATTCACCCTGTTTGGCAAAGAAATCTACACTTTTTATTCGCTTCCCTGTAAACATGTTCCACTTTGAATTGTATGCCTCTTAATGCTAGCATAAGTTCTTCCCACAATTCTCATAAGTTCCAAATCAAGCACTTCCCAGAATTTATCCACTGAACCAACAAAGCAGAGTCACATGCAATCTCCACTTGATCAAATCTGAGATCTTTGCACAGATTAATCCCTAAAATAATCGCCTTCAATTCAGCCATATTATTTGTTCCATAACCCAATAATGAGGAAAAAGCTGCTTTAAATAAACCTTTTTCATCTCTTAGCATGCCTCCACCACCACAATTCCTTGGGTTACCTCTATAGCTCCCATCCACATCCAACTTAACCCAACCTATCCCAGGTTTACACCATATGACTACACGAGGAAGACGAACCCCCATATTTTTAACTTGAATATCCAAAGCACGAAGGACTACAATATCCGTGCAAGAAGCAAGTGCACAATTATTTAACTTTTCTGAAATGGATCTCAGCCAATATTTTAACATCAAGCCACACAGTTCTCACCGAATCATGAATTGATTCCATCTTGGCTCTACATCGACGAGTCCAGAGTCTCCAGACAATGAGACTAGGTATAAGACCTACCAAAATTCCTAACTGTGAGGCCCGTCTTGCACAACTAAACCAGACATTAACTTTGCCTTTCCAAGTACTTGTTGCCATACAACTAACACCCAAAGCCACTGCTGCTTTTTTCCATACCTCCTGAGCAAAAGATCCGGTGCAAAACACATGGTCTAGAGATTCAATCTTGGCATTTGAACAACAATCACATTGAGAGGCCATCTGGACACCTACTTCTTTAATACGAGTATTAATCAAAAGACAAGCAAAACAAGACTTCCATATACAAATTGACACTCTTTTTGGCAACGTAGGATGCCAGATCCATTTTGCAACTGAGAATTCCTCTTTATGCTCCCTTATAATTTCCTAAGCACTTGCAGTGGTGAATTTCCCATCTGTTGAAGGTTCCCAAATTACTGTAACTAGACCCTCCTTGCAAGCAATAGTAGAGTTCATTACTTCCTCAGCCTGATCTTCACCCAACAGATCCACTAATAAATCAACATTCCACCCATCTCTATCCCAATAATCTCGAGTTCGAAGCTTATGGTTACTGATTTCCTGAACCTTAGCATAAAGAGGCCGGAGGCTAACCAACGACCAAACCAGAAAGAAGCCGACCCTTCTTTAATTTGAACACGGATATGCTCTAAAACTTCAGGAATCACATGAACGATCGATCTCCAAAATCTGGTTCCTTTCTTTAGTTTCATTTCTCTCAAGTGGTGTTTCTTATACAAATATTTGGCTTTAAAGAATAGAGTCTACAAATTATCCATAGTAAACAATCTCCACACAAACTTCATATGCAATGCTTTTTTTACCACCTCCAAATCCCTAACACCCAAACCACCCTCACAAACAAGCTTATATATATTAGACCAGGAACACCAATTCCTTTTCTTTTTGTCATTTACTCCACTCCAAAAAAATTTCAATAACATAGAATTTATCTTTTTGAAGACAGTAGTAGGAATGTCCAGTACCGCCAATTGATGAACTGCCATTGATGATAATACATGCTTAATTAAAATTAGGCGGCCCCTTTGAGATAAAAGCTTAAATTTCCAACCCGCTATCTTTTTCCTCAATTTATCAACTAGGGGCTCTAAAATACGGGCCGTAAGACGACCTGATACCAAAGGAACACCCAAATATGTAACAGGAAAAGCTCATTCTGCAAAGCTAGTCATCCTTAACAGAGATCTCTTCCGAGCAAAAGCAATTCTCTTTAACAAAAAAATACTTGACTTTTATTTATTTATCAATTAACCAGATCAATCCTCATACTTCTTCAAAGTCTTAATAAGCATTCGAATGGAACTTCTTTTGCCATTAGCAAAAATAAGAATGTCATCTACATAGAGAAGGTGAGATACCAAAGGCTCCCCACGAGGATGACAGTAAGCCCTTATCTTATTCTCTATAAAATTTTTCTTTAGAAGCCGAGAGAGAACTTTCTGTAAAATAATAAATAGATAAGGAGATAAAGGATCTCCTTGGTGAAGCCCTCAAGAAGGTTTAAAGAAACCTTTATAAGTGCCATTCATCATAATGGAGAACCAAGGAGAGGAAACACATTCCACCTCTAAACCACAGAATCTTCGTGAGAAACCAAAGCTTTCCAGAACCAAGTTTAAAAAATCCTAATCGACCCTATCATATGCCTTAGCCATGTCCACTTTGATCATTACATTTCCACCATTAGACTTCTTATGCAGAGAATGAACCATTTCTTGTGCCAAAGAAATATTTTCAAATATACTTCTACTAGGAATGAAAGCTCACTGTTCCGGAGAAATCCAAGCAGACAATAAACCTGTCATCCTTGCAACAATAATTTTTGAAAATTTTTTGTAGATAATACTACAAAGACTAATAGGCCTAAACTTGTCAAAACTTTGAGGATTCTGAACTTTTGGGATTAGAACAATGTAAGATGCATAATAAAATCTAGGAAGAGGGGACACACCAAAAAAATCTCTAGCTGCATCGATCACGTCTTCTTTTACAATATCCCCGTAATCCTAGAAAAAAGCTGAGCCAAAACCATCCAGACCTGGGCTACTATTTCTCGAGATAGAAAGAATGGCATCCTTTATCTCCACCTTAGATGGTTCATGACAAAGATCAATATTCTCCTATTCAGAAACCATAGGAGATATTATATCAACAAGGTTAGCTGTTCGATTGGGTCCTACACCTGTTAAGAAAGTTCGAAAATACCTTACTGCACCCTCATGAACAGCTTCCATAGAATCCAATACTTCTCCATTTGGAAGTTTCAATGAATGAATAATATTCTTCTTCCTCCTTTGGTTCACAAATGCATGAAAGAACTTTGTATTGTTATCCCCCACCTCCAACCATTTCTTTTTGGCTAGCTGAGAAATACGAATCTCCTCCCTCTTTTCCCATGCTTCTAGCTTGAGTTTATTAAGGAAAAAATCTTCCTCCATTTCAAACGAATACCCTTCTTGAAGCTGAGCCTCTAGAGCCTCCATACTTTCCTCCTATTTTTTAATGTTCAGTTGTACATGTCCAAAAACCTGTTTGTTCCAGTTTCGAATTGCAACTTTCATATATTTCAATTTACCAGCAAGTTTAGCTAAACTCGAACCATGAGACTCCTCCCTCCAGGCTTCCTCCATGCAAGACTTAAAAGACTGGTGCATGCTCCACATATTCTGATACCTAAAGGGAGAGGGACCATACCAATGCAGATTTCTATGAAATCGAATAATCAATGGGTTATGATCTGAAGTCCTCCTCTTTCCTTACTCAAAATAAATATTTGGCAAAACTTGGAGAAAATTCGAATTATAGAGCACCCTATCCAGTTTTTCCCAACTCCGAGAATTACCACTGTGACCATTACACCAAGACATGTTGTTGCCAGTACCAACCAAATCCATAAGACCACAATAAACCAAGCAATTGTTAAATTCCTCCATAGCCGATAATAGCCTCATATGATCACCAATACATTCCAAATCTGAACGGATAATATTAAAATCTCCCGCCACTAGCCAAGGGAAATCATCCCTCTTTACAAACTCCAAATCATTCCAAAGTTCCCAGTGATCTGTTTGACGACATTTAGCATAAACAAAAGAAGCCACGAAAATCTGGTCCACAGAACTAAAAATACCCGAAATGACTTGATCAGACATATGTTGTAACTCAAAGTGCACTTCTTTTCCCCAAAATATCCAAATTTTACCCCCCACTAAAGCATTCGCACAAAAATTAAGAAAATTTAGAAAGTTAGCCCATTGCGACATCAGACTTTCATCAAAAAATGGCTCTGAAAGAACCAAAATAGAAGGCGAAAAATTCCTCATTAACTTATGTAAACAATTTTTCGACGTGCCTAAACCGCGCACGTTCCATACTAGAATTGTATTAATCATAAATCAAGTTTCTTTGGACGGGTGATAACCCATTGAGACTTCTTCTCACTTTGCCCATTAATATCTTTCAACTTAACAATCGAAACATGTAAATCATCATCTGAACCAAAGCCTTTTTCCAAAGGGAGTTTCTTAAAATTATTTGTCTCTACCTCCCTATCTGATTCACAATTATATGGGACACACCTGACCATAAAGGTACACTCTTGTCCAAAATTTCTGTAACCATATTACTAGACGTCATCAACTGATCACGCACTACTATGCCATCTTCCACTATCAGAATATCAGCATCAGGAGCACCCAAGACTGGTTCAACACTCTCCTCCCTCTGCACAATCTTATAGTGATTTATATTTCACTGCAAAGTCTCCACTTTAGGCCTCAAATCTTCAGGAACAAACTCCCCCTCTTCCATCTCACGTTGCGGAACTGTCTCAACCACTGGAAAAATTTGTGATGTGTTTGCACCCTCTTGAGCCTAAGCCCCCTCTACAGGTTCTTCGACAATGCATGGATCTATCAATTCTCTCTAGACTTCCTTCCCTTTATCCAATTTCTTCACACGCCAAACTTCTTGTTTATTTTCTTGTCTTCCATATTCCGTATCCTTATTTCTATCCCTAATTTTTTGTTTCCTTTCACCCCCTCGACATACCACCTTTGAATGCCGCTGTCTACGACATTTCTCACAATAAAATCCTTACTTTTCTTACCTCACTTCCTGTCAAATTTTTTGATTTGTAGAAACAACAATTGGGAAAGCATCCACCTGATCTGCCAATAAATCCACATCCACGCACATTCTCGCACCCGTAGCCCTAGTTCGATTAAGCGTAGCATTGTCAGTTCCCAGGTATCGACCAAACCTCGTGGCTAGAATTTGTAAGCAATCAAGTCTGTACATGTGCATCACAAGACCATGGATAAAAAATCATTGAGGGGCCAAGGATGGTTCCTGCTTTAGGTTGAAATCCTTTGACCATCAAAAAATATGAAACGAAAATCCAGCCGAAATCCTTCCTTCACGAGACCATCCATGAAGAAAATCTCGTTCATTCTTCATTTGAACAAGACAGAAGGGATCTCCGAAAGGCCCCACGACTTTATAATATTCAAACGGATAACATCAATGGATGGTCTAGATCGCAAACATTTCAGAACCAACGCAAACCTAAAATCTTTCGCCACTTTGTTCATCTCAGCCTCCAAGAATATAAAACCAATATCTCCATCAACATCAACTGGATATCTCATGTCTAGTTTGAAAGAAGAAGACGACGGGTTAACAACATTAGCATTAGAAAGTGATACTACATGGGCATATAATAAAGGTCTTGAACCACCTTTCGAAAGAGGCCCCACTAGTGGAGGATCCCCTAGAGGGCCGGTAGGTGCCACCATTGACTTCTACACAGTAAGCATCTTACGTCAACGAGAATGGAAGAGAGACATACCTGATTTAGAATGATTCAGAGTACCGGCAGAAGAAAGCTTGATGAAATTCAAAGTCCTGGAAAACCACTAGGCGGCGAAGTGGGTGACCATAGTTGCAGCTAATGACTTTTCTCTCTGGTGAAATTCTTATAGTAGGAGGAGGCTCAGGAATTCTCCTATGCAAATCCCGAAAACGGCATCGTCTGACTCTCTTCTACGAAACCTCGAAACAGCACCTAGTCATTGTCGTCTCAAGGGCTGAGAGTCCCTTCGTTGTCGTCGCGAGATTTTTCGAACTCGCCATAGTCCCACCACCATCTTCGTAAACCTCCTCTGCAAATCCCGGAAAAACCACCCTCTGCAACCTTTGCTTTGGTGTGCAGGGCCACAAAGAGCCAGATCCAAAGGAACAGCGACCACAGTTGGATAGGTGATATTGGCGTGGCTTGAGTGGCGATCAGCAGCAGCGTGGCCAGTGGTGGTCGTGCGCACGGCGTCTCGTGCAAGAGTGCAGCATGGCCAGTGGTGGTCGCGCGACAGCGCGCGGGCGGTGGGGATGGGTCGTCGCCGCCGTTGCAGATCTGAATCGCGAGAGCTAGGGCTTCAAGGACTTTGCTTGTCAGACACTAGGAGACCAAGCCGTCTAGAGATTTTCCTATGAAGAGGCGATGTCCGACGATGGAGGCTCTAGGGTTTGCCAAAATATTTTTACTTATGTTATTTTTTTTTATTAGATGAGAGCTATTTTTTTGAAGATCAAGAAATGGAAAGTATTGGTTCAAATACTACAAATATGGGAAAAAAAAATTGTGACATGATTGTTACAAGTCTTATGTATAATTGATATCGTTAGATTTATATTGATGCACAATAGGAAGGTCGGATGGAAAAGTGTTGGGACTCAAAGACTATTGATGAATGGGAAAAGAGGGTGCTGCTCTAGGGACATATTCATTTCTATTAAAAAATTATGTCCAAGCATATGAATTCGAATGTTTAAAGGACATAGTATTGTTGTATGGGTTTGTATTATTGGATATATTTGGTTATTTAGATATTATTTTTATGTCATATTCAATAATAATGGAATGAAATAGGAATGTATAATGGAATGGAAAATGAAATGGTACTAAACTGAATAACTATTGATGTTTTTCATTCCTACTATTCTGATTAATTTTTCTAACTAATTTTAAAAATATAAGACATTGCACATTAAAATAATTTTAGAATTTTTTTCCTATAGGAAGCATAGATAAATCAAATAAAAATATATTGGTCCTGATATTGTTCTAACAAATAATTTTAAATGATTTAGTAACCATTTTAAATCATAATGCTCATACATGTTAATTTCTAAAAATTATGTTATTAAAATTATTGCAGCTTAATTAATGTTTTGACAAGTAATTTAACAAAAAACACACATAAACTGACATACCCATTTTAATCATTTCAAACATGTTTTACCAATCACTTAACACGATCTTTTTTTTTTTTCAAAAATTCCTTTTTCACTAAAGGGTCAAATAACTTTTGTAATTATTTGAAATTTTTTTTTCATTCCTTTTAAAAAGGTAAATGGGGACTAAATTAAGCCTTGACCCATTAGCAGTTTTTTTGGCACTGAATATTTATTTGGAACTCAGAAGTTCTTTAGAAAAGGAAAGGAAAATATGAAGGAATCCACTTTTTCATGTTTAGTTATTAAGGAAAGTAAGAAAAGAAAAACAAAAAAGATTACAAATTAGTAAATAAAAATATGATTTTACACACCATTTACATTTGATTTTTATTATTTTTTAACTATATTAAAATAATTTGTCTTTTTTAGTAGTATTTGGTAGAGAAACTGTTAGCCTTCGTGCAATCCCAAGAGGGGGGTGAATTGGAGATTTAAAAATTTATGCCTAGATTTATCTAATCCAATAATCAGTATTACGCAACCTAGGGGCAATCTAAGCAATTTCAAGCCCAAACAGATATTTAACCAATAAGCATAAACATACAGGTGCAGAAAATAAAGTGCGATAAATAAACTGACACCAGATATGTTACCGAAGTTCGGCCAAAACTACCTACGTCCCTGCCTTGGCTCACCAGTACAAGGATTCCACTATGATTCACTTAACAGATGGAGTGTCACCATTACAACCAGGTCAATTAGCGGGGCTGACCTCAACCTACACCTTACCAGGATGGTGTACTTAACTTTCCTAACCGAGTATAAGCCAATTCGGGACTATTCCATAGGGCTAGTCTCCCTCTTCAAGCCCACGCCTGGAATACAACAAACAATTACAATTTTGCATACAAATAAATGCTTCTTAACTAAGAAAACATATACAACGATATAGTCCATAAAATATACAAGCACGGATGATAGTAAATGTGCTCAGTGCTTAATATTGTGCTAAACACTCAATCAAATGTAAATCTATAGTTAATGATCTAGAGTGTATTTCCAAACAAACTTTGAAACAAACAATAAATGTAAATCAATCACCACAAGTTTCGAAGTGTTCTAACAATAATATTCAAAATATCTCAAACAAGATTTTCTCAAAGTAATGGTTCAAGAGATATTTGAAAAATATGTAAGCTTGTGACAAATATTTTACAAATCAAAATCACACAAGCTTGATGAGTCTTGCAACCAAGATGCAAAGACTTACTAGCTACAAGGGTTTTCCCACATAAAGATTTATTGATTAAATCAGGGGAAGTACCTTAACTAGAACTCTCTATGAAAAAATCATAATCAATCAACAACTATGAGAGTTTAAGCACTTTGAATCACTCAACAACAACACTCTTACAAACTTAGATGTCTCAAAAGAATAGCAAAGAGTGGATGTATGAGCTTATATGTGAAGAAAAGGCACTGAAAATTTCAGAGGATTTTCAAGTTAATCTAAGTGCTAATCATATCTTAATTTTGCAAATGAGCTTGTATATATAGTCATAGGCAAAATTATAACCGTTAGGGACTCAATGGGTATTATTAAAAATATTTTAAAAGTGTTTAAAAAAATTAACCCTATTTAACCCCAAATTACCGAGGTAAAAATAAAACCAACACGAGAGTTTCAGGTGCTCGGGCCACAGTTCGATCGCCCAAATAGACACACTAAGAAAAGTTATTTTTGAAGTTCGAGTGCCCGAATATGGGCTTGGTTCGCTAAATTGAGGCGATTCTCTAGAAGTCCGCGATTCGGTTGCCCGGTCTAAAGTTTTGTACGCCGAACTCAGGTTAACTTTTGACCCATCCACGGTTCGGTCAACTGAGGCAATTTGAACTACCATGTTTGGTCGCTCGAATGCCTTTATATTTTAACCTAAGGTCCTTTTCTTTGCTTTAAAATTTTCCATGATAATATGAGAACTATGTTAGGGCTTTGTGCTCTTAAGTGTGGGAACCTAAGGTCCATCTAAGGTCATTTTGAGTATATCATCCTACCATGCATGATTATTACAGTCCATAATTAAACTACAACCCTGATCGAAGAATATAATAAAACAATTACAAATACAACACACTATTCTTCAATCTTCTATTTGATCACCATACACCATCATCATGATATAGCATTCTGTTCAATTTTACGTGTAGAGTGAACTTGTATGTAAGTTCATGACAAACATCATAACCAAGTGTATTGATATTTGATCTTGCCAAATAAAGAGTTTAGTTTTGATATTTGATCTTGCCGAAAAGTATATGTAAATATATATATATATATATATATATATATATATATTTCCCCTTTTTGATATTGTCAAGAAATAATGGGGATACTTGCTGAAAAAGAAATTTTAATTTAAAAACAAGCAAGCACAAATTTTCTAGTTTGTCAACTAAACACATACTAAAATATAACCAAAAAACCATGACCATAATGATCCTAAAAATTTAACAATCACATGCAAGATCATATGTCAAATTAAATGATTGTGGAAAATCAACATGTTTCAAATTATGATTTTCAATAAAACATTTCATTCAATCACATGCCACACTTGATTCAACAACAGATCTAAGTTAAAAAGTTTGTGAGCATAATATGATAGACATTTTAATTTTAGATGCTCCCCCTATCAATTTTGAATTCATGCTTAGATACAGCGAACTGCTTATACTAAACAATGATCAATTTCATTAGGTATGCCAAGTAGTATAAGGAATCATTTTTAAGTCTTTTAAAACAAATATACTGGATTAAGATTTATTCATTTTACCATGCAACCAGTATAATCATCCCTATGGATTACACATGCATAAGAAAATATACATTAAGGAATGAAAGAATGCTTATAACCTAGAATAATTCATATCTATTTATAGACTTTTATACACTGGATATGATGTTTAGGGTTTTCTGAAGAGCCTCAATATTCAAGAATGAGAATTGATACGTATGAATCCTTTAAGCTCTTTATCTAGGGATGGAGCTGAGCTCCCCTAATTGTTCTCGATGATTATGTGGGGATGAAATTAAAAATTTTTAGTTTTCACTCATCATTTCAAAAATATTTTATCATTAATTTTATCATAATCATCTATGTACAAAGTTTTAATTTTGGGAAAGTTCCTGTCAAAATTTTGACAGCATGCAGTCTGTAAATTGGAAGTTTTCCCATAAAACATGTATTTAATAGGTTCAAATAAGCAATTTATAATTTAATTTAAGACACACGAGAACCTATATCCACTACCAGCATGCAATACACATCAACTACATCTGTCATGCAGGAGGCATTCTATACAAGGATGCAATCCAATAGTATAATCAACTCAAGATATTCAGTATAGATCAATAGTAGTTTGTGTTTAGAAAAGGTATAAACTATCCATCAAATAAATTTTAGCCATTTATTGAATCATGGATAGTGTGCTGCAATGCTATACACATGGGCATAAAAGCATAAACGATATAAGAATATGAGAGCATTCAAATTTATATAGACATGAACGATAAATGCTCCCCCTAAATTATGTACTCTACTCATTTTATGCCATCATATGCTTTAAGTTTCTTGGCCAAGTGACTTAAGGGTATTCAATGATATAAACTTGGCATTTCGATTATAGGTTTATCGGACCAAAAAGTCACAATGAATATCTTTTCTGTGTGCTAAGCCTATCTTGTCTCTTTTCTTATGAATCTCAATACGTGTGAGAGGCACAAATTTGAATGGCTTTGAACTTTTAGTGATCGTGCATAGGTTTCCTTTAAAATGTGTTTCTTCTTCTAGATTGAGACCTAGGCGATCATATTAGCCATTCAACTCATCCCTAAGTATATAAAACTCTAAAAGATATGATTTAATCATTTGAGAGCTTGTGAAGCAAAGTAGAATAAATACTCTTAACAATTAAATTATCATTAGGTTTAGAAGAGTATTTAGAATGAGTGGACATGATTTAGGAAATTCGCATGGAATTGAATATGTCCAACAGTTAGGCAAAGAGCATTTATGAGTATATGAATTTTCTTGAACAATGCTCTTTAGAGAATGGAAAGTATCCTATATATATGATTATGATTTGTAGCAAGGATACAAACCGATGGACAGGTATAATCTCTACTAGATATGATCATGGTTTGGTAAATACTGCCTATGTCCCCCCCTTGGCTCACCAGCACAAGGATTCCACTACGGCTCACTTAACGAGTGGAGCAGCACCGTTACAACCAAGTCAATTAGCAGGGCTGACCTCAACCTACGCCTTACTAGGATGGCGCACCTAACTTTCCTAACTTGTACTAAGCCAATTTGAGACTATTCCACAGGGCTAGTCTCTCTCTTCAAACCCACACCTAAAATACAACAAATAATTACAATTTTGCGTATAAATAAATGCTTCTTAACTAAGCAGACATGTACAACGATACATTCCAGATAATATGCAAGCACAGATGATAGTAAATATGCTCAGTGCTTAATATTGTGCTAAACACTCAATCAAATGTAAATCTATAGTTAATGATTTAGAGTGTATTTCCAAGCAAACTTTGAAACAAACAATCTGTCGCGACGTCTCGGGAGTGCGTGTGCCCCGGGCGGCGAAATTAAAATCATTGATTTTAATTTTCAATAATAAACCATACCATATTAACTTACCAAATATAATGTAATTAAAGTTCTAATGTATTAAATACACAATATCACCAAAAATACTAAGATACTAAACATATAATATAGCTAAAATTCTAGAATACTAAATACAATTATAATTCTAAGATGCTATATATAATACAACTAAAATATTAACCTACTAAAGTCCTAACATGCTATACAATATGATTAAAATTCTAAACTACTAATGATATGATATAACTATGATTACACATGAACCTTAGATGTCAACATATATATGATTACCTACATTAGGAATACAAACAAATACAACAAAACCTAAACAGGGGAAGTTAATATTAAACTAAATCAACAATATACTCCTTTCAACAATAATAGTTAATATATACACAAACTCTAGAGAAATCAATATGCCACAAGAGGGGAACCCTAAAAATAAATATGGAAATAATTTTAATTTTATCAAAGAGTGTTCAATAATATAGAAATACTAGAAATTGATATGCAATGATGTGGACAAAAATCAATGTACAATAATAAGACCAATAGTAATAGGAAAATAACTCAAACCCTAAAACAATACTTAAACATAAAATTATCAATCTTCTAAAAACATGAAAACTACCAAAGTCTTAAACAAACCTAGATATAAAATATGAAATGATTTAAATAATGAGTAACCATAACTAAAATCCTACACACGTTTAAATAACACAAAATAAACTAAAGGAAAATTTAAACCATATTAACATGATAAATCTGACCTCTACAAACCTAAATATTAACATACAAAAAAACTTAAAATAATACTAAAACAATACAAATCGTAAATCATACAATATAAATTAAAACTAGAAACTAGATGCTGAATAATACAAAATCACTTGCCGGCATCAGCCTAGAATTCTCACCACTGAACTACAGCCACAATATAACAACAATAATGTGAATATACAATATTACATAATAATATAACAATAAATATATATGTATATGAGGATATAACAAACACAAATATAATGCCTAAAAATATTACCTTTGGAGTAGGAGCCGTGTGTGTGTCTGTGTCTGTGGGTATGGATGGTGTGTGTCTGTGTGTGCTCTGTTCATGTGCAGCGTGTGTGTGTGGTTGGTCGTGTGTATGGTGTGTGTCTGTGTGTGCTACGTTTTTGTGTTTATTGTGTGTGTGTGTGTGTGAGAGCAAGGAGGCTTACCGTGGAGGAGGCACGGCTGGGGAGACGATGGAGGCAGAGGCCTGAGCAACAAAAGTTGCAGAGGATCGCTGGAGACGCTGGCCTGAGCAGGGGCTGTTGGTGAGGCTCGCCGGAGGTTCGGGTTCAGTCTGGTATTGATGGAGAACGCCGGTGATGGTTGAAGCTGCTGCTGCTATCGCTAGAGTCGCGACCCAAGGGGAAAGGAGATGGTGCTTGTGGTTGCCGACGAGATGACGTGCGTGAGGGCTTGGGGTCTGTGGCTAGTTCTGGAGTAGAAAGCGGAGGGCAAGGGAGTGGTGCTCTGATGGAGGCCGGAGTAGCCGCTGCTGCTGGATGTTTAGGAAGTTGTTGGTCCAGGGCCGCTGTGGTGCTCCGGCGGGAGATTGTGCAGGAACAGTGGGGCTGGTATGATGGTGGTGGCTCGGCCGGAAGATGGGGAAACAGGGGAAGAGCAAGGGGACTGAGAAACAGAGAGGGAGAGCAGAGGGTTTGAGAAAGAGAATGAGGTTTTTTTTTTGGTTTATTTTTCTTTTTGGCCTCCGGTTGCGCTGCTGTGTGTGCGCCCCCCACTTTTGGTTGTGTTCCTCCTTGCCCTCATATATAAAAAAATTGGCAACCCTAAAACAAACCTTCCCTTTTTGATTTTATTTTATTTTATTTTATTTATGCTTTTGGTAATAATGAAGAGGGAAACAATATTAATAATAATAATCATAATAATACAAATATCAATAAGGTAATAATAATACTACTAAATAGTAAATAGTAATAAATAATTATAGTAAAATAATAATAATAATAAAATAATAATAACAATATCAATATTAATAAAAATAAAATAATAATAATATTATTAAAAGTAATAAATATTAATAATAATAATGATAACATAATAATAATAATAATAATAATAATAATAATAATAATAATAATAATAATAATAATAAACAATAAATAATACAATAAAATAAATGAAAAATACAAGTAATTATAGTAAAGTAAAAATAAAATAAACGTACTAGTAATAATAAATAAAAATGAAAAATAATAATAATGATAATAGATATGCTAGTAATATAGGAAAATATAATAATAATAATAATAATAAAGTATTAATTTTGAAGAAAATAATAATAATAATAATAATAATAATAATAATAAGAATAATAATAATAATAATAATAATAATAATAATAATAATAAGGTAATAGTAAAAATAATAGTGGCAATAGTAATAATCCAAAATAATTATAGTAAATTAATAATAATAAAAAATAATAAAAATAATTATAAGAAAGTAATAATAATAATAATAAAATAAAAACAAAAAGGGAACCCCTTGTTCTATTTTGTTAGGGCAAAAATAGGGTGTCTACAGCTGCCCCTCTTTGAAGGCTTAGTTGCTTCTATGTAACGGTAGGAACTCTCCTACATTTTTGTAGCAACAAGCCTGCAAAGATAAAAGACACCTATTTTAGCCAAGCCATTCAACTATCTGGGCTTTTCAATCAGGTATTGTTTGCTTTTGCCAATTAAGGATAATTTGCACTGAATGTAAGAATCCAAACGCCAAAGTATGTGAGAATGACTTGCACTGGGTTTGAGAACTCGAGCGCCAAAGCACATGAGAATGACTTGCACTGGGTTTGAGAACCCGAGCGCCAAAGCACATGAGAATGACTTGCACTGGGTTTGGGAACCCGAGCGCCAAAGCACATGAGAATGACTTGCACTGGGTTTGGGAACCCGAGCACCAAAGCACATGAGAATGACTTGCACTGGGTTTGGGAACCCGAGCGCCAAAGCACATGAGAATGACTTGCACTGGGTTTGCGAACCCGAGCGCCAAAGCACATGAGAATGACTTGCACTGGATTTGCGAACCCGAGCGCCAAAGTACATGAGAATGACTTGCACTGGGTTTGAGAACCCGAGCGCCAAAGCACATGGGAATGACTTGCACTGGGTTTGGGAACCCGAGCGCCAAAGCACATGAGAATGACTTGCACTGGGTTTGAGAACCCGAGCGCCAAAGTACATGAGAATGACTTGCACTGGGTTTGCGAACCCGAGCACCAAAGTACATGAGAATGACTTGCACTGGGTTTGGGAACCCGAGCGCCAAAGTATATGAGAATGATAATAAACAAATAAATAATATATCAAAAACAATAAAATAAATGAAAAATAAAAATAATTATAGTAAAGTAAAATAAAAATAAAGATAATAAAAGTGCTAGTAAAGTACTAATAATATAGGAAAATAATAATAATAAAATAATAATAATGAAAATAAGAAAATAAGAGGGGACCCCGTGTTTTATTTGGCTGCCCCTCTTTGTAGGCTTAGTTGCTTCAATGTAACGATAAGAACTCTCCTACGTTTTTGTAGCAACAAGCCTGCAAAGATAAAAAACACCTATTTTAGCCAAGCCATTCGACTCCCTATGGCTTTTCAGGTTAATCAAGAGTTGTTTATTTCTACCAACCAGAGATGATATGCATTGAATGTAAGAATCCAGGTTGAGGTACACAGGGATGGCTTGCTGCGAATGTAAGAATCCGAGCCGTAGGGACACAATGATCCAGCCATGGGACACAATGATGGCTTGCTTCGAATGTAAGAATCTGAGCCGTAGGGACACGATGATCCAGCCATGGGACACAATGATGGCTTGCTTTGAATGTAAGAATCCGAGCCGTAGGGACACGATGATCCAGCCATGAGACACAATGATGGCTTGCTTCGAATGTAAGAATCCAAGCCGTAGGGACACGATGATCCTGCCATGGGACACAATGATGGCTTGCTTCGAATGTAAGAATCCGAGCCGTAGGGACACGATGATCCAGCCATGGGACACAATGATGGCTTGCTTCGAATGTAAGAATCCGAGCCGTAGGGATACGATGATCCAACCATGGGACACAATGATGGCTTGCTTCGAATGTAAGAATCCGAGCTGTAGGGACACGATGATCCAGCCATCTCAACCAGTAACAAGATGTGAATGCAAAGTCGGGAAAGTTGTTACTCTATTTGGAAAATGCACTTGGGGTAAAAATTCGAATGTCAACGAATGAATCCCCTATCTTTGGGATTTGTTGCCCCAGTTCAAAATAAATCAACGTGTGTCTGGGGTCAACTTGCCCTAGTTTTCCAAGTAAATCAATGTGTGCTTAGGGTCAGTTACCCCAATACAACTAAAATCTCTCCATCAAGGATGTCAAATAATCATTTGGAAGCTCAAGACAAGTGTGAAGGGTGCTCTATTGCTGCTTGTGATGCTAGAATGCAATGATATGATACTATATTTATGCATGTTACTAACTTATAATGCAATGATATGTTGCTATTAATATGCATGCTGCTAACTTATGATTATATGTATGCATTTTTTATTTTTTATTTTTTGTGTAATGTATGAAACACACAATGGTGATGCATGAGATGTATGGTAACGCATGGAATGCATGACAATGCGTGAAATTTGGGGTAATGCATGACAATGCATGGATCTTTTCTCCTAATGATCTCATCTTTGGTCTCTACATGAAATTCGCCACATTTGAATGGATCTGTAATGGATCTTGGCTTAATCTTCTTTATTCATCTGGTCATGAAAGTGATCAACTCAGCTCAAAAATCGCAAAATCTGCCCCAGTTGAATGGACCTACAACTGATCTTGACTCTGATTTCCTATTCCAATCCGATAAGAAAGTGCTTGAATGGGACCTACTGAGACTCAACTCGGAATTTACCCCAGTTAAATTCATCTGCCACCGATCTTGACTCTATTGTTGGATTCCTTTTGAACTTGACATAACATTTGCTGCTCTTTCTCCACAAGGATCTTCTTTATAGAAATTTCTGGTAATTCTAAAACTCTTTGACTATCTATCTTTTTTTAATGCTCTAAAGAATAAGAAGGGTTCCTCTTTTTTTTTTTTTTTAAGGAACAAGGAATGATTATGCAACTCTGACATCAACTTGCTAAATCAAAAGGCCATTTGCACAAAATAAATGTTTTACCATGTTTCAATGCTATCATAGGAAAAATTCATGCCAGTATTCAAAAGTCATGTAACGTTGATTTCCCAGCTTAGATGACTATCATTCTCTTCAACTGCCCCTGTTTCATCAACTCATGCTTTGATCTCAAGATGGTCTTTAAGACTCGGGACGAAACATAGGCTTAAGGATATAGGATTTCAGAATAAAAGGAAAACTAAGGCTCAACAATACCACCCCAAATAATGTATTATGCCCCCAGTTCGAGTTGAGGCGCTTTTGCAAGATGTTGACCGAACTTGTTATTTAAACAAGCTGCCTACGTACCTTTTCAGGATCAGGTCATTACGTAGTTCAGACTCAATATTGAGTCTGACAAATCATTTAAGACAATAATGTATACCAATCTGGTCAGGACTTTCATTTGGACCGTAATGTAGGCTAAGGATATGGGTTAAAGAAGAAAGGAGTTACATAAGGCTCAAAATCATCAATTTCATTAAGGGTAATTTGGTCAAAGATCACATATGTAGTAAGTCCCTTATTCTCTTTCTTCTTCCTCCTGTTTTTCTTTTTTCTTTTTTTTCTTGTTAATATTCTTTTCCTTCTTTTACCGTAACTTTCACTTTTCCTTTTATAAAGGAATCTTGTCTTCATTTTCATTTGAACTTCAATTGGGACCAATCTTTTAAGAATTGCCCCAGTGTGGGGTGTGATCCTTCGACGGGTTAATCAAGGAATGAATTTTTCAGGCTCAAAAGGGTTGTCAAGGGATTTCTTCTTTTACTTTCTTTTGGATAGCAGAAAAATGGCCTGCCATCATTTTGGTAATGACTATTGTCTCAAACGATTTGCCAAACATTAAGGGACCCAAACCCAGGTTGGATTTTTGGTGATCTGACTTTTAAGAAAAAGATGGTTTAACATTCAGGCTCAATTTGGTTAACAAATGGTAAATCATTGTTTGGGTTCTTTTTAGGGATAACTGGTCGGCCAAAAAGGGCCATCCATCAAAGCATGTGAGATTAATTGATAGGAAATTATCAGAACAGCGTAGCCACTTCTGAAAGTAACAAAAAGCTTCTTCATAACGTCTGAATTCAATGATTGTTTCATCCTTTAACATCTCTTTCTAGCTCATGAACACTGGCAATATTACTTTCCCTATTCCGGCATAAAACATAAGTAAACAAAATTTGGCAACTAGACTCTTGATGCAAGTAAGATAACTAAATGCATAATTCATTTTATTGAATATAGAAAATATTCTGAGACACAGGCGTCCACGGACTACAAAAAGTAAATAACAATGGAAAACAAAAGAACATCAATTGAAAAGGATTAGATAGTCAAAAGTTCGGTACTCCGTCACTTTAACCTTGGTGGATAACGACTGAAACCATTGATTTGGGAACCTCCCTGATATGTTAACCACTTCCTTCCTCATGTTTGGGCAAAGGATTCCCTTGGACTCCTGGTTGCTTGTCATCAAAAGCTAACCATCCAGCATCTCTTAATGATTGCACCTTATGCTTGAAGGCCCAACATCTGTCAATAGTATGGCCGGGAGAGTTAGCATGGTACTCACAACAAACCCCAGGATCATACCACTGTGGAAGAGGGTTCGCAACGGGCATCCCAAGGATTGCAGATACCATCCCCTTTTCCCGCAGCTGAGGAAATAATTCGGCATATGTCATGGGAATAGGGTCCACCCTACGGAAGTTTTTGGTCACAAACCTGTCTTGGGTTTGCTGATTCGGTGGACCAGAGTGAACAATCTGGGGCCTTGTGCCTGTATGCGCCATTTGATTTACCATGGGCTCAAAACCAAAGTTTCTTTTGGTCCATTGGTTCCCACCTCTGGTGTACTGATTCTTCCAATTAAACTGCCCCTGTATCATTTGTGCCTCTTCTTCCTTCTTCCTATTAGTCCACCTTTTGCCTAAACCAGTTTCTATGCCGCTATCCTTGACTAGGCCTGCCTTGATATCACCTTCAATTCTTCCTCCCGCAGCCACAATGTCCATAAAATCATGGGGAGTTGCTCCCCGAAGGTGCATACGGTAGGGGTCTTTTAATGTGCTCACGAACAAGGAGATGGCCTCTCGGTCACTCACCGGGGGGTCCACTTGGATCGACATATCCCTCCACCTATAAGCATATTCTCTGAATGTTTCGGTGGATTTCTTCTCCATCTCTTGTAGAGTCATGCGATCAGGCGCCATTTCCATCACATGGCGGTAGTGAGTGATAAAGGCATTAGCCAAGTCCTTCCAAGTGCGGACCCGAGCCTTATCTTGTTGAATGTACCAACGGATAGCGGACCTGGTCAAACTGCTTTGAAAGCAATGCATCATTAGTTTTTCATCGTCTGAGTACGCGGCCATTGCTTGGCAGTACATCACTAAATGTGTTCGAGGGCACCGGGTCCCGTCAAACTTTTCAAAGTCTGGCATTTTAAACTTCGGCGGCAGGGTGACTTTCGGCACCAAGCAAAGGTCATTTGGATTAACTGAATCGAAAGTATTAGAACCTTCCATTGCTTTTAAACGCTCTTCTAATACGTTGCAACGACGCTCAGCCTCAGATTTACTGATCCCCATATCAGAAGGTACTAATGTAGGAGTTCCTACTACTGGGAACCCCTGTGCTGGCATAGCAGGGATGAAAGGAGGCATATTTGGCGGTGGACCCCTCATGACACCAGGCGGTGGAATTGATGTTTGTCCATGATCTGGGGTGAACCCTGGGGGATGAGCGGGGTCCACATCTACTTCGGGATCAACATGCACTGCCTTTCCCTTGTTCATCAGTAACTCCAGAACCTTACTTATCTTGTCATTTATTTCTTCTTGTCCTTGTTCTAGACCCAAGACTCTATTTTCCAATTGTTCACTCATTTCTCTCGCTCTTCGCCTGGTATTGTACTGATGCGTGGTGGTCTCAATTATTGCTTTATATTACTCAAACGACCTCTTTGAACTGAAAACCAACAATTTCCTCTTTAGAATCATGAATGCACAATTATGTACTGAATATGTTTTGATGCATGATTAGGGTATGCAATAGGTGTTTATGCATGGATGCAACTAGTGCACTTATATATACAAACAAAGATATAAACATGCATGCAGCCTATCGTGCATGACTATGTATGATATGAAATGCATGAATATGATGTCCTAAATTACTACTTAACTAGAATTCTAGAAAAATCCCACTAATAAAACGGGTCAAGATTAACATGACCATTGATGAGCCACGATTTCAATTCAATTTCTCCCTTACCCATTCATTTCCTTGATGATGGTCCATGTACCTCAGATTCTATAAAGGGTCAAATTATGTTCTGAGATTGGGGTTGACCCAGGCAAGTCAACCCATCGGATTCATTCAATGTGGACTTATGGACTTTAGTGTGCATTTGGGCCTCAAGTATTTTAAAATATGGGCTTCGAACTATTTCATGATGGGTTAAGGTCCTAGTTGAAAAGGAATTGGGCTTGGATTACTTGAAAAAATGTTGGCCCGAATTTGTAGGTGATAGGGCTGAAGCCTATTTTTGGAAATCTGGGTTTGACCCTCTTTGGAAATCATATCTGGGCCAAGTTTTCACTTAGGAAAATGTCGGGCCTAGGTTTGTTTTTAAAGAATTGGGCCCGATTTATTTG
Source organism: Malania oleifera (assembly GCF_029873635.1). Taxonomy (NCBI): domain Eukaryota; kingdom Viridiplantae; phylum Streptophyta; class Magnoliopsida; order Santalales; family Ximeniaceae; genus Malania; species Malania oleifera. The sequence continues at coordinate 28,180,619 of NC_080417.1, forward strand.
AAAAGGATTGGGTCGACCCATATTTCATGATGGGCTGAGGCCTTAGTTGAAAAGGAATTGGGCTTGGATTACTTGAAAAAATGTTGGCCCGAATTTTTAGGCAATAGGGTTGAAGCCCTCTTTTGAAATCTGGGTTTGACCCTTTTTGAAAATAAGGCATGGGCCAAGTTTTTGCTTAGAAAAAGGTCGGGCCCAAGTTTGCTTTTAAAGAATTAGGCCTGAGTTATTTGAAAAGGGTTGGGCCGACCCATATTTTTAAAATGTTTGGGCCAAGTACTTCATTTTTTTGAAAGGATGGGCCATGGTCTCATTATTGGGTTTTTTCAGAATACTGGCTAAGTAGTATGTAAGTCTAAAATGAATGCAGAATGCATGGTATAATACAAGGTATCTCACACCATATATACAACATACTATACGTGGAGTAGGATGTGGCTCCTGTCCCAACCCAAGGTAGGTATATATATACAGGGTTCTTCATGGCTCTATCCTAGTTAAGGAAGACTATAGACAAGTATGTGTGGGTAGGCTCTAATTCTTATATACAAAAGGTTCCCAATCTAACCTCCATCCTCACCCAAGAGGGGTTTAGACAAAGTTTAAATTGAGCGGAGTGGTTCGCGGGTCCCCACAAGCCCTGCCACGTGGGGACAAACGCTATTACACTCCTATCTAATCCTAGTAAGGAAAGCTCGGGTATAGAGCGTGAGAGTGTGTGATTTTAATTTTTAACCTAATCCCACTATCCCCACATTTATTCACATGCTATAAACAATATGGAAACAAGATATTTACAATTAATATATATATTCAAAAGATAAGGAAATACAATATATGCAATTAATATGTTTATTCACAAAAAATTTGGAAACAAAAATAAGGAAACAGAATATTTACGATTAGTATACAAAATATCTACTTATTCAAAATATCTTACAATTAATAGGCTCTATTTAGAATATTTAGAAACAAAATATCTACAATTAATATTCACACAATTAGGAAACAAAATATTTTTAATTAAGTAGGGTTATTTGTAAATTATGGAAGCAAGATATTTACAATTAATTAAGGTTATTTACGAATTACAATATTCACAAAATAAGGAGTAATTAAAAGATTTATTAAATTTGAACATGGGATAATTTCTAATTAATTAATGGCTCGACTCTCTAATAGTCCCCAGCAGAGTCGCCAAGCTGTCGCGACGTCCCGGGAGCGCGTGTGCCCCGGGCGGCGAAATTAAAATCATCGATTTTAATTTTCAAGGAAAAATCATGGAATGTCGGAGTCGCCACTAACCTTTTAATATGGTTAGAACACATGATTACTACCCTATTAGGGGTAGAGTGGGTCTATGTTACCAGAGTTAGGCTCGGGAGTTCGGTTACGCGAGGGGAAGGCACAAGCACCCCCTTGCGCGCCCGTTCTTACGAACGGTACCTAATTAATTTGAAATTATCCCTAAGTTAATCTAATAAGTCTTTACATTACTCCTTTTATGAATTTAAAAATACATGTAAAAAAAATAAATAAATATATAAAGTAGTAAATAAATAAAGATAATATATACATATATATTCCCTCAGAGCATAGGGTAAGTGATGCCCGAAGGCTCATACCCCCGCAATAAAATCATAGGGATAAAAAATCAAAAATATTTTAATAAAATACATTCCCATATTTTGAAAATAGTATAGAAATTTTTAGTAGGAAAGTACTAGTATGGGAAGTTTTAATATATGATCATAGGATAATTAGCAATTACTAAAATATTTCAACTGTTAAAATAGGTAATAAAATACCATATATATTAAGATGCTACAAGAAGTAATACCCTATATATTGAAACACTTAAAATATCCCAATAAGTTATATATATGCTAATACTATAATAAATAGTCTCCTATATATTGAAATACTAAAAGTCACCGCCAATCAATTATTCATGCTAATATACAAAAGTTACCATAATAAGTAGTCCTCTATATGTATTAAAATGCTAAGAATATCAATAATAATAATAAAATACTCTAATACCATATATACTATGAAAAAATACCATAATAAACCATACCATATTAACTTACCAAATATAATGTAATTAAAGTTCTAATGTATTAAATACACAATATCACCAAAAATACTAAGATACTAAACATATAATATAGCTAAAATTCTAGAATACTAAATACAATTATAATTCTAAGATGCTATATATAATACAACTAAAATATTAACCTACTAAAGTCCTAACATGCTATACAATATGATTAAAATTCTAAACTACTAATGATATGATATAACTATGATTACACATGAACCTTAGATGTCAACATATATATGATTACCTACATTAGGAATACAAACAAATACAACAAAACCTAAACAGGGGAAGTTAATATTAAACTAAATCAACAATATACTCCTTTCAACAATAATAGTTAATATATACACAAACTCTAGAGAAATCAATATGCCACAAGAGGGGAACCCTAAAAATAAATATGGAAATAATTTTAATTTTATCAAAGAGTGTTCAATAATATAGAAATGCTAGAAATTGATATGCAATGATGTGGACAAAAATCAATGTACAATAATAAGACCAATAGTAATAGGAAAATAACTCAAACCCTAAAACAATACTTAAACATAAAATTATCAATCTTCTAAAAACATGAAAACTACCAAAGTCTTAAACAAACCTAGATATAAAATATGAAATGATTTAAATAATGAGTAACCATAACTAAAATCCTACACACGTTTAAATAACACAAAATAAACTAAAGGAAAATTTAAACCATATTAACATGATAAATCTGACCTCTACAAACCTAAATATTAACATAAAAAAAAAAACTTAAAACAATACAAATCGTAAATCATACAATATAAATTAAAACTAGAAACTAGATGCTGAATAATACAAAATCACTTGCCGGCATCAGCCTAGAATTCTCACCACTGAACTACAGCCACAATATAACAACAATAATGTGAATATACAATATTACATACTAATATAACAATAAATATATATGTATATGAGGATATAACAAACACAAATATAATGCCCAAAAATATTACCTTTGGAGTAGGAGCCGTGTGTGTGTCTGTGTCTGTGGGTATGGATGGTGTGTGTCTGTGTGTGCTCTGTTCATGTGCAGCGTGTGTGTGTGGCTGGTCGTGTGTATGGTGTGTGTCTGTGTGTGCTACGTTTTTGTGTTTACTGTGTGTGTGTGTGTGTGTGTGTGAGAGAGCAAGGAGGCTTACCGTGGAGGAGGCACGGCTGGGGAGACGATGGAGGCAGAGGCCTGAGCAACAAAAGTTGCAGAGGATCGCTAGAGACGCTGGCCTGAGCAGGGGCTGTTGGTGAGGCTCGCCGGAGGTTCGGGTTCAGTCTGGTATTGATGGAGAACGCCGGTGATGGTTGAAGCTGCTGCTGCTATCGCCAGAGTCGCGACCCAAGGGGAAAGGAGATGGTGCTTGTGGTTGCCGACGAGATGACGTGCGTGAGGGCTTGGGTGGCTACCGGAGTTGGTGCAGCAGAGGAGTTGCAGAGGGGTCTGTGGCTAGTTCTGGAGCAGAAAGCGGAGGGCGAGGGAGTGGTGCTCTGATGGAGGCCGGAGTAGCCGCTGCTGCTGGATGTTTAGGAAGTTGTTGGTCCAGGGCCGCTGTGGTGCTCCGGCGGGAGATTGTGCAGGAACAGTGGGGCTGGTATGATGGTGGTGGCTCGGCCGGAAGATGGGGAAACAGGGGAAGAGCAGGGGGACTGAGAAACAGAGAGGGAGAGCAGAGGGTTTGAGAAAGAGAATGAGGTTTTTTTTTTGGTTTATTTTTCTTTTTGGCCTCCGGTTGCGCTGCTGTGTGTGCGCCCCCCCTCTTCCCCGGCTTGTGTGTATCACCCTTATATAAAAAAATTTGACAACCCTAAAAACCTTTCCTTTTTGATTTTCTTTTTATGGTATTTTTTTATTTTGGAAATAATATTATGAGTATAACTACTATTATGGTAATAATAATAATAATAATAATAATAATAATAATAATAAGGTAATAAAAATAAGTAAAATAATAACAAAATAATAATAATAATAATAATAATAATAACAGAAATAAATTATGATAATAATAGTACTAATAAAGCTAAAAATACTAATAATAATAAAAGTTAAAAATAATATTAATAGCAATGAAAATAAATAATAATAATAATAAATAATATAAATAGAAGTAAAAAATAAAAATAAAAGTAATAATAATAATACTAATGAAAAATAATAATTATAATAATTATAATAAATAAATAAAATAGTAATAATAGTAATAATAATAAGACTAATGAAAATTAATAATAATAATAGTAAGAATAAATAAACTAATAAAAATACTAATAATAATAATAATAAAAAGGGAACCCCTCGTTCTATTTGGCTAGGGCAAAAATAGGGTGTCTACACAATCAATGTAAATCAATCACCACAAGTTTCAAAGTGTTCTAACAATAATATTCAAAATATCTCAAACAAGATTTCTCTCAAAGTAATGGTTCAAGAGATATTTGAAAAATATGTAAGCTTGTGAAAAATATTTTGCAAATCAAAATCATACAAGCTTGATGAGTCTTGCAACCAAGATGCAAAGACTCACTAGCTACAATGGTTTTCCCACACCAAGATTTATTAATTAAATCAGGGGAAGAACCCTAACTAGAATTCTCTATGAAAAAATCAATTAATCAACAACTAGGAGAGTTTAAGCACTTTGAATCACTTAACAACAATACTCTTACAAACTTGGATTTCTCAAAAGAATAGCGAAGAGTGGATGTATGGGCTTATATGTGAAGAAAAGACACTTAAAATTTCAAAGGATTTTCAATTTAATCTAAGTGCTAATCATATCTTAATTTTGCAAATGAGCTTGTACATATAAGCATAGACAAAATTATGACCGTTGGGGATCTAATGGGTATTATTAAAAATATTTTAAAAGTGTTTAGAAAAATTAACCTTGTTTAACCCCAAATTACTGAGGTAAAAATAAAACCAACCAGAAAGTTTCAGTTGCTCGATCCACAGTTCGGTCGACCGAACAGATACACTTAGAAAAGTTATTTTTGAAGTTTGGGTGCCCAAATATGGGCTCGGTTTGCTGAACCAAGGCAATTCTCCAAAAGTTTGCGATTCGGTCACTCGGTCTAAAGTTTGGTATGTCGAACTCAAGTCAACTTTTGACCCGTCCACGGTTTGATCGACCGAGGCAATTTGAATTGCCAGGTTCGGTCACTTGAATGCCTTTATATTTTAGCCTAAGGTCCTTTTCTTTGCTTTAAAATTTTCTTTGATAATATGAGAACTATGTTAGGGCTTTATGCACTTAACTATGGGAACCTAAGGTCCATCTAAGGCCATTTTGAGTATATCATCCTACCATGCATGATGCAGATTATTATAAACCAAATTGTGGTACAATCCATAATTAAATTACAACCCTGATCGAAGAATATAATAAAACAATTTGGATTACAACACACTATTCTTCAATCTTCCGTGTGATCACCATACGCCATCATGATATAGCTATCTGTTCAATTTTACGCGTAGAGTGAACTTGTATGTAAGTTCATGACAAACATCATAACCAAGTGTATTTGTCATTATCAAAATCAGGATATGACCAACTATGTCAACATAAAATATCGTAGAAAATGAATTTTCTTATTATTTTTCTTTCCTTTTTCTTTTTCCAACTAAAATCCTTGATCTGGATAGATCCTAAAGGAATGGAGGAAAGAGAAGAAATTTAGGGTTATTTGGAACTTGAAAAATATTAGGGAAAAGAAAGCAAAATAAGAATGAATATGTATTTTCATGTTTGGTTATTAAGAAAAGTGAAAAAAAAAAAAAACAAAAATATATGAAACATAATGAATAAAAATTAATCTTACACATGATTAATAATTGATTTCTATTATTTTTTAATTATAATAGATTTAGAATAAATTTTCATTTTTCAATGGTATTTAATTTTAAAAAATAATGAAAAACGAATTTCTTCCTTATTTTTTAAGGACTCGTTGGTGCACGTGCTTTGCATGTGAAAAATCTTGTTGTGATATGGATGGGATAAAAAAGAAGTGTTGGAATTTGTATATTCCCAAGAGGGGGGTGAATTGGAATTTTAAAATTTCTTCATAAGTTATGTTCAAATCCACAAGCAGTATACCACAACCTAGGGTGTTTCTAAACTTATGTCAATTACATAACAATATAAAACTAAGCGGATAAATAAAACAATTATTGTAGACTCAGCATTTTACAATCATTCAATGCATGTATGTAAAATAGTCAAAGACAATAAATAATACCATGCATGAATGGAAATTAAAATGCGAAGATAAGGGAACACACAATATGATATTGGGGTTTGGCCAATACTGCCTATGTCCCCACCTCAAGCTCACAAGTAAGAGGATTCCAATAAAGCTTACTTTTTGGTGGAGCGACACCGAATACAACACTAGGTCAAATTACCAGGGCTGACCTCAACCTTTACAACCTCTCCTTAAAGGGGCATAGAAGACTCACATTAGGCCACGCTTGAATTACAACCGATCCTTACGGGCTAGATCAACACCTCCTCAAGCCACGCCTCGAATACATCAATGAATATAGAATTTGCATACAATTCAAATGCTTCTCAACTAAGAAAATATGTACTGATACACAAACAATAACCAATGCACTAACAGATAATATAATTTATGCTCAGGTGAGATTGGTCAAGTGATATATCAACTCACAACAATTTGTATATATCAATGTATGTGTGAGTAAGACCTTTGATTCAAGATATTATAATTAACAAATAATCAAAGGAACATAAGAATCCTAATCAAATATTCACAACAAATATTTTTCAATATAATACTGAATAAAGATTATGATTAAAGCTTGCAAAGATATGATATAATAATAATAATAATAATACGCAAGCTTTAGATACTTGCAATGAGAATGTAAGATCTCAAGAAAATATAGAGTTTTCCTGATCAATATTTTTACTTTTTGAGTCTTATCTTATTTTTGATAATGACCAATATAAGGTATTTAATTTTTTCCAAGTTTGTGAACAGGATTATATTGGCGAAATCATATGGTGACACATATTGACTTGAAGAAAAAGAAGACCCAAAGTGTTTAATTTTTTTGTATTTTTAATTTGGGTCTGTAATATTATTTAAATTCCAACGGTCTGTAATAATTGATATATTTCATGCATGTAGGAACCTATAAGCTCAAGATCGTTGAATGACCTCAGGGATTACCCTTTGGTTCGGTTGACGGACACCAAATTTTTGGGTCTAGGTAAAAAGACTTTCGAAAGACTCTAGGACCTTGGATAAACACTTAGAATAAGTCCCCACTATCATTTATGCAATCAGGGGTAAACATTTAACTTAAGTCCTAAAATGATAAAGGATTCGGCCGACCGAACCATGGCGTTGAAAACGCCTTGATCGACCGAACAAGTGAAAATTCAAAATGTTGACTGTGGCTTGGGCGACCAAACTTATTTGAACTAAACGTCCACAATCGAACGAACTCGAGCCTTAACATTTTCCAACATCCTCGGGCGCCTGAACTTCAAGTTCATTTTGAGCTCGGGCGACTGAAGGTTGATGTTCGATAGACCGAACTTCTGTTCAGGTGACCGAACCTCGAGCAGGTTGGAAAATTGCCTAGTTCAGCCACCCGAACCTGTCCATGGGCACCGAACTTCAAAAACACTTTTTTGCTTGTGTCTGTTGGGGCGACCAAACCTATAGCTCGGTCAATCAAAACTCTCGGGTTGGCCTAATTTTTACCACGATTAATTGGGGTTAAACAAGGTTAATTTTTTAAAACTTAATTAAAACAATTCTAATAATTCCCTTGATGTCCCCAACGGTTATAATTCTTACAATGTCTATAAATATGACTTCACTTGCACAATTAAAGGTGGATTAGCGTTTGGATTAGCCTAAAAATCCTCTGAATTGTTGAGTGCATATTTTTCAAATAAAAAGCCCATGCACTCTTCCTTTGTTGTTCCCTTGATAAACCAAGCTTCTTAAGTGTGTTCTTGAGTGATCCCACATTGATTCCACTTGCTTAAAACTCCCCTTGTTCTAGTTGATTGATTGTTTTTGATTGAGAGTTTTAGCCAAGGTTTTCCCCCTAATTTAATTAATAATTATTGTGTGGGAAAACCTTGTAGCTAGTTAGTCTTTGCATCATTAGTGCAAGACTCATTAAGCTTGTGTTTTTTATTGGGTTAAAGTTATTTTCACAAGCTTATTTTTTCAAATATCTCTTGAGCTAATATTTTCGAAAATCATTTTTGAGATATTTTGAATACTCTTGTTGGAACTCTTTGACACCCTAGTTGTGATTGATTAATATTGATACATCATTTCAAAGATTGTTTGAAAATACACTCTAAGACTTGATTGCATATTGACATCAAATTGAGTGTTAGCACACTTCATTGGCACTGAGCTTGTAGTTCTTATCATATTGATGTGCGTTGATTATTACATGTGCGTATCGGTACATAATCTTCTTGTGATAGAAACAATTTGAATTGTACACAAATTTATATTTCATTTTTGTATTCCAGGCATGGTCTGAGGGGGTTTGATCTAACCCGTAAGGATCAAGTTGGGGTTAGCCCTGTAAATTTGACCTAGGGCCTTCTTCGCCCCGCAAGGAGAGTTTGTAAAGGTTGAGGTCAGTCCTGTGAATTTGACTTGGCTGTAAACGGTGCCGCCCCACCTGTTAAGTGAGCATTAATGGAATCCTCGGGCTTGCAACATGAGATGGGGACGTAGGTTGTATTGGCCAAACCCCGATAACAATTCTTGTGTCTGCTTTTAATTTTCTCCATTTAAATTTTGGCACTTAAATGTTTGCATTTAATTGTTTAAACATTTCATTGGATTTATGGTTATATAGAAAGTGTAACGACTCGAAGAATAATGATATTTAAATAATAAAGAGGGAGGGAAATGGAAACAAAAACATAAAGAGGTAGCAGACTTCATCAACAAACGCGTGCATTTTGGATATAATAACCCAAGAAAATTTCTAATGGCCTCATCGACGAACACATGAGATTCGTCGACGAGGGTACAAGAGGGTTTCTTCGATGAGGGCATGTTTCGTTGACGAGAAGATACCGAGAGAATGTTTTGGGTGATTCTGAATTTCGTCAATGAAGGGGAGAGCTCACCAAGAATTTCCTATTAGACTCATCGATGAGATGACGTGGCTCATCGACGAAGGCCGCAGTATAAATAGCCCTAAACTTCACTTAATCACTGAAAAATCAATGAAAATATTTCCCTCTCTCTCTCTAACGGTCCTTCCCTCTTCTTTCTTCGATTTTGGCCCCGTCAGACACTGGATTGACAATCTGAGGCTACCACGATGCTCCTGGCAAAGTTCTTTTCAAGTTTGTTGGGGCGGATTGTTGGTGGAATCGAGTTGAATTTCTTCCCAAAACTAGGGTAAGGCTTTTTATTCAGTTTTTGGTTTTCTGGCAGTTGTAGGAAATGATGGAGACAAATAAATAATGATATTTTGTTCTGGAGAATCTTATTTTCAGGGTGTTGAATAGGAAGCACTGCGGGTGTGGCTTTTCCAGTAGTCAGGTAAGGGAAACATGCTATGCTAGGAAATCCTTTTACGATTTCAGTACGAACTATATGTTTTTACCAAGTTATTATTCATATATATATATATATATATATATATTTACAGTTTCCAGAACCTGATAATAATAATATTTATTTGTGTGGCTTGAGTTGATAACAAAGTAGTACTATATTTATAGAATTTTTGAATACCATGTTTATAGTTATTAACAAAAATACCATGATATTTGCATGTCGATAGAATGACACATTTTTCAGTGTACAGTATACTTAGAAATATGCATTTTCAGTAATTTCAGTATAACACGTTTATTAGTACCATAACGCCCCAATATATAGGTATTCAGACAGCAGATCAGTTATATAGAAATCAGATTTTTAGTCAGTTTATTTAGACTTTTAGATAAATTATATGGGATTATGGTTATTTTACAAATCATAGTAAAAACAGTATATTATAGATATCTATTACCTATATAGTATCAGACCCTGATGGATCAGACAGAGAGCACGGTACCATAGCTACAAATATTCAGTTCAGAGTACAACCACTTTACTCAGATAGTAAGTGGTATGAGGTCAATCATGCCCACGTCGGGACAGGCTCTCCAACAGATATGGATTGAGGGGGCCGATCAGACTGTAAAAGTTTAGTTGACTTATCCTAGTAGGCCAGCCAGGATAGGTCCCGCCTTCGGGCCGCACAACCCTGTTATGAGGGGTTAAATCATGAAGTACAACCATCAAGGGAAAGTTTCTCAAATATTATAAGTATAAGTAGATTTCTAGAAATGGTAGTAGTATTATGAAAATTAAATTTATATAGTTTTAATATATGTTGTTTATATAAGCATTTTACAATTTCTGTTATCCATGATATTATTTCTAAATCAGATTAAAAATATAGAAATATAACTCAGTAGCCACACACTAGTAATAGCATGTTTTGTCTTACTGAGCATTGACTCATCCGAGTGTTGAATTATTTTTCAGGTGAGCCAGCTAGGCGAGCTGAGTAAGCTCGTAGGTAGAGGGCTGTTGTACTTCCCTTTTGAGAGTGAGTATTATTTTTGAATGACATGTTTTGTAAACCCTTGGTATCTGTAAGGGTAATTTTTGAGAGAACAACAATGTTTGTATATAGTGGGATGATTTGACACTATGGTATTGTATTATGTGTGGTTTTATTTTATATGATTGGCCTTCCGTTGTTTAGGTTAATGATTGAATTTAAAATTAGGAAAAAATATTTTATTTTATTAGAAGGTCGTTTCAGAAAGACCTTAGGTTTGCACAATACTATTTGAGAAATTTGGATTAACCTAGGAAAAAGTTTAAATTTCCAATTCACCCCCTCTTGAGAATACACCAAAGTCAACAATTGGTATTAGAGTCTCGTTGCATAGACTTAAACATTTTTGAAAAATATTTCAATGGCTCACATTGGTGTATCCCCATTCGGAAATGGACAGTCACCTACCAGTCCTCCATTATTTTGTGTTGTTAACTACACCCATTGGAAAATTCGAATGAGAATTTTTATAAAATCTATGGACTGGAGGGTTTGGCAGATGATTGATAAAGGAATTTGTATGCTAGTAGAAAATGATAATAGTTTAATGCATGCTAATTCACATGCCATGAATTTACTATATTGCGCTTTAGATTCTAATATTTTGCTTGAAATTATGGCATATACAAATGCGAGGGAGATCTGGGTTGAGCTGGAAAAGAGATATGGAGAGACCCAGGAGAGGGAGATCACCACTCCAGAAGCACCAAGTTTAAATGATCAGGTAGTGGAAAATCATGAGTTTGTAATCGACGAGGAGGTATATGATTCACCTCTTGTTTCAGTTTGTTTTGCAGTTGATGATTCTTATGTTGATTGTTGCAAAATATCATGTGGTGAAAATTCTGTTAAACTTTGTGAAGATACTGCTATTGTTGCATGCAATGATTCATGTTAAATTTATTTTGTTAATTATTTTGTTGAATCGTGTTCTAAATTGAATAATGAAAGCATGATGTCATATGAAAAACTAGAAAAGACCTTATTTAAAATGAATAAATTTCTAGTTAAGTTATCTAAGTAGAAATCATTTCTGTAAAGTGAGAACACAAGGATAGCAAAGCAATTAGATGAATTAAAAGATTATCAGGTTATTCTTGAAAAGAAAAAGATTGAGAAGATTTTGAAAATCATCTGCTTAGAGAAAGAGATAAATGATTATTCTAGAGGTATAATCAAAACTAAAAATGAAAAGAATAATCATAACAAACCCTTGACAGTTAAAATGAAAAAAAAAAAAATCAAAAAAGGTTCATGTTCTGTCTATCAAACCCACAATCATGCCTCATCAGGTAAAAATAAAATAAATAAGCATAATCCGTTTTATATATATACATATTTAATACCTGCTTATTTTGCAAAACATTGTGGCACGTATGGTTTAATTGTTTACTTAGAAGTGCCCGATGCTTAGATAGGAAAATGAAGTGGGTAATCATGAAGGCAAACCCCATAAGACTTAAGGAAAAACATATTCAAATTGAAATTATCTTCTAGTTAATCTTTCCTTAGTTTCTAGGTTTAGGGATTGTGATGACTATAGCCATAGGGAGTGGTTTGAGGTTAATACATATAAACCTAGTATCTACATCCACTTCCAATTGGATGTGACGTCTTTGCCAGGAAATTAATTTCAAATGCTTAACTCATACTTGTATGTAAACATCTCAAGTTAAGCAACTATTGTCCATTGCATGGAGATGAGTTTTAGGGATCCATCTTATTCTATATATCTTGACCCTAATCTCATTAATCAAAATCCGGTCATCACTATAGGTATAAGCACCAATGATAACCAATTTCATATTTACTAGTGCTAAACATGACATCCTTCATAATCAAACTTAGGGGCATCCACTGAGGGAATCAAGCTTCTCATCTAGTTGAATAAAAATTTCCCCTTCTGTGCTTGAACTATAACAAATCCCTAATTTTGGTTCACCTGTCTCCTCCATAGGAAATCCTTATCAAACCATAATTATATTCGGTAAGGTTTCACCCATTCCTTGGCTTGTATCCTTGCTCATAATTATAATCATATCTAAAGGATACATTCCATTCTCCAAAGAGTTGTATTCAAAAATTCATACACTTCTACACGCTATTTGCTCAAACCTAGACATGTTAACTAAGCACGAAAATATTTTGGAAAATGTCCACTCATTCTAAATACTCTTCTGAAATTAATGATTTTAATTTTTAAGAGTATTTATTCTTCTTTGCTTCATAAGCTCTCAAACATTAAGTCATATCCTTTAGAGTTTCATATCCTTAGAGATGAGTTGAAATGCTAAGTTGGTTGTATTAGGTCTTAATCTAGATGAATGCATAAAATTCAAGTAAGCCTACTCATGTGCATTTTTAAATTGGAAACCATTCGAAATTGTGCCTCTCATATGTATTAAATTCATAAGAAAAGAGGCAGACATAGGCTTATTACCTAAATGAATACTCATTGTGACTTTTTGGTCCGATAAGCGTAATGCATCCATTGCCAAGTTTAAACCATTGAAAATCTTAAGTTCCTTGGCTAAAATATTTAGAAATGAAAAAGGCATAAAATAAGTCGAGTGCATAACTCAGTGGAAGCATTTATCTTTCATGACTATTTATATTAAATGCTCTCATGATTTTGTCTTTTATGCCCATATGTCTTCATATGAAAAGTACTGAATTCCTACTATTCATTATGCGTTAAATGGGTATATCTTCTAATGGATAGTTTATATTTTGTATCATTTGTTGATTACTACTTGATTGCATGCTTAGTCTAGAATGCCTTCTGCATGACGGATGCAGTTGATGTGAATTGCATGCTAGTGGTGGATTTTAGGTTGTTGCATGATTTATATGAATATTCTATTGAGAACAACCATCTACCAAGTATAGGTTTTATGGGAAAATGTCCTGTATACAAACGACATGCTGCCAAAATTTTGCTAGGATTTTCCCAAAAGTAAAACCTTGTACATAGATGATTATGATAAAATAAATGATAAAATATTTTTAAAAGGATGAGTGCAAACTGAAAATATTAAATTTCATCCATGCATAATCATCGAGAACATTCAGAGGAGCTCAGCTCCATCCCTATAGAAATGGCATAAAAGTCTCATATGCATCACTACGCTTATTGAATATTGAGGCTCTTCTGAAATCCGTGAACATTATATCATGCGCTTAAAGGTTTATGATTTGATATGATTTGTTCTCTGGGTTATGAGTGTTATTGTGATGCTTTAATATATATTCTCTGATGCATCTGTGACCTATAGGGATGATTATACTCGTAGCATGACAAAATAAATAAATCTTAATCCAGTATACTCATTTTAAAAGACTTGAAAATGAATGCTTATACCTCTTGGCCTGTTAAATGAAAACTTTTGATATGTATAAGCAATTAGAAGCATCTAAGCTATCACTCAAAACGAAAGGGGGAGCATCTAAACATAAATTCCTATTTTGTTATTCAATGTGACATGTGCTTAAATGAAATGATCTTTATGAAAATCTTAAGTTGATATATATTGTTTTGCCACATGTTGTTTATGTTTGCCATATGAGCTTGCATGTGATTGTTAAATCTTTATGATCATTATGGTTGTGGTTTTCTGGTTATATTTTAGTATGTGCTTAATTGACAAACCAGAAAATTTGAGCTTGCTTAATCTTTAAAGTTTCTTCTTCAACAAACAACCCCCAATGCCTTTTTGCAAACATCAAAGGGGGATTTATATTTATTATTATATACATATATATTTTTAAATTGCATAACTGGTTCGGTAACTTCACATGAAAATGCATGCAAACTAGTTAGATCATGCTTATGCTCAAACCTATTTATTTTATATATGCCGCATGTCTTCAAATTTCAATTTTTTTTGGGTATTATGAAATGCTTAAATTGCAATAGTTTGAGGATATTTCTAGTTTGACTATGTTTTCATGTTATTTAAATCTTTAAATGACCAGTTATACTCTTTGTGTGCTTAATTGCCATGTTTTTCAAAAATATTGATATTTGTTTTTTTATATACCCTTTTTGCTGATGCCAAAAGGGGGGGAAATACACTTGCAAAAATTGGTATGCATATATTCTTAGGGGGAGTTTTATTTGGCTTTACTCATTTTTGCATTTGTATTTGTCACATCAAAAAGGGAGAGATTATTGACTTTTTTAGTCCTATCTTATTTTTAATAATGACAAATATAAGGTATTTAATGTTTGTCAAGTTTGTGTGTAAGCTCATATTGGCAAAATCATATGATAGCACATATTGACTTGAACAAAAAGAAGACCCAAAGTGTTTAATTTCTTTGTATTTTTAATTCGGGTCTGTAATATTATTTAAATTCCAATGGTCTGTAATAATTGATGCATTTCATGCATGTAGGAACTGATAAGATCAAGACCGTTAAATGACCTTAGGGATCATCTTTGGTTCGGTTGACCAACATCGGATTTTTGGGTCGAGGTAAAAAGACCTTAGGAAGACCCTAGCACCTTGCACAGACATTTAGAATAAGTCCCCACTATCATCTATGCGAGGGTACAAACTTAACTTAGGTCCTTAAATGATAAAGGATTTGAGTGACCAAACTATGGCATTGAAAATGCCTCGATCGACCAAACAGGTGAAAATTCAAAATGTTGACTGTGGCTCGGGTGATCGAACTTATTTGAACTAAACGTCCACGTTTGACCAAACCCGAGGCTTAACCTTTTCCAGCATCCTCGAGTGCCCGAACTTCAAGTTCATTTTGAGCTTAGGTGACTGAACGTTGAAGTTCGGCAGATCGAACTTCTGTTCAGGCGACCGAACCTTGAGTAGGTTGGAAAATTGCCTAGTTCAGCCACCTGAACCTGTCCATAAGCATTAAACTACAAAAATGCCTTTTTTCTTGTGTTTGTTAGGGCAACCAAACCTATAGCTCAGTCAACCTAAATTCTCGGGTTGGCCTAATTTTTACCACAATTAATTGGGGTTAAACATGGTTAGTTTTTTAAAACTTAATTAAAACAATACTAATAATTCCCTTGATGTCCCCAATGGTCATAATCCTTACAATGTCTATAAATATGACTTCACTTGCACAATTAAATGTGGATTAGCATTTGGAGTAGCCTAAAAATCTTCTAAATTGTTGAGTGCATATTTTTCAAATACAAAACCCATACACTCTTCCTTTGCTATTCTCTTGATAAATCAAGCTTCTTAAGAGTGTTCTTGAGTGATCCCACATTGATTCCACTTGCTTAAAACTCCCTTTGTTCTAGTTGATTGATTGTTTTTGATTGAGAGTTTTAGCCAAGGGTTTTCCCTTAATTTAATTAATAATTATTGTGTGGGAAAACCTTGTAGCTAGTGAGTCTTTGCATCATTAGTGCAAGACTCATTAAGCTTGTGTTTTTTATCGTGTTAAAGTTATTTTCACAAGCTTATTTTTTCAAATATTTTCTTGAGCTAATATTTTCGAAAATCATTTTTGAGATGTTTTGAATACTCTTGTTGGAACTCTTTGAAACCCTAGGACTTGAAATATTGTTTCAAATATTGTTTTAAAATACACTCTAGGACTTGATTGCATATTGACATCAGATTGTGTGTTAGCACACTTCATTGGCACTGAGCTTATAGTTCTTATCATAGTGATGTGCTTTGATTATTACGTGTGCGTATCGATACATAATCTTCTTGTGATAGAAGCAATTTGAATTATACACAAATTTGTATTTCATTGTTGTATTCCAGGCATAGCCTAAGGGGGTTTGATCTAGCCCGTAAGGATCAGGTTCGGGTCAGCACTGTGAATTTGACTTAGTGTTTTCTCTGCCCTGCAAGGAGAGTTTGTAATGATTGAAGTCAGCCCTATGAATGTGACTTGGTTGTAAACAGTGTCGCTCCACCCATTAAGTGAGCATTAGTGGAATCCTCTGACTTGCGAGTTGAGGCAGGGACGTAGGCTATATTGGCCGAACCCCGATAACATTTCTTGTGTCTACTTTTAATTTTTGCAATTTAAATTTCAGTACTTAAAAATATTTTTCAAAAGATTATGCAATATGAGAGTTGTATGCTTGGAGATGAATGGAAGTATGCACAATAATCAAAAATTCAAACTCCCTTTAAAGTTGAAAACAAGGAGTATAATTAAATGATTCTCCTTAATAAATGTTTTTTAAATCAAACTGTAAGGAGAATGAGCAAATATATTTTGAAAGATTGAAAGAATTTGATTAAAATGAGTAGTATAAACAAAAAGAATTTCAGAGAATTTTTTGGCTAATGATTTTCCTAATCTATTGCTAATTAAGATAAATGAGGAGGTATTTATAGATTTTCATGAAAATATAATCATTGGGACTCAAAGGGAATTTTTAGAAAAGTTTAATTAGCATTTTTACCCTGATTACCGCGGTTCAATTATGGCAACCCAAGAGTTTTGGTCGCCCAGGCCTATCATGCATGAGATGCAGTTATTACAGACCACACTACTACAGACCAAATAATGAAAAAAAATTCATTATACAAAATAAACAATAAGTCTTCTTTTTCTTTGCTCCTCTGAAACTTCATAGAATATGCCAGGAATATGTGCACTTTACGTCCTTTCTGGCTTCCATTTCGTTGCCTTGTGTGTGTGTTTGAATTAAAGATCTGTTCAAGTATTGAGTGCACACATAAGTAACTTACAGCTTGTCATTATCAAAATCAGCGATCGGACTCCAAAAATCAACACGAAGCACAGCGGAATAGATAGAACAAGTAAATGAAACACAACCATAAAATGATAAATAACAAGAACAACAACAAGATTTATGTTGTTCGACAAAGCCTACATCCACGAAAGTAATGACACGAGAATTTTACTAAGAAAATCACAGAGTACACAATACACTTCTCAAATGATTACACACACACAGTCAATATACACCCAGAGTGACTTATATAACAATCCCTCGGAGGTTTCCCTACAATTACCCAACAACCCCTATGTTCAAATTCAAAATTCAAAAAATTGCTCGCAACCCAAAAATTCTCGTCGACATGAACAGGGGATCATTGATGAGACCAAGAAGAACACTCACCGACAAGAACAGGGCATTTGTCGACAAGCCCATTTTCCTACTCTCGATATCTTAGGATCTCTGAATTTTTCTTGCTCTCTAGATCTCCTCGTTGATGAGTGTCTGTTGCCACTTAGGAAAACTTCAAAAACTCATGTTTTTCTTCCTTTGTTTGTGAATCCCACTAAATATAAGAGCCACACAAAAATATAAAAATCTCCACCTTGGCGATTATACGCCCCTTAGGAGAATAAAAAACATGACTATTTGCTCCACTTTGAACTTGAAAACGCTTGATTGGGTTTGTCTCCCTTCTATTAATTGGAGACATGGAGTAAGTCCAAGCAATGCTTGAACTTCTTAGAAGTAACTGATTTCGTCAAAATATCTGCTGCATTGTCAGATGTGTGAACTTTCTCTAACACAAGCTCACTCGAAGCAATCAATTCCTGAGCCCTGTGGAATCTCATATCAATGTGCTTGGTTCTAGCATGTTATATCTAATTCTTTGCCAAGTAAATGACACTCTGACTATCACAATGCAGCACCACTCCATCTTATTGTAACCCCAACTCTCTAACTAAACCGATAAGCCATAAGGCTTCCTTTGCAATTTCGGCAACTGCCATATATTCCGACTCAATCATGGATAATGCTACCAGAGACTGTACCATGGATCTCCAACATACCGGTCCTCCTACAAGGGTAAATACATATCTCGTTGTCGACCTTTTGTCATCTATATCTTCAGCATAATCAACATCTACAAATATCATAACTAAAGGACAACCTTGTTGCTTGTTGAACATGATGCCATATCTCGATGTACCTCATAAGTATCTGAGTATCCATTTGACAGCTTCCTAATGCTACTTTCCTAGATTAGAGAGAAACTTACTGATCACACTCACCGCATGAGCCAAATCTGGCCTCATACACACCATAACATACGTTAAACTTCCCACAACACTAGCATAGGGGACCTTTGACATGTTCCGGATTTCCTCATCCGTACTTGGATAACCTGCAGTAGATAACTTAAAATGATTCACTAAAGGTGTACATAACGGTCTTGCATCAGCCATGCTAAACCTCTCCAACACCTTCTGTACATAACCGCCTTGAGATAGCCATAATCTCCCTATAGTTCTATCACGACGAATCTCCATCCCAAGTATTTTCTTCGCCAAGCCAAGATCCTTCATGTCAAATTCCTTATACAACAGGTCCTTTAACTGATTCACTTCAGTTAAATCTTTTGCAGCTATTAACATACCATTGACGTACAAAAACAAAAAATAAGAGAACCATCCTCAAGCTTGTTCACATATACACAGTAGTCATACTCACACCTTTTGTAACCAATCTTGATCATGTAAGGATCAAACTGTTTATACCATTGATTTGAAGACTGTTTTAGCCCATAAAGAGATTTCTTCAACCTGCAAGAAAAATTTTCTTTTCCCGATTCAATGAATCCCTCCGGTTGTACCATGTAGATTTGTCCTCTAAGTCACCATGAAGAAACACCGTCTTCACGTCCATTTTTTCCAAATGAAGATCATAATAGGCTAGCAACCACAACACAATTCTGATAGAAGTATGTCGGACCACTGGAGAAAAGATCTCATCATAATCTATCCCTTTCTTCTATGAGTATCCTTTTGCCACCAATTGTGCCTTGAATTTCTCTCTTTCCTTTTCTGAAATTGCTTCTGTTGGCCTATCATGGCATTCGAATCTTGTTTTGATGATAATAAATGAAGGTTGATTTAAAATATTGTTGTTAAGTGATGATGTTTCAGGAATGCTTAATTGACAAAGTTCAAAAGATCAAAGGAAATGCAAGTTCAAGATCACTAAGTGCTACAAAGCCACACTCAATCTTCAAAGTGATCCAAAATAAACTCAAATGAATCAAAATGATCAAAGCACATGGAAGCCTAAAGTTGACTCAAGCTCAAGTCTAAGAGGATTCAAAGCAAAGACTCATATGAAGACTTCAAATCTTAGAGTGTTTAAGGCTTTAGGATGAATTTTTGTAAGTACTTCATGCAAAATATCATGTGGAAATGTTTTGAAGCTCATTAGGGTTTGTCTTGGACTTAGAGACTTTGTTTTAAAGCCATGAAAATTTTTTTTATAAGTAACAAGGCCAGAGAGTCACGTGTTTTTGAAAACTAAACTAAAAAATAGAAAATATAATTGTCTAGGCGACTGAAGAATAAGTTCAGGCGCCTAAAGATTTTCCCTAGATGACTGAAGATTTTTCTGATAAATTTCATAAGAGGTAGTGTAGGCTCAGGCGACTAACCCTTGTCATCTCAGGCACCTAACCATGTTTTCAATTGAAAATTCACAGTTTTAAGGAACCCTGGGCGACTGACCCTGAGACTTCAGGCGCCTGAACATAGCTAACGGCTATACTTTTAAAAAGTTTTAAAATTCAAATTTAACCTTCTTGTGCCCCAAATTTTGTAAAAACTTGGGAAATACTCCAAGTAAACTTGGGTAATACGAATTAATCTTTTTGAGCCTACAAATACATGTTTTCACAAATCAAACTCACACCAAGCAATTGAAAATTTGCTCTCAAGTTGAAAGCTCTCTTGTTCTCTCAAAGCTCTCTTTTGCTCACTCTTTGGTATTCTGAATTGCTGAAATATTCTGAATTGTTGATCATTCTTCTCTGAGCTCTACAATCTAAATTGCTAATTCTTATCTAAGAGAAGTATTCCAGTGAATTTGTTCTTGAGTTTCAATTCTATTTCTTTTGATATTTGTTATTGAAGTATATAGTGCTTTCAATTGTACTAGCATACTCTATTTGAGAGCATTCTTTGTACAAAAGAAATTGTTTCTTATTTCTTGTTTCTTTGACAGTTCAGGTAATTGGATTGTTGTAACCGAGTGTGGGGTATCGCTTTAAGAGGGGGCTCCACCGTACAAGAGGGTTGTAAATGGTTTGTTCCACCTGGAAAGGAACAAGTTAGTGGAATCCTTGGTGGTCTTGCCTAAGGCGAGGACGTAGGCTGGGGATAAGCCAAACCTCATAAAAAATCTCGGTCTCACTCTCTATCATTTTCTATTTAAACTTCAGCATATACAAATTGTAATTCAAAGTGCAGGATTGCTAAAAACTGAGATTGAGAAGACCTTTTAATCTAAGAAAGTATGTTGGTTAATATTTTGCAAAAACCTTGAAGGGAGTACATTGATTAACTGCTTGCTAAAATTTTGATTAAAAGAAGCGCTTAAAAAATCATTCATATAGGGCTACAAATGAAAATTTGGCAAATGCTGAAATAAGAATGTGCTACAAGCTTTCACAAATTGGTTAAGTATAGTGATTGGTGTTGTGATTGTGGTTGATTTGTTTGAATATTTGAAATCAACAACTTCCTTGTGTGGTTACTAAGTAAAAAGGCTATAAATTTGTAATAACACTTAAAACAAGTTTTATGAACCTAATTCACCCCCTCTTGGGACTACACCTTGACGTTCCATTGGTATCAGAGCCTAGTTATAGCAAATCCTAATTAGAAGCTATATAAAGGTCTAAATGGCACACTTAGGTGTATCCCCTTTTGCTGAAGACCAATCCTCTAGTAGACAGCCTATCTTTTGTGGTTTAAATTATACATTTTGGAAATAAATAATGAGAATATATATTCAAACCATGGATTGGAAAGCATAGAAGGTTGTCACACATGGTGACTACATTCCTACTAAACTCATAGATGGTAAATAAGTCCCTAAAGAAGAAAAAGACTTGACTGACAATGACTACAAAATGATGCAAGTTAACTCTAGTGCCATGAATGTACAATATTGTGCTTTTAACATTAATGAGTTTAATAGGGTCATGGCATGTAAGTCAGTCAAAGAAATTTGAGACAAGTTAGAAATAACCTATGAAGTAACTATAAATGTTAGAGATAGTAGAATTGACATGCTCACAAACGAGTATGAGGCTTTTAAGATGAACCTAGATGAAATCATTACTAGTATGTACACTAGTTTCACTCACATAATAAACTCCCTCAATGCCTTAGGAAAAAATTACTCAACTTATGAAATGATCTGAAAAATTCTTAGAGGACTACAACCAATTTGGGAACCTAAGGCCACTGCCATTATAGAAGGAAGAAATTTGAAAAACACCTCCCTAGATGAATTAATAGGTTCTCTACTTACGTACGAGATGACAATGAATGAAAGAAATTCAGAGAAAAATAATAAAAACAAGAAATCAATAGCCCTTAAGAAAGTTCTACTGATGAGGATGAAGATAATGAATTGGATGATGAAGAACTAGACTTTATCACTAAAAGACTTGGAAAATTTTTTAGGAAGAATAGAAAATTCCCTCGAAAGCTTAAAGGATCAAAATTTTACAAAGGAGAAACAAACACAAAGGAAACTAAGAACGATCCACCTATATGTTATAATTGTAAGAAGGTTGGACACATTAAACTCGATTGTCCATAGCTGAAGAAGGACAACAAGAAGAAAAAGAAAGTAATGAAAGCTACGTGGGACGACACAAGCTTAAACAAATCGAAGGATGAATCAAGTGAACAAGAAGTTGCGCTTTATGGCACACAATGTTGTGGTAAACTCTTATTATAGTTCATCGGAAGAATCTAGTGGAGAGTCTAGTAATAGTTCATGTGATAATATGCCTTCTTACAAAGAAATCCAAGCCAAACTATTCAACTTACACAATAGGTTCATAAAAGTGTCTAAAAGAAACATAACCTTAAAAGAAAAAAATGAAAATCTTAAGAATCAATTAGAAAGTTCTAAATTAGCTAAAAAAGAAAAATATTTTCATATTAATGATCTAATGAAGAAAATTAATGATATGTCTCAAGAATTATTAAAACTACAAGTACATGATGAAAGCAAGAAAGACCAAGAAATAAGTGATCTTAAAGGCATAATTAAAGATAAGGATAAAATCATTTACAATTTTACTAGAGGAAAAGAAACTTTTGAAAAGATGGTTGATCAATAAAGGATGATAAGTAATAAAAAAGGAATTAGTTACAATGGAATTGAAAACAAAAAGAAGAAAAAATTATTTATGGGATATTTTGTAAAAGAAGCAAAATACTATGCAAGCACGTTTTCTACAAAGATACATAAAAACACCACTTGCTACTTGTGCAGAAATAAGGAACACATAAAGTTCAATTGTCCACTTAAAAAGAAATATGTCAAAATCAAGAATGAATGGAAAGTAAAGACTAAAACTAGGTATGACTTAAAAAGAATTAAGAAGGTTTGGGTTCCAAAAGTAACACCATTGTTGACCTTATGAGTCATACCTTGTTTTGATTATAACAAATACTCTAGTATTTAATGGTTTGACGAGTTTGTGTGCATGACCAATCAAACATATCATATGGTGCACGCACATGGATTTGTAGAAGACGAAGACTTAAAATGTGTATTCATTGTAATTTATATTTATCATATTGAGTTTGTAATAGTAAATAGGAAATGATCTGTAATAATTAAAGCCTTACCTGTATGGTTGGATCGATAAGCTCATAACCATAGATGGACCTTAGGGAACACCCTTCGGCCCACCGAAGGTCGACCAACACCGGATTTTTTCTGTGTCCTCGAACTAAAAAGGACCTAAAAATGACCCTAGGACACTCACACATGCATACATACATATATATATATATATATATATATATATATGAATGGTCATTTGAATAAGGTGTTTTTCGGCTTAAATAGGACCAAAATGCTCGAAATAGGCACATTCGATCGACCGTACTTCACAGCACATATACTCCCGGTCAACCTAACCCAGACTAGGTCAACAGTTTGACCACAGTCCGGTCGATCGAACTCATGTAGTTCATTTACACCCGGTCGACCGAACTTCCTTTGAGTCAACACTTTATCCTCTTGGTCGACCAAGCCCAAAATGAACACCAACGCTCTGGTCGACTGAGGGTCCTCGGGAGTTGCCCCAATAGTCTAGTCTACCAAACCATCTAGTTCAAATCTTCCTAATTGACCGAAATCGTGCTGTTTGGAAAAATCACCCTTTACGATTGACCGAGACCATAGTTCATTTTTCTCTTGGTCGACCGAACCTCAAAAAATTGCCTTTAACATATATATCCAGTCGACTGTGTCCCCAGTTCATTTTCGGCCTAGTCGACCAAACCATATGAACTTGGGTCAACCGAAAATGTTTTTGGTCGACCGAACTTCTCAGGTTGCCCTGAATTTTTTTACTGTGATTAAATATTTTAAACAAGGTTAATTATTTTAAAATGATTTAAAACTTTCCTAATTATTTCCAATAGGTCCCTAACGGTTATATTTTAGGGGTTGTCTATAAATACCCCTTCATTTGGAATAATTAGTAATAAGATTAGAAAAACAATTAACAAAAATCCTTTGATACTCAAAGCTCTATTTTTCACATCCAAGCCTTATTTCTTCATTCTTACTCATCTTTATTGCAAATCTTGTTAAGTAAGAGTGCTATTGTGAGTATCTAGTTAAGCTTACACTCTCGTTTGTTCTAGTTGATTGATATATATTTTTATCCAAGAGTAAGTTTGAAGTTTTTCTAGGAGACTTCATTAATAAGTCTTCCGTAGGAAAACTTCATAGAGCTTGTGAGTTTTGCATCATCATTGCAATACTCAAAAGTTCGTATTGCTTTTCGTTTGTGAAATAATTTTTTGCAAATAAATTTCAAATATCTCGTGTGATTTACCTTGATAAATATTTTGTTGAGATATGTGTGCATACGCAAAAAGATTTTTGTTGAAATAGCCTTTGATTGATTTTATCTTCTTGAACACAAAGATCAAATTACTTTATAAATTAAATTTGAATATCTCTTGTGGTTTATATTGAGAAATATTCTTTGTTGAGATATTTGAAGTGTGCTTATGATCTTTGGTTGTGCATTGTGATTGAAATATTATTTTGACACAAAATTCCTGTCATTTACACTCTCACGCACTGATTGCTATATGTGCATAAATATTTGAGAGTAGACACTTAGACTACACTGAACTTATCATATTTTATCTTTTGGTAGTGCATTAGTTATACTGTGCGTATTGGGTACATATCTGCTTTACACGAAAGCACAATCGCTGTACCATTTGATTTTATTTCAAATCTATTGTATTTACAGGTACGTGCCTGAAGAGGGAGACTGGCCTTTTGAAATAGTCCCGGATTGGCTTAGACCCGGTTAGGAAAGCTAGGTACGCCATCCTGTTAAGGCGTGTCGGTTGAGCTCAGCCCCTTGAATTGACCTGGTTGTATTATGGGTCGCTCCACCCGCTATAGTGGTAATCCTTGTGCTGGTGTGGCCAAGGCGGGGACGTAAGCACTGTTGGCCGAACCTCGATAATATATCGTGCGTGTTCATTTACATTTCCACAATTTAATTACTGCACGTGTATGTTATATTGTAAATGATTGAGTTTACATTTGCATAAATAGACCCTAGGTTAGGTAATATCATTTATCTCGTTCAACCTAGGCTATAATTTTTAAATACCCAATTCACCCCCCCCCCCTTTTGGGATTGCACCGTTTCTATCAACCATGAATCCTTCCTTGTAGGTATGCTTTAGGACCACTCCATCAAAGGAAAAATGTACTTGGACAGCGGGTGTTCAAGGCATATGATAGGAGATAGAACAAAGTTCACGTCCCTAGTTCAAAAAGATGGAGGCTATGTGACCTTTGGTGATAACGCATAAAATAGAATCGTCAAAATATGTAAAATTGGTAAAGAACCCTCACTTACTATTGATGATGTTTTGTTAGTTGATGGATTAAAACATAACCTTTTAAGCATTAGTCAACTTAGTGACAAAGGTCTTGACATAATCTTTAAGCAAGATAAGTGTGTTCAAAATCATGGAAAACATGAAATTCTGTTCACAACCTATAGAGTAAATAATGTATATTGCATAAACCTTGAAAACTTAGTCTCTCAAGATGTAACATGCTTGGCTGCCATGAATGAAGTTTGTTGGCTTTGGCATAGAAGACTAGGAAATGCAAGCATGGACCTATTATCAAATTTATCTAGAAAGAACTTAGTTGAAGGTTTACCAAGTACAAATTTCATAAAAGATAAACTTTGTGATGCTTGCCAACTTGGAAAGCAAATCAAAACAAGTTTTAAAAAGAAGAAACATATATCTACTAGTAGACCCTTAGAGAACTCATTTATTTAGACTTGTTTGGTCCTACTAGAACTCAAAGCATTGGAGGTAAGTAATATGCATTTGTTATAGTTGATAACTACTCTAAGTTTATTAGGGTATTTTTTTTAGCCTCCAAGGATGAAGCTTGTAATATGTTAATAAATCTATGCAAGAAACTTCAAAATGAAAAAGGACATAATGTTTCAAATATAAGAAGTGATCAAGGAAGAGAATTCAAAAACAAAGAAATTGATAAATTTTGCAATGAAAATGGGATTAATCATAATTTTTCAGCACCTAGAACTCCATAACAAAATGGAGTTGTTGAAAGAAAAAAAAAAAAAAGAATTCTTCAAGAAATGGCAAGAACAATGTTAAATAAACATAATTTACCACAACACTTTTGGGCTGAAATGGTAAACACCGCATGCTATGTAATAAATAGAGTTTCAATAAGATCAAATTTGAATAAAACTCCCTATGAACTTTGGAAAGGTAGAAGGCCTAACATCTCTTATTTCCATGTTTCTAGTTGCAAATGTTGTGTATTAAATGATAAAGATGATTTAGACAAATTTGATGCATAAGCTGAGGAAGGGATATTCTTAGGGTATTCATTAAAAAGTAAAGCCTTTAGAATATACAATAAAAGAACATTTACAATCTTGGAATCAATTCATGTAACATTTGATGAAGAAAGCCCATTCAATAACCCAATAAAAATTGAAGAAGTTCAAACTACGCAAAAACAAGAAGACTTAGACATAGTAGAAGCAAAAGAAGAAGAAAATGAAGAAAAATCAAAAGAATGGAAATATGTAAGAAATCATCCAAAAGATCAAATAATATGAGAACCCCCACAAGGTATAACTACAAGATCCTCTTTGAAAAATTTATGCAATCACTATACTTTCTTATCTCAAGATGAACCAAATAATGTAGAAGAAGCTCTAAGTAATGACTCATGGATAATTGTCATGCAAGAAGAATTAAATCAGTAAAGTATAGAAGTTAGTTCCCAAGCCAAATAACCATTCAATCAGAGGAACTAAGGGCGTATTTAAAAACAGAAAGGATGAAAATGGAATTGTAGTTAGAAATAAAGCTAGACTTGAAGCTAAAGGATATAACCAAGAAGAATGAATAGATTATGATGAAACATTTGCTCCCGTGGCTAGAATGGAAGCAATTAGAATGCTCTTAGCTTATGCATCTCATAAGAAATTTAAATTGTATCAAATGGATGTAAAGAGTGTATTTTAAAATGGTTATATTAATGAAGAGGTATA
Source organism: Malania oleifera (assembly GCF_029873635.1). Taxonomy (NCBI): domain Eukaryota; kingdom Viridiplantae; phylum Streptophyta; class Magnoliopsida; order Santalales; family Ximeniaceae; genus Malania; species Malania oleifera. The sequence continues at coordinate 28,207,974 of NC_080417.1, forward strand.
TGTAGAACAACCACCCGACTTTGAAGACATACAAAAACCTGAATCTATGTACAAGCTAACTAAGGCCTTATATGGTTTGAAACAAGCCCCAGAGTGCCTAAACATTGTTAACGGTTATATTTTTTAAAAAGTTTTAAAATTTAAATTTAAGTTTCTTGTGCCCCAAATTTTGTAAAAACTTGGGACACACTCCAAGTAAACTTGGACAAAACGAATTAATATTTGTGAGCCTATAAATACATGTTTTCACAAATCAAACTCACACCAAGTAATTAAAAATCTGCTCTCAAACTGAAAGCTCTATTGTTCTCTCAAAGCTTTCTCTTACACACTTTGATATTTTGAATTGTTGAGATATTTTGAAGTGCTTATCATTCTTCTCTGAGCTCTACAATCTGAATTGCTGATTCTTATCTAAGAGAAGTATTGTGGTGAATTTGTTCTTGAGCTTCAATTCTATTTCTTTTGATGTTTGTTATTGAAGTATATAATGCTTTCAATTTTACTAACCAACTTTATTTGAGAACATTCTTTGAATAAAAGAAATTGTTTCTTTGATGGTTCAGGTAATTGGATCATTGTAACCGAGCGTGAGGTATCGCTTGGATAGGGGGTTCCACCCTAAAGGAGGGTTGTAAATAGTTTATTCCACCCGAAAAGAAACGAGTTATTGGAATCCTTAAGTGGTCTTGCCTAAGGCGAGGATGTAGGCTGGGGATAAGCCGAACCTCATAAAAAATCTCGATCTCACTCTCTTCCCTTTTCAATTTAATTTTCAGTATATACAAATTGTGTTTCAAAGTGCAGGATTGCTAAAAATTGAGATTGAGAAGACCTTTTAATCTAAGAAAGTATGTTGGTTAATATTTTGCGGAAACCTAAAGGGAGTATGTTGATTAACCACTTGCGGAAATCTTGATTAAAAGAAGCGCTTAAAAAATCATTCATACAGGGCTGCAAACTGAAATTTGGCAAACGCTGAAATAAGAAAGTCTTTCACAAATTGGTTAAGTATTTTGATTGTTTGATTGTTTATTATTTGATTTTTGATTGGTGTTGTGATTGTGGTTGATTTTTTTGAATATTTAAAATCAACAACTTCCTTGTGTGGTTACTAAGTAAAAAGGGTGTAAATTTGTAATAACATTTAAAAAAAGTTTTATAAACCCAATTCACCCCCCTCTTGGGACAACACCTTGACTTTCAACTTCCTTCTTCCTATATACCCATTTGTAACCTATCGGTCTCTTCCCATCTGGAAGCTCCACCAAATCCCAAGTTTGGTTCTTATGTAGTGATTCCATCTCCTTAATCATCGCATCCATCCACCTATCTTTCTCCTGGCCATGCAATGCCTTTTGAAATGTAGTTGGATAGTTGCAACTACTAAGGAAAGCATAAGATACTAACTCTTCAAATCCATACCTTAGTGAAGGTATGATAGTATGTCTAGATCTTCGTATAGGAATATCGTCGACTTGTTGGTTTCCTGAGCTAGAGCTCCCTGCAACCATAGGACCACGATCATTTCTCTTGCTTTGAGCTTCCAACTCTACTTGCACAACATGTTCATCACTGCCCTAGCTTTCTAACTCCTATTTCTGTTTATCCCACTCTTGAGTACGCTTGACCATAACCTTCTCATCAAAGACTACATCCCTATTGATCACCACCTTGTTTGCGACTGGGTCCCATAACTTGTACCCTTTTACACCCTCTGGATATCCCAAAAAAATGCAATAACGAGACTTTGGGTCTAACTTAGACCTCTCCTCACTAGATACGTGAACATAGGTTGGACACCCGAATACTTTCAATTTGGAGTAGTCTATTGCATTTCCAATCCAAACCTCTTCTGCCACTATACCGTCCAGTGACGCCCTTGGTGATCAATTTATTAGAAAACAAATCATACTCGCTGCCTTAGCCTAGAAGTTCTTTGGTAGCCCTTCATTTAATCTGAGACAGCGAACCCTTTCAGAAAGAGTTTGGTTCATCTGTTCTACCACACCATTTTGCTGAGGTGTCCGACGAATTGTAAAGTGTCTCTTGATGCTCTACTCCGCATAAAACTCCATAAATCGAGAATCAACGTACTCAATCCCATTATCCGACCTTAAGTATTTGATTCTTCTCCCTGTCAGTTTTTCCACTTCAGCCTTCCAAATCTTAAACTTGGCAAACATATCTAATTTGTGACGCATGAAGTAAGCCTAAACCTTATGTGAGTAATCATCAATGAAATTCACACAATACACATGTCCACCTTTTGATGTAACTCTAACTGGACCTAAAACATCTGAATGCTCGTAATTAAGAATACCTTTTTTCTTGTGCATAATTGATCTGAACCTTGCCCTGTTCTATTTTCCAAGAACACAAATCCTGCAAAAATTCATGTGACATGATTTCACACCCTTCAACAATTTCCTCTTGTGTAGTTCTTTCATGACGTGTTCCCCCATATGCCTAAGGCGCATATGCCACAAGACAGTCTTATCTAATTTAGCATCTACGACTGCAGCTCCACCTACAACTATAGTTCTCTACAATGTGTAGATATCCTCATCTAGATTCTGCCCTTTCATTACAGTTAGATTACATTTCCATACCATCAGAAACCTTTGAACTTGTAATTAAAGTCATTACAATCCAAAGTTCCGACTTGTAATGCCCCGAACCCGCAAAGTGGGGCTCAGGGTGTTATGAGACCAATCATACACCTATGATATCATTCACAGAGTAGAACTAAGTAAACAACCTCAAATAAAATACTAGAGTACTATGAACACATATATACAAGTCCATAAAGTAACGTAACCAATTTCTCCATATTACATGTCCATAAAAGAAATTAAACATATCACATAACTTATATATATTCCTTTAAGCACTCACAATACTACATCCCACCTCGGAGCTTTCTAAGCTCAATCACCTGAAGGACCTGAAAAGATTAATACATTGCCGTGGTGAGACACCTCTCAGCAAGGAAGAAAAAACTATAAACAGTGTGTGGGAGAGAGTTTAATATATATATCAAGAGTAATTATCTGATAATCAATAACATAAACGCTAAGAAGTCACATCACCGACAATCACACTGTCATATGATATTATACACACAACCATAATTATTTTTACTATTAATTCTCAAGAATAAGGAAGATTACACTCCCATACAAGTAGCTTCTCTCTGCTCTAACACTAATGCTGAGGCACTCACCTTACTCAGTAAGCCCTCGGGTTATGTATCCAGGCAAAGTCTCCGAGAATAGGCAAGCATACCCACCCATACAAGTAGCTTCCCTCCACTCTAGTATACATAGATAATTACCAAGGCACTTGCCTTTCTCAGTAGGCCCTCGGTGGAGAATTTTACTTTACCATAAATACTTATGTAATTAAAGTTACACATATCCAATGCCATCATTTCACAAAGAACCACATACATACGCATACTACAACCAATCCACACAGGATACACACATACATTATTTACTCCCACACAGGGTCCATATCCACATGAAATATAACGTCTACACAGGACTAACATCACACAGATTACACGGTCCACACAGGACAATCAACCACACAGATTTTAATTTCACACACACAATCTTGTTCATAGTAAATCGGTAAAATAAACTCCTCATTTCATTGCCAATGTTTTACCTCCTTAATATAAATGCTCATATAAAGACCTCCTGATACCACTGCCAACGTTATATGGCGATTTATATCAGGTACGATATAACAACCTCCTCATACCACTGTCAACGTTGTATCACAATTTACATGACCCACAATACATATCAATAACAAAAGCAACCACTCAAGCACATCCATGCATATACACAATCAGATAGTATTCACAATCGATCAGCATTTTCAATCAAGCATAATTTGCAGCCCAAATAGTACCCACAGGCACACAATAAATCAAAATCCTGCAGTACTCGTAGCCATTTAATTATGTAAATTATTTTCCATGCCACACGATTTTTCCCAAATACCATATATTTAATTAAAATCATCCTTGATCCAAAAGTCTAACCATTCATAAAATTATACCTAAATATATATATAATTTATACTAAAATTTAACCGGTTCAAAAATTAATTAAAAGGTCGCTATAATGTTTTACCCTTACCTGGTTTCCTAAGTTACGCCCACGAAAACCCGTAATGTCGCCCACGGTACTCACCTGAACCCTAATTCAAAACTCCAAGTCTATCAACTCAAACTTCAATAAAATGCTATTTTATCATTCCCTAGGTCCTATATACTTTATATTATTAATGGAACTTAAAAATACCCTGATTTTGGAGTGGTTCCCAAGTACTCCAAACTAAAAAAATCTACTTTGCCTATGTTACAGAGAATCTTTCCAGGAGTCTCATGGTAGCTTCCAATCGTCGATCGGGCTAAATTCGGGCCAAATTCAAAAAAAAAAAAGGTAGAGAAATCGAAACCCAGAGAGAGAAAATGAGAGAGGGGAGAGAAATTCGCTGAAAGAAGATCCAAGGTCTATTTATAGCTAGACCTTCATCGACCAGATACGTGGATTCGTCGACAAAGCCAAGAAAAACATTCGTCGATGAGGTCAAAATATTCGTCGACGAAACATTTAGAAACCCGAATTTCCCTTACGCTCGGTAATTCCTCATCGAGGAGACACGTGTGATCGTTGACGAAACCCAGAAGGATGTGAAAAACATGAGTTTTTGAAGCGTTCCTAAGTAGTTATAGAAGACTTATCGACTAGTGTCTTGTACTCATCGACAAGGAGATCCAGAGAGCAAGAAAAATTCAGAGATCCTGAGATACCGATAGCAGGAAAATGGGCTCATCGACGAATGCCCTATTCTCGTCGACAAGTGTTCTTCTTGGTATCGTCGACGAATCTCCTGTTCTCATCAACGAGAAGTTTTAGGTTGCGAGCAGTTTTTTGAATTTTGAATTTGAACGTTGGGGTGATTGGGTAATTGGAGGGAAACCTCCGAGGGACGGTTATATATGTCATTCTGGGCGTATATTGATTGTGTTTGTGTGTGTGTGATCATTTAAGAAGTGTATTGTGTACTCTGTGATTTCCTTAATGAAATTCTCGTGTCATTACTTCCGTGGATGTAGGCTTTGCTAAACCATGTAAATCTTATTGTTGTTCTTGTTGTTTATCATTTTTTAGTTGTATTTCATTTACTTGTTGTATCTATTCCATTATACTTCATTTTTATCCCATCCATATCACAACAAATTGGTATTAAAGCGATTGTTGTTATGACATCGGGATCGTCTTCTGCAAGATTTGACATCATCAAATTTGATGAAATCAGGAACTTTGGTTTGTGGTAGAGGAGAGTAAAAGACATTTTTGTGCAACAAGGAATGGGAAAGACATTACTTGGTGTTCAATCAGATAGAATGGATGAGGCAACATGGGGAGATTTGCAGCAACCATATGACGAAAGTTAGAGAGCCAGTACATGTCCAAATCTCTTAATAATAAACTTTTTCTTAAACAACATTTGTATTGGCTTAAGATGGTTGAAAGATCAAATTTAGATCAACATATTAATGCATTTAATCAAATTATTAGTGATTTGATGAGAGTTGATGTTAGGTTTGATGAGGATGACAAAGTTTTGATGTTGTTAAACTCTTTGCCCCCTCGAATCATACCAATGAAAATCTTGTTACCACTCTTATGTGGGGAAAAGAAACTCTTGATCTAGAAGAGGTAACAAGTGTTTTACTAAATTTTCATGACAGATTGAAAATATATGATGAAGGAGAAGGACTTGTGGTAAAGGGTGATAATGAGCAAGGCAAGGGAAAATCCAAACATGGATCAAGTCAGAAATCTCGAAATCAATCCAAGAAGAAGAAAGAAATTCGGTGTTATAAATGTGGTAAAAAGGGGCATGTGAAATCGAAGTGTCTGGATTGGAAGAAGGTAAATTCTGAGAAACATGAGTGTACTTCAAAATCTATGAATATTGTTCAAGAAGGAGGTTCAGCGTGTAGTGATGGTGATGTTCTATCAGTTTCAGCGGGGTCGGATAATCTAACGGACTCTTGGATACTTGACTCGGCATGTTCTTATCATATGACTCTCAACAAAGAGTGATTCAGCACTTATAAGTTAGTGAATTCTAGATCGGTTCTTATAGGTAATGATGCTTCTTGCAAGATCATTGACATAGGAAATGTAAAGATAAACATGTTTGATGGTGGTGTAAGAACATTGTGTAATGTATGACATATACCAAAGTTGAGGAAGAGTTTGATATTAGTCATGTAACTACCTGAAAAATTTTAACTATTAAAATTAGAAGGAACATAATAAATGGAATAGGGGAAAATAAAAGAAAGGGAAAAGAGATTTAAAAAGGGTAGCAAGCAGGGACTCGTCGACGAATTTGTTCTCCTTGTTGACGTCCTTTGTTTGTGAATCCCACTAAGTATAAGAGCCACACACAAATATAACAAATCTCTTTCTAGTTAACCTCAAATTTTAAAATATCTATTTCACAAAAATTATGGATGCATTTATAACATAGTCAATTATTTTAAGAATGACTAAATAGGTATATATTTCCCAATAAACAAAATAGTCTAAATCTTGGTAAAAGATGTTCAATTTAGATAATTAATTTATAAAACTGTGAAATAAAATAAGTTAGTTGAAATCAAACTAAATCGTAATAGTAGACTATTTTTTATCACATAATTCTTATTAATTGAAGGGGAGGTTAAGTGTAATGGTAAGGTTATCGCTGTGTGACACAGGTCACGGGTTCAAGGTGTGAAAACAATCTCTTACAAAAATATAAGGTAAGACTACTTACTATAAACCCTTTGTGGTCCACACCTTCCTCAGACCTCGCATACACAGGAGCTTCGTGCATCGAATTGCCCTTTTATAATCCATATTAAGTGTTATAGAATGCTTTATCGTCATAATGATATTTTTGTGTTTATAAATCCATAAATTAAGGGAAAAAAAAATATCATTTTAGGATAATAATACAACATGTCTTACGAGTATTTAAATAAATCTTGCTAAAGACATGGTTATTAGTTCAATACTATAATCATAATAGGGTTTGAGGCTCAAGAAGGTCGAGGAATGAACAATAATTTAATATGCTCAAGTTCTATTCACATGTTCATGAATTACTACAAAAATAAAACAAGGATCAAACAAAAAGGATATAAGAGTATAACAGCATGTCTTGCTATGACAAGCAACGGGGATGGATTTGATGGGGAAGGTTGCAATTTGCCTTTCACAGCAGAAATGAACAAAAGCCCTTTCTATGTTTGATGTGTTTAAGGAGTGCCTTCTGAAGTTAATAGCTCCTGCATTCAAGTTCACTGGATGATTAAAACCCTGCTTTATATATTCTAAAACCACTATAAATTATTGCGTGCATCAGCTAAACCAACCCTTCTCGTAGTATGGAACCACCAGAGTAGTCATTTGTAGGCCTAACTCCACACACACTGCTTTGCCTTTCTTTCCAAGAAATTTAAGCATGAAAGAATACCACAAGGTTTAGCAGAACCAACAAAAGATTCAGCAGTATAGTACCAATTAAATAGTGCCCAAGTTTGAAAGAAACATACTACATGGCTCTGAAAGTAACATGAATAAGAGATGAATATATATTTCCATCCATGTCTTACACATCGGTTTTACTACTACTAAGATGCCTTCAAACATTTGAGAATGGCAGAACGCAAATTTTTTTATGATCTTTGAAAAATGATGCCTCTTATTTCGAAAAAATGTAAGCGAAAAAGGAAATGAAAGCTTCACCGCATTCAAAATGGTTTGACTTTGATACATGGGTGAAGGGCATAGACTGTTCATAAGTGCTTCCTTAAATGGTAGGCCCCTGAATTCAAATCACATAAGGCATGAACATCTCGATTTAGGTAAGATTCTTTGGATTTTGTTAATTAACATGGATACAAAACAAACACAGGATGGTTAAATATGAGAAAATTTTATCAAGCGCTCAAAAATCTAAATTTAATAAAGTTCAAATACTCATTAATGTGAAAGTGTAGAGCATACCTAGAATCCATGGAGCAACGAGTTTTTTTTTTTTAAACTTTTTCTCTTCAATGTTCTTTAAGCTTGAACCTTTTTCTTCTATTAATTCTTAAATTGAAGAAGTTGGGTATCCAAAATTAGCACCAGAAAATTCCACTCCAACAGAAACAAAATTATACCAAGCATGCATTTCCTGAAATTTTTATAATACTAACTATAAATACTTCGCTTGAGCTTCAACACAACTGCAAGTGTCTCTGAACTTGAAGAAAAATAAAATTCTCAGTAATATTAGTATCCATTGATGTGAAATAGAACCAAACATATACTTCTAGTTTGCAACTATGACTTTATATCATTAGATACAACCAACTAAATTTTCCATTTATAACTAATTTAATCTTGATCAAGCATGCTTAGTCAAACAATCAGCCAGAAATTCCATATAAAACACAAAACAAAGTTGCACATGGACCTCCAAACACAAATCCAGTGCATTCTGGCTCAAAAACTGTTAAATTGTAAAGTCTTTTTCAAGCATTCAAAGTCTAACATAGGGGCTGTACTATTCATATGGTGGTTGTACTATTTATATGGTGGCTGCACTATTCATTTGATGGCTGCACAAGTCTACAAAGGTGGCTACACTATTCATTTGGTGGTTGCACTATTCATTTAGTGGCTGCACAAGTGTACAAAGGTGGCTACACTATTCATTTGACAGCTTTGAAAAAGAAGCTTACAAAACCCCTATAAATAGGGAAGTGGTGGTGAAGGAAGTTGTATCCATCCCAAGCATCTCCAACTCCACCTTTAGAGAGAGATCAAGTACTCTCCTACAAAGTATCTCTGTTGTAGCCCGTGTTTCTAGTTTCTCCTAATTTGAGAGAAGTTGTATCATTATTTTTCCATAGTGGATTCCTTCTACTCTTACCCGTGGTTTTTCCCTCAATTTGTTTGGGGGTTTTCCACGTAAATCTTGGTGTCAATTCCTCTTTTCTAATTTATTATTTTAACTGTGTGATATTGTTCCTACCCATTCAATTTCCTAATAGTGGTATCAGAGCCTTGGGTTACGGCCTTTGGGTTGGGGTTACTATTCACAGTTACTATTCACACGTGTCACCGGATACTTTTACAATATTGTGAACGTATACGAGATTTGTTCAAGTATATAGTTCCATTCATTTACGATACTATTCACGTATACGATATTGATCATGGTGAAAAAGTGAGAGCCGGTTTAGTGGAGGAGCAGATCTTATCTACTATAATGGCAGCAAAGTACGAAATTGAGAAGTTCAATGGGGGTAATTTCTCCCTTTGGAAATTGAAGATGAAAGCGGTCCTGAGAAAGGACAATTGCTTAGCGGCAATTGGAGATAGACCAACAGGGATAACTAACGAAAAATGGAGCGAGATGGATGACAATGCTGTGGCTAATCTTCATCTAGCATTAGCAGATTCGGTGTTATCAAGCATTGTAGAGAAGAAGTCAGCAAAAGAAATTTGGGATGCACTGACAAAGCTCTATGAGGTAAAGTCACTTCACAATAAGATCTTCTTAAAGAGGCGACTCTACTCTCTTCGAATGAGTGAGTCCACATCAATTACGGACCACATCAACAATCTTAATACGTTGTTCTCCCAACTAACAACGTTAGGCCATAATATTGAGCCAACTGAACGAGCGGAGCTTCTACTCCAAAGTCTACCAGATTCATATGATCAACTCATCATCAACATTACAAATAATATTCAGTCAAATAATCTAGTCTTTGATGATGTTGAGGCAGCTGTTCTGTAATAGGAATCCAGACGCAAAAACAAGGAAGACAGATCGTCCAGTTCTCAACAAGTTGAGGCACTACCGATGACGAGAGGAAGATCAACAGAACGTGGCCCTAGTGGGAGTCACAATCATGGTAGATCAAAGTCAAGGAGTAAGAAGAATTTTAAATGCTATAACTGTGGCAAAAGGGGGCACATCTCGAAGGATTGTTGGCATAAGAAGAAGAATGCAGGGAAAGCTCCTGAGGAGAACGCTTCTCAAGGATGCACTGTGAGTACTTCCAGTGATGGCGAAATCCTGTACAGCAAAGCGGAAACAATCTCTAAAGGTGGTAAGAAACTCACTGATGTATGGATCATGGATTCAGGAGCAACTTGGCACATGACATCTCGCCGAGATTGGTTCCACTCTTATGAACCTGTTTCAGGCGGATCTGTATTCATGGGTAATGATCATGCCTTAGAGATCGCTAGAGTTGGTAATATTAAACTGAAGATGTACGACGGTACAATTCGCACTATTCAAGGGGTACGACATGTGAAGGGCTTGAAGAAAAATTTATTGTCTCTCGGACAGTTAGATGACCTTAGCTGTAAGACCCTTATTGAAAATGGGATCTTGAAGGTTGTCAAAGGCGCGCTTGTATTGATGAAAGTAGAAAAGATCATGGCAAATCTATACACACTGCTGGGAAATACTATACAATAGGGAGACGCATCAGTTGCATCAACCCAGGAAGAATCAACGATAATGTGGCATCGTAAACTTGGCCACATGTATGAACGTGGTCTGAAGATTCTTTCAGAACGTAACCTTCTTCCCGGACTCAAATTAGTAAGTCTACCTTCCTGTGAGCATTGTGTTACAAGTAAGCAACATAGAATAAAATTTGAAAGATCTACTGCCAGAAGCAAACACATTCTAGACTTGATTCATTCTGACGTATGGGAATCACCAGTTCCATCCCTAGGAGGAGCGCATTATTTTGTATCATTTATTGATGACTACTCCAGGAGATTATGGGTGTATCCAATCAAGAGGAAGTCAGATGTGTTTCTAGTGTTCAAAGAATTCAAAGCGCAGGTGGAACTTGAATCTGGAAAAAGAATCAAGTGCTTAAGGACAGATAATGGAGGAGAATATAAAGATGGCAATTTTATTTCATTTTGCAAGCAAAGTAGTATTCAAAGGCAGTTCACTGTTGTGCATACACCTCAGCAAAATGGCGTAGCAGAGCGGATGAATAGAACCATATTAGAAAGGACCAGAGCCATGTTGAAGACTGCAGATCTAGCCAAGTCATTCTGGGCTGAAGCAGTCAAAACCGCTTGTTATGTGATAAATCAATCACCATCAATAACAATTGGTTTGAAGACACCAATGGAGATGTGGATTGGTAAGCCAACCCAATATTCTTCTTTTCACATTTTTGGATGTCCTGCATATGTAATGTATAATGCCCAGGAAAGAACTAAACTGGACCCAAAGTCTAGGAAATGCATATTCTTGGGTTATGCTGATGGAGTCAAGGGGTATCGCCTATGGGATCCCACTGCCCGCAAGGTTGTAGTCAGCAGAGATGTGATATTTTTAGAAAATGAAATGCAAAATAAAGAAAACAACAGCACTTCGGAAACGACTACTGTTCAGATAGAAGAAAATAAAGATTCTTCTGAAGCCGCACTAGAGCATGAGGAACAAGAATCAAATGAGGCCAATGATACAGAAGTTCGACGTTCAGTACGTGAAACAAGGAAACCATCATGGCACTCAGATTATGTCATGGCAAGCAATATTGCATATTGTCTTCTAACAGAAGATGGAGAGCCATCAACTTTCCATGAGGCTATTAGTAGCACTGATGTTTCTTTGTGGATGACAGCAATGCAGGAAGAAATTGAAGCCTTGTACAGAAATAATACATGGGAGCTTGTTCCATTACCACATCGACGTAAAGCCATTGGAAATAAATGGGTTTACAAGATCAAACGAGATGGTAACAATTAGGTGGAATGATATCGTGCAAGACTGGTAGTGAAAGGGTATGCTCAGAAAGAAGGTATTGACTTTAATGAGATATTTTCTCCAGTTGTTAGACTTACTACTATCAGAACTGTATTGGCTATGTGCGCTATGTTTGATTTATATCTAGAGCAGTTAGACGTGAAAACTACTTTTCTTCATGGAGAACTTGAAGAAGAAATTTACATGCTCCAACCAGAAGGTTTTGAAGAAAAAGGAAAAGAAAACTTGGTTTGCAGGTTAACCAAATCTCTGTACGGTTTAAAGCAGGCGCCAAGATGTTGGTACAAAAGATTTGATTCCTTTATAATTAGCCTCAGATACAACAGATTCAGTGCAGACTATTGTACGTACTACAAGAGGTTTGATAATAATGATTTCATTATTTTATTGTTGTATGTGGATGATATGTTGGTTGTAGGCCCCAACAAAGAAAGAGTCCAAGAATTGAAGGCACCATTGGCTAGGGAGTTTGATATGAAGGATTTGGGACCAGCAAACAAGATTTTAGGGATGCAAATTAACCGAGACAGAAAAGACAAGAAGATTTGGCTTTCTCAAAAGAATTATTTGAAGAAAGTCTTGCGACGCTTCAACATGCAAGATTGTAAGCCAATTTCTTCCCCAATTCCTGTCATTTATAAATTATCCTCAAGTATGTGTCCTAGCAATGAAGCAGAGAAGATGGAATTGTCTCGAGTGCCGTATGCATCAGCAGTGGGAAGCCTAATGTATGCTATGATTTGTATAAGACCAGATATTGCTCAAGCAGTTGGTACGGTCAGTCGGTTCATGGCGAATCCTGGTAGAAAGCATTGGAATGCTATGAAGAGGGTCCTAAGATACATTAAAGGGACCTCAAATGCTTCATTATGTTACGAAGGATCAGAATTTATTGTCAGGGGATATGTTGATTCAGATTTTGCAGGTGATCTTGACAAAAGAAAATCCACTACAGGTTATGTGTTTACTCTTGCAGGAGGAGCAGTAAGCTGGGTATCAAAGTTGCAGACTGTTGTGGCATTGTCTACGACTGAAGCTGAATATATGGCAGCTATGTAGGCTTGTAAGGAGGCAATATGGATTAAAAGACTATTGGAAGAACTTGGGCACAGTCAAGAGAAAATTTCTCTATATTGTGACAGTCAGAGTGCCTTGCATATTGCAAGGAATCCAGCTTTTCATTCCAGGACAAAACACATCGGAGTACAGTATCACTTCGTTCGAGAAGTTGTGGAAGAAGGAAGTGTGGACATGCAAAAGATTCACACCAAAGACAACCTAGCAGATGTTATGACAAAACCAATCAACACTGACAAGTTCATATGAAGTAGATCCTCTTATGGCTTAACAGAAACGTAAGTGGCATGAAACTGGCAAGACTAGAAAGGATGAGAAAAAAAAAAAAAAAAGGAAAAAAAAAAAAGGGATTTGAAAATGACTTTAAGTGGGAGAATGTTAAATTGTAAAGTCTTTTTCAAGCATTCAAAGTCTAACATAGGGGCTGTACTATTCATATGGTGGTTGTACTATTTATATGGTGGCTGCACTATTCATTTGATGGCTGCACAAGTCTACAAAGGTGGCTACACTATTCATTTGGTGGTTGCACTATTCATTTAGTGACTGCACAAGTCTACAAAGGTGGCTACACTATTCATTTGACGGCTTTGAAAAAGAGGCTTACAAAACCCCTATAAATAGGGAAGTGGTGGTGAAGGAAGTTGTATCCATCCCAAGCATCTCCAACTCCACCTTTAGAGAGAGATCAAGTACTCTCCTACAAAGTATCTCTGTTGTAGCCCATGTTTCTAGTTTCTCCTAATTTGAGAGAAGTTGTATCATTATTTTTCCATAGTGGATTCCTTCTACTCTTGCCCATGGTTTTTCCCTCAATTTGTTTGGGGGTTTTCCACGTAAATCTTGGTGTCGATTCCTCTTTTCTAATTTCTTATTTTAACTGTGTGATACTGTTCCTACCCATTCAATTTCCTAACAGAAACCTTAGTCCCAAGTTCTTTAACATAACTCGATTAAAATAGGAAGCATGGGCAAATGTTTTACTAAATAGAAATCGTCTAATGATGGTGTATAACTATTTGCACAGATACCTCATTGAATGCTCATGAATAATACATACAATTTGATAAGCATGGCTTGAATTAACACATAAATGGCACAATCAATAGCTAAATATGAGATTCATATGAGAAAACATAAGGATGCTAAAACAGCATCCAAAGATAAAGGCACATAAAAGAATATTCCCCACTTTCCTTGTCACCTCTGTCAATGCCTATCATCTGGGTCTCTTTGGATTTTGACGTGGACAATTTTAGATTTTCCGGCCCCTTTTGGGTCTACATCCCTTGCAAAATATACCTCTTTCTTTGTTCCTATTTACTTTGGCAGCTATACCTTGTTTCCTAGTAGTATTGGCCCTTAGAATAGAAAAATCTGATAGACCCCTAGAATTGCCAAGGACCCATCAAATTGAGTGAGCTATTTAAATGGGTTGTTTTTTATGGAAAGACATATCCATAGCTCAGTTGTGGCACTTAAGAGATCAGAATGTAGCAAGCAAGGCAGGTCCTATAGTCTTGGACAACAAAACAAGTTTGTTACCTCTTTAATATGCCAGTGGCTTTTCATTGCATTATTAGTTTTTTTCTAGAGGAGAGCACAAGTATCATTTTCCATTTTTTATCCTTCAGTCTATCATCAGCCATTAGCGTAACTTCTTGATAGCTCTTCTATTGATTCTTAAAGACTGGTTGAACCATCTCAGCTATAGATCTTACCTTCAAATTCAATAAAACAAAGAAAACGAATATAAGTGGGCATAGAAAAAGACAAAGATCCAAAAGAAATAAATGAATATAAGTAAGAAATCTTCTCATAATTAATTTATGTCACGAGATCTTCTTTCCAACTTCTTTACTATTAGAGGCCATAAAGAGCTGGAAGTTCCTTATTGTTGGTATCCTCTTCAAGCCTCCAATGACCTCAAGCACAAAGCTTTGGCAGCCCACTATCGACCTCCTTTTTGTCAAGGATCATTTCATTTTGAGTACCATTGAGAATCATGGCTTCATTATTTTCTCCAACACAATCATTGTAATTAGTTCCCTTACCCTCCAAGGTCTCCATCATAATAACTTGTGTGTGACTAACAAATTTTTGAAATTGTAGTTTCCTCCCATAAAAGGAAAACCTCAAGAATCTCTCTCGTTTTCCATCTTAAGGCCATTGCATGCGTAAATCTTATAAGAAGAAATAGCTTATGGTGCCCCCAAAGTTAGGACTAATGGACAGCAAGCCCATGCCTACCAAAAAAACATCCCCATTGTAAGAGAGATAAGTGCAGAAGGAGAAGATAAAGAAGAAAAGGCTGAGGAGAAGTCATAGTTAAGGCCATTTGCATCATCAGGTGCATAAATACCACACTTGTTAACCATGACTTCATTTGCTCTCCCACACATGCTGCTGTGGAACTATTACATGGTCATCATTATGTACAAAAAATATTTAAAAAATTGGTACATATGGGACTAAAAAAGAGCGAAGTTTGATCAATAGTGTAGGAAAAGAGAAAGGAGTTAGCGGTGGGAAGAAATTGAAGAAAATCTTGAAACAGCAATTTAAAAAAGGCATTTTAACATAATCCCCATACAACTTTTCCTCTCCTGACTCCTCGAATATAGAGTTTTTGAATTTTTAAATAGTGCATCCATATTAATCCTAACTTTACTGGCATTTCCCCTGTCATTCACTCATGTGAACAGTCTAAATAAATTTGAAGGTTCTTAGGCTATTTCTGTTCATATTGACAACTGTGATGTTTGCAATCTTGGGCTTGTATAGGTCCAGACACCTTTATTTTCAAGGCGGAAATAATAGCTCTCTCTCTCTCTCTCTCTCTCTCTCTCTCTCTCTTAGAAACTATCACCTGAAGTGAATGCTTCAAGCTTTCTTCTTTCCATATAAGGATCAAGAGCACAAAATGCACCAATCACATGAACTAATATGTCGTTGGTATATTTATTCAAAGGGTAACCAAATGAACTAATATGTCCAATATATCATAGCATATTCATTTCAATGAAAGTTATATAGTCCATTAGAATATAAATGGTCAATGTAATCAAATACAAACCAAATACTTGATTCTACAAACCTTGGGCTAGAAGGTTGGGTAGCAAGATCTACTTGCCCCTTTCTCCTCAACTGCCAAATCTTGGACCACTTTTGTTGTGTAATATAACTCAGAAGATCCTTTGATTAAACTGAGAAAAGAAAAAAAAAAAAAAAAAGGTTCAGAAGACCTAGACTACATTCCTTCTGCTCCTCTTTCTATAATATGCAGTTTAACACACCGTGAAGGGGAAAAAACGAGATGTAGATTCATTATAATTGCAATAAATTATTTCTAAGATACGCACAAAATAACCAAGATTCATTCACCCAAAATGTCCCAACTCTCATCCCTTTCAACCCTAACAAAGGATATCCATGGTCTTAAATTTCCACGAAATTGTCAAAATTTCGAAATGGCAATTGATTTCCGTCTTACACAATTTCCATCAAAATATCAAAAAATCATTTGAAATTTCTTGAAATCTCTAAATTTTAGCGAACTCAAAGAAATTTTAACTATACAATGAAATTTCATTGGAATTCAAATGAGAGATTAATGAGTGAAGTGAAATCCCTCTTAATTTATTTTATCAAAACAAAATATTATTACAAGAGCTTTTGAACTTATATGAAAAAAATAAACTTTCAAAAAAATTTTGTTTAACCATTCATGTCTAAATTATCATTATTTGTAAAATAAATAATATTCAAATTATTTATGAATTTCATTTGTATTAACTAAATATGTTTAATGTACATTATCTTACAAATATGTTTATTACACATACTATTTTATAACTTTTCCACCTCATACAAAACATAGATGTATTTAATTTGTAATATATTAGTCTTAAAACTTATATTATCATGTTTATTATTCGTTTCTAAAGTTTCACAAAGAATTGCATGCTTTACTACTAATTTTTATTATTTTTTCGAGTCAAAATCGAAATTGACATCGAAAACAAAATTTCTGTGCTTTTGGAGCGCTTCAAAATTTGAGTCAAAATTGAAATTTAAGACCTTGAGGATATCTAATTAACAAAGAAGAATAAAACAAAGAAAAAGAAAGACAACACCATTGTTTTAACATCTATAAATATTGAAACTTGTAAAAACTGAATACTCCTTATTTCATTGAAGCTGAAGAATCAGCAAAAATTACAATAAATGAATGAATGTAAAATTACATATGCCCAGCCAATATATATATACAAGAGTTGGCTAACAGATAACTAAAAATAAAACAATTTTTTTTTGTTGAAGGGTAAATTGTTACAACCATTTTACTAAAACTACCAATGATTACAAATTAATTATATCACAGACAACAAATCTTCATAACCCAAGCTCTGTTCTTGGATCACTGACTTGCCTTTCACTGTACTGATATCATTCCCAGCATTACCGGCATTGGTGATCACCTTATTAAGTTAACACCTCCCCCCCCCCCCTCAAGAGCAAAGCTTTTGCTACTTGATCATCCACAATACAATTTGGATATTTAACTTGATGAACAAAAATATTAGTCAATCCCAACTTCTTAATCATTCTAATATAGTTGTCTACACCAAGTGCCTTAATAAAAATGTCTGTCAATTGATTCTTGGATGCAACATGAAAAGTCTTGATTGTACCATCTACAACTCTTTTTCTAACAATGTGACAATATGCTTGTATATGCTTTGATCTCTCATGGAACACTGGATTTGTAGTTATATGCAATGTTGTCTGGTTGTCATAGTAAAACAAAACTGATTTTTCATGCTTCACTTGTAAATCTCTTAGTAAGAATAAAATCCAAGTAACTTCATAGGTGGTGCTTGCCATAGATCTATATACAGCTTCAACTGAAGATCTTGATACCATTGACTGCTTCTTTGATCTACATGAAATCAAAGCATCTTTAAGAAAAACACAATACCCAGTAAGAGACTTCCTTGTATCTGGACATCCAGCCCAATTAGCATCACAGTATGCCTTCAGCTGTAATCTGAACAACTAGGAAATAAAATTCCTTGTCCAGGTGTACCTTTGATGTATTGCAGGATTCTTGTTGCAACCTGCATATGAGGAACTCTTGGTTTAGCCAAAAACTGGCTTAGCCTGTTCACGACATAAGTGATATCAGGTTAGCTAAGTGTTAAATACATCAATTTACCTATGAACCTTCTATACTTGCCTGAATCTAATAGAAGTTCACTATTGTCCTTTGACAATTTCAATTGTTGTTCCATTGGAGACTTACAAGTTTACAACCCATCATACCTATTTCCTTTAAAATGTCTAAGGCAAACTTCCTTTGATTTAAGCTTATTCCCTTTTTGCTTCTAGAAATTTCAAGTCCTAAGAAGAACTTAAGTGATCCAAGATCCTTAATTCCAAATTTAGCATCTAGAACTGACTTTAAAGTTGTTACACAAGTGGGATCATTTCCTGTGATGATCGTGTCATCTACATAGACCAATAAAGCTGTGAACAAATAACCTTTGGCATGAACAAAAAGAGAGTTATCAGCAATCAATTGAACAAACCCAAGTTGATGAATAATAGATGACAATTTCGTATACCATTGTCATGAAGCTTGTCTCGGACCTTAAAGGGATTTAACCAATTTGCAGACAATAGGAGCAGATGAATGTGAGGAAGAAGAAGCAATTGAAGCACCCCCCCCCCCCCCCGTACTATGAAAACCAAGAGGCAATGACATGTATACTTCTTCACGTAAATCCCCATGTAAAAAAGCATTGTTTATATCTAATTGGTGAAGAGGCCAACACCTGGCAGCTGCTAAAGTAAGAAGTACCCGAGCAGTTACTATCTTAGCAACATGAGAGAAAGTCTCAAGAAAATCAATGCCTTCCTATTGTGTATACCCTTTAGCCACAAGCCTAGCCTTCTACCTTTCCACTGTTCCATCAGAATTTAGTTTAATCTTATACACCCACTTACACCCAATAGGGGTTTTACCATAAGGTAATGTGGTAAGCTCCCAAGTTTGATTCTGTTCAAGGGCCTGAATTTCTTTGTACATTACTGATCTCCACAAAGGATTTTGAACAACTTGAAAGAAAAATTGTGGCTCTTGAGGTAATGAGTTAATTGCCAGCAGATATGAATGATAACAAGGTTATAAATGGGAGTAAGTGAGTCCTTCAACCACATGATAAGCTGCACCAGAAACATGAATGGTAGCATAAGCATAATCCTATAAGTATGTTGGTTTAGTGGATTGCCGAGATGATCTTTTGATAGGTACTAATGGTGGTTCATGAGTTGATGTAGAAGCAGGTACTGATGTGGGCACAGGCAAAGAAGGAACTGCAGGAGAAAAATCAGAATTGAGAGAAGAAACCTGAACTGGAGCAGAATCAGGAACAAATATTAAACAAGGAATAGACTCATCTTGGATAGGAATATGAGTGACAAAAAAAATCATTACCTAAGCTGGAAGATGCAAGATTATTAACTTCAGTAATTGAAGTATAAGGATCTAAAATTGAGGCTTTATCATCAATGAAAGGAAATATGTTTTCATGAAAAACCATATTTCTGGATATGAAAACTACATTTGTGGACAAGTCTAAAACTTTGCAACTAATTTTATGTCAAAGGGATAGCCTAGAAAGATACACCTCCTTGCTCTTGCTGCAAATTTGGATCTATTATGTGCTAGTGTAGAAGCATAACAAAGACAGCCAAAAATTCTTAGATGACCATAGGAAGGAGGACTGCCATAAAGAACCTCATAAGGGGTTTTGTGAGATAGAGGCGTACTAGGAATCCTATTAATCAGATATGCAGCAATTAAAACACAATGCCCCCAAAGATGTAAAGGTAAATGAGAATGGAACATGAGTGACCTTGCTACATTCAAGATATGTTGATGTTTCCTTTCAACAATTGCATTTTTTTGAGGAGTCTCAACACAAATTAAATGATGCAAGATGCCCCTTTTTGCAAAGAAATCACTTATGATGAATTCAGTTCCATTATCAGTTTGAATAATCTTTACTTTCATAGAAAATTGAGTTTCAACCATAGTGCAAAATTGTTCTAATATGGATTGAGTTTGTGACTTGTGCTTTAACAAGTAAACCCATGTACATCTAGAATGATCATCCACTATAGTGAGAAAGTATTTGCAAAAATCAATAGTAGGTACAGAAAATGGACCCCACAAATCACAATGAATCAAGTCAAAACAATTCCGGGAAGTATGCAAACTTTTATTAAAAGGCAATCATTTTTGTTTGGCAAAAGGACAAACATCACAAAAGAAATCTTCACTTGAATCACCAATCTATGCATTACTTGACTTGAGTAAAAGCATCTTGGCATTGGAAGGATGTCCCAACCTCAAATCCCATATATGTGGCTGAGTTTTATTAACAGAGTAAATAGATGAAACAAAAGAAGGAACAAAATTGCTATCTTCCAGCGGGTATAGGCCATTGCACTCTTTACCCTAACCAAGTGTGCTCCAATGAGCAAGGTCCTAGATGAAACACAAATTACCAAAGAAAATAAGGCAACAAAAAATAGATTTGGTGAGTTGACTAACTGATATAAGATTGAAGCTAAAAGATGGAACACAAAGAACATCATATAAGATGAGGTTTTCATTGATTTTGACAGTCCCAATATGTGTGACTAAAGCTACCTCACCATTTGGCAAATTTACATAAGTGTTCACTATGGCAATTATGGTGGTAAAACAAGACACAAAATGCACCATGTGGTCAATAGCACCTGTGTCTATGACCCAATTAGCAGTTCCAAAACAGGTTCGATTAACTAATTTGGCTGGAAAAAATGGAATGTGTCAAATTTGGACTGAAAATAGGGTTAGAAACAACACCTGACATAGTTTCAAGGTAATTATTAGCTTGAGGATGTGGTTTAGTGGCAGCCACACCAGTAATAGAAGGATCATTAGTAGATGAACACACATCAACAGCTCCAAAAACCAAATTTGGCAATCCATTACTAGTACTCACATTGGGTGCATGATAATTCTTACCAGAATTACTCCTAGCATTAAGGAAAGTCAACAATTGCTCACATTAAGCTTTAGAAATAGGACATTAAACTGACACACTCTCAGTTGCTAAACTGGATTGCAAGTGACCTGATTAACACTTGATCTTCCTTTTGGTTTATATATTGGTGGATAACCATGTAAGTTGTAACATTTATCAGTTGTATGTCCAAGCATGTTGCAATGAGTGCCTAAAAGTCTCTCCCTTTTGTTGTTTCCTTTGTTCCAAGAAGAATTTCCAGAGTTACTTCCCTTCGAGTTGGCATACATTGCTACTGAATCAGACTTAGCAGTGTAGTATCCTCCATGTCCTACATTCTTGTGAGACTTTCTTGAAGAACCAAGGCATAAATCTTGCTAATCGAAGGAAAAGGCTCCTACATCAAAATTTGAGTCCTTATAGTCCTGAAATTCTCATTCAAACCCATCAAAAACCTCATAGCATAAGTCTTGTCATGAGAAGCATTTAAGGTTCTGATTGCTCCACAGGTACACTCTGGTAATGGCTCCAGATTAAGCAGTTGATCCCACAACTTCTTGAATCTTGTGAAGTACTCTGTAACTATCATCTGGTTTTGAGATATATTAGAGACATCCTTTTGAAGATTGTAGATTTTAGGACCACTACCCTGTGAATAGAGTTTTTGCAATTCAAGCCACATCTCTTTGACAATACATCACGTTGCTAGATACATCAACATGCATAGAGTTGACCATCCATGAAATCACCATTGTGTTACAGCTTAACCAATCTTCATAGAAAGGATATTCTAGATCTGGCTCAACAATTTTGCCTTTAATGAAAACTATCTTCTTCTTGGCAGTGAGAGCTAAGATCATAGCCTTGGACCAAGAATGAAAATTCTTCATTCCAAGCAATGGTTGCGTAAACAAGATGTTATTTGGATTTTCATTCAAATTGAGAAATATGGATTTGAAGAACTGGTTTCAATGTTTGGTTGAGAAATACGATTCGTTTGATCACTCGATTCAAGAGATGCCATGAATGATTTTCAAGAATTCAGTTGAGGAAGACGATTAGATATAATGAAGAAAATTCAGCTAGGACATCAGCCAAGCTGTGCTAGCCGACAAGCTCTGATACCATGTAAAAACTGAATACTCCTTTTGATTTCATTGAAGCTGAAGAATCTGCAAAAATTACGATGAATGAATGAATGTAAAATTACGTATGCCCAGCCAATATATATACAAGAGCTGGCTAATAGATAACTAAAAATAAAACAATTTTCTGTTGAAGGGTAAATTGTTACAACCATTTTACTAAAACTACCAATGATTACAAATTAATTATATCACAGGTAGAAAGTCTTCATAACCCATGCCTTGTTCTTGGATCACTGACTTGCCTTTCACTGTACTGATATCATTCCCAACATTACCAGCATTGGTGATTAGCTCATTAAGTTTAACAAAACTAACAAAAAGAAAGAAAACTAAAATATTTAGCAATGGATCCAAATGTCCACTATACAAGCTTAAAACTCACACACGTCCATAGAAAGAATGAATATATATGGACCTATCGGAACAATACCAACTCAAACTAAAAATGTTTCTTCAAAGGGCTTCTTCATTTAATTTAAAAAGGATAGAGACATTTAAAAACTTCATCTAAATAAAAAATGAAAATAGAAAGACTAAATATGCCTATTTGAAACATCGTCTAATTTATTAAAAAAAAAAAAAAAAACAAAGACACGAATTAATATAGAACATATTTATTCAGCACACACCACATATTTTACAAAGTGAACTGATAGTTGCAATCACCGAAAAAAAAATGAAAAAGTACATAGAGCAATGAATATAGACATCAATACAAATCATATGAATTGCACTGATTTGACCATCATATTAATAAAAATATGACATCAAACTGTCCTCCATTCTTTATATATTAAAAACAAAATTTTGATTTTTTGAAATTCAGTGTAAACTAATGTTGGAGCAATTGATAAAAACAATAGTACCTAAAAACTTAAGACGACAGACTAAACACAATAGCTTTGGTAATTTTTTCTGCAAAAATTTTTTAACAAAAAGCTACAGGATTTATCTATCAATGTGCTTCATTCAGCGCAAAAAAGTTCAAAAGTTGTACTTCTATAAAATGCAAAACCAAGATTACTAAGCCCCAGGGAACATTAAAGTTTGGCACTTTTAGGTTGGGTTCTAAGGTTCCAATATTAGAAGGTTTGAGAAGGAGTGCAGAGTGAGAATGTCTACCCCATAGTGTAGTCCAACCCAGTGTGGTCCTCCAATGAACCACCAAGAAAAAAAAAAAAAAAACTCAACTGAAATCATAGTAACTAATGAAGATACATGGGCTACAATTGTTAGGGTACCCAAATTTGCAACCAAGCAAGAAACTATGAAAATTACAACTCGTGTATTATATTTAACTGTTATACATTATAAATAATTATATTTTCTTTTGTAGGGTAAGCACCACCCTATTCAAAAACAAAGTAGGATCAAGCCCTTCAATAAATAAAATAAAAATAAATAAATAACAAAAACTAAGACCAAATATGCCTGTGTGCGCGCGAGCAGGCACATGTTTTTATCAATACAGAATTAAAATAGGCCAGACTAAAGATAAAACAAAGGTAGCTAAACTATTTGATTGTAGTATGATGTGTCTTCTCTTCAATGTCAATGGAGCTTTCGGCCTAGAATCTAAATAAGATGAATCTAATACCTAAATAAGAAGAAGATACTGACCAAGCACTTCAAAGTACTAACCAAGCATTGCGCAAACAGAGTTTTCGCCCTATTTGCATGCCAAGGTTATCACAATAGTCTCTAATAAAGAGTAGTCTTGTGTTTTTGGTTCTATTGCTATAGAGGCTGGCATATACCAAGCTGCTCTAATTGACTATGATGGGCATATCAGATTTTTTAATTTTATTTTATTTTTTGCATGTTAACCAAGCCCTAACCATTTCAAAGAGAAAATTCTACTAAATAAACCACTCCCAACTACCAGGAAAAATACAAAGTTAACAAATTTTTGGTGCAAACATAGCAGCTAAGATTTCGTCATGACTTCTTACAGGACCAACAGAATCAAACACATGAGAGACAATGGTGCTAGAGCAGCACCAAGGTACAGAACTCGCGCACTTGGTTTCTTGATTAAGCATAAGCACATACATAAAAGGAAAACATATGTTTGTGAATATGAACACCTTGAAACTCCGCTTTAAGATGGATCATAAGAGAGAGAGAGAGAGAGAGTTTACAAACCGAATATCAAAAACACCACCTAAAATGACAGCTCCCTGCTTCAAAAGGAAGGGGTTCCATATTTTGTACTCAATATCTTCGTTTCATTTTTTTGAATATGGTGGTAGTAATGGTGGTTGTGGTGGTGGCGGTGGTGCTTGGGGGGTGGGAGATTTGAGTAAACACAGCACAAATCAAAAATCTTGAAAATGAACAATAAAGTTAACACCCGGAAAAAAAAATATATGTATTGACCTCAAGAAACAAAATTAAACAGATAAATCAAGGATACAGCAAGTTTTTTTTTTTTTTTTTTTCTTCCAACTGATGGGAAATAATGAGAAAATTCATGACAAAAAATTCTAAACAATCACCTTGCATCAATTAGTCTACTCAATTTGTTCAGGAACTTGGTAGTGGAGGAAATATTTCAAAAAACAATTGATCCTCTAAACAATTTGTCAACGTTGAAAGACCATAACAGAGATTGGAAAAAAGGCTATCTTCTAGCAGACAATTAGTGTGTGTGTGTGTGTGTGTATGAAATGAGAAAACTCTTCACTGTGTTCAATAAACATCTAAGAACCAGGACCAACGATGATAATAAATATCTGACAGAGTCTGCTAGAATTTGTTTGCATGCTATTAGAGGGTCTAATATTCCATTTTCAAAGATATACAAGTTAAATGTAAATTCAGATCCCAAAAGTTATTATTAGAATTTGAAAGCTATATATTCAGAGAACGTAAATCAAGGTCTTTTTCCAACTGATGGAAATAGTGAGAAAATCCATGACCAAAAATTCTAAACAATCACCTTGCATCAATTAGTCAACTCAATTTGTTCAGGCACTTGTTAGTGAGAACTGGAGGAAATATTTCAAAAACAATTGATCCTTTAAACAATTCGTTAACATTGAAAGACCATAACAGAGATGGGAAAAAGGCTAGCTTCTAGCAGATAATTTGTGTGTGTGTGTGGACTAGGAAAATTCTTCATTGTGTTCAATAACAATCTAAGAACCAGGACCAACGTTGATAATAAACATCTGGCAGAGGCTGCAAGAATTTGTTTGCATGCTACTAGAGGATCCAATATTCAATTTTCAAAGATATATAAATTAAATGTAAATTCAGATCCCAAAAATTATTATTAGAAGTTGAAATATATATATTCAACGAAGCTAGTACTTTCATAATGATATTAGAATGAAACTATATTTCTTTATTATTCACAAATATTTGAAGCTGCTACATACCTCAAGGTAGCATACCTCAAGGTAGTTAATAGAACTAGTAATGGAGAGAGAGAGAGAGAGAGAGAGACCGAGTGTTCTATTCATAATTTAAAATCATAAGTTACATGGCTGGGAGTGCATAGTTCCTACAAGTTCAAAAGCAAAATAGAATTAGTTGAATATCCACTTCATCCACCTCCATTCTTTGAATATCCACTTCAACCATCTCCCATATAACTATGCCATTTAGCACATTAAATTTTATAAACTAATCTTTAAGGCACTCGGACTTTCTTACTTGCTAGCTGCTATCTAGTCTCGAGTGTCACTGCTGACAAAATAGCTGTGGGGGCGAATATTTTGTCAGGACTTGCCAAGAAAATTAAGAGTTCTTTGTCAGAAAAATTACCAAAACAAAAATAATACTCGCATGCAAATTGCAATTCCTTCCAAGTAATGCTCCTGGAGCAGTTATTTCTTCTTTTTCTTCACGTACCTTCATCCACTTCTTATACAACATTATGCCAATCAGCAACTAAAAAATAACATAAAGCACATCAGTTCTTTTATTGGAAAAAATAATAGAAAGTTGATTAGAGCAGAACTTATAGTCTACCTAATTTTTCTCAATTCCCAATCAAATCCAGTATCCTACAGCAAATGGTATAGAAGATTAGGAATTTACAAATTCAAAAAACAATAGGTTCAAATAACCAAATCATGTACCCTATGTTTGCAAGCAACATGCCTTGAATTTGGATTTGTACGGATTTTGAACCAAATGTCATACAAAGTTAAATTGAGTTTTATTTAAATCCACCTAAATCCAAATCAAAGACTCGAGATCCATGTTCACAAATGCAGCGTTCAGAATTCTATTTGTTTGTTTGTGGGTCTAAATGTGTTTGGTATTGTTCCTATAAAATTATTTGTAGAAGGATGACTAAATCGTTTGTTGAGAAATCCCTCAGCGTAGAACAAAATAGAATTTATTATTTCAAACAATATTATAGGAATTAGTATTTATGAGTCACCGTAGTAACACACGCATAAGTTTCAATCTCATTGTTATGGACTTAATTAAGAATCTTAAATTTAAAATAAGAAAAAAGGGCAAATTTGTTTTTGTTAAAACTATTTAACTATCTTTCACATTCTGTTTTCCTTAGCAAAATCTCTCCACTACTTACTTGAAACGATTCTCACAACATAAATCACATTCATTCATGGCCACTTCCATTTGTTGGGCATTCTAATGCCATATTTTAGAGATTTTTCATTAAAAAGACCAATTATTGAGGAAATAAAGTTAGCATGTCTTTATTTGAAGACCCTCACTGCTTATGAAATTGAAAGACCATAATAACACTCAATTTAGTGAGCATAAATGAGAATCTCTCTTTCTTTCGGTAACCATGACCAAGAGAATATTAACATTGGTTTTGTACAAAGATTTCACTTTCAAGGCTCAAGTACCACATGGAAAATCTCGACTATAATGACAACAATAACGTATTGAGTTTGCTTATCTTTTTAGCAATTTTTGCTTACAGTTGTGCATTTTTACTCACTGAAACCCCAATCATATATACATGTGCCAAAGTTTAGATCAATAGTTTATTTAGTGAGATGCAGTTCCAGAGCAATTGCTATTTCTCAAGCAGCTCAGGTAAGTATTGTTTTCGGTCTTAACTACGTATAATGAACATTGTTTTAAAGTTGCGACATTAGAGAGGAAATGACTAAGGAATATTAATAATTCTGTATAGATGTGTAAAAAAATAAAGAACATTAATTTTGCTTAAACCATCAAAAGAAGACAAAGACATCATGTGAAGAAGGAAATGACTTTATGATGTAAGACTACTTGTGTGTGAGATGTTGTATGGATATTCACATATGAGACTTATGAATGAGATATTGGTGCAGTGCAACTCACTACTATTGTCTAATATCATCTATAGTGTTCCAATATTAATACGATAATTTTGGCTTAATATATCAAAACAAGACAAAGACATCATATGAAGAAGGAAATAACTTTATTAAGGACATTGGCATATGTGACTTCTCACTAGGATATTTATGCAGTGCGACTCATAGATGATCCACAAAAATAAATTTGCACACAATAAACATGGCAACAAGACTTGATAGTCCCTTATATTTTTAATATCACTGAAATTATGTCAGGTGTGAACAAACATTAGAAAACATTTATCGAAAACTAAAAATCATAAGATTCATTGCAAAATTAGAGCTATCTCATTAAAAGCCAACCACAATAACTTATCTAGTTTAGTCTAATGTTAAAAGAACTAGTGTTGATCAGTTTCTGACACTTATTTCATAATTATGGGCAAAATTGGATGCCTAATAAACACAAATGTATTCAGCGAGAAATCATCGAGTGAAGTTAACAATGTGTCATAAATAATACCACATTATGTCCAATAGAGTATATTGGTTGCTTTGATGGTTGTCTTAAACATGGATCAAGAGCTTGGGCTTCTATTCTAAGAAAATTGAATGCAATTGGATTGCAACAAAGAGTCTGTCCTAAAGGAAGTAATTAATCTTGTATATTTCAAAGTGCTAAATGATACATGGATGTACATGATTTTATACATGTTTAGTAATGGATGCAAGAGCTATACACAGTAAGATCAGAGTATTCTCCACCAAGATTCAAGGAGATAATGGAGGCTTGAATAGAGAAGTGATTGACGGCTTGACTGGAGGCTTGAATAGAGGAGTGAATGATGGCTTGACAGGAGGCTTAACTGGAAGAGTAGTGGTAGGTGTTGTAGGTATTGACTTGTCATGCTCCCACAAGATTGACTAGTCGTTAAAGACACCAATCTTGGTTCGATGAGTAAGAAAGGAGAATCGAGGCAGCAACTTGGTAAGAGAGTTAGTTAGTTGATCAGAAGTATGAACATGAGAAACACGTAGGTGACTTGTAGCAACTTGTTCACGAACAAAGTGAGAGTCGATGGCAATGTGTTTCATACAAGAATGGAAGACTGGATTGGCACATACATAAGTTGTACTCACGTTGTCACAGTAAATGACCAAAGTAGGGAATACAGTTACACGCAGCTCTTGAAGGAGATTCATTACCCAATTTACTTCTACTATAGTAGAGGCAATAGCTCGGTATTCGGCCTCAGTGGAGGAACGAGCGACAGTCTTTTTCTTTTTAGAACTCCAAGAGATGGGATTAGCACCAAGAAAAAGAATATAAGCAGAGGCTGAAGTTTGATTATTAAGATCACCAACCTAATCAGCATCGGAAAATGCATGAAGTTTTCAAGGTGAGTTTTTGCAAAGCATGATGCCATAGTCAAGAGTTCCAACCAGATAGCGAAGCAAGCGTTTAACTACTGACCAATGAAGGGTGGAAGGAGAATGCATGAACTAAGATAACTTGTTAATGGCAAAGGACACGTCAAGACGTGTCAACGAGAGGTATTGTAATGACCCAAGAGTTTGGCGATACAAGGTAGCATCAGTTGGTGGAGAACCATTCAATGATATGAGAGCTTCAGTAGTTGAAAGAGGAGTAGAGAACAGGCTTGGCAGTGGCCATGTTAACTCAATGCAAGAGGTCTTGGATATATTTCCTTTGAGACAAAAACAAACCATTAGAGGTAAAGTAAGCTTCAATCCCAAGAAAATATAAGAGATTACCAAGATCCTTAAGAGAGAATCGTTTGGAAAGATTGGTGATGAAGGCAGTCACATGAGTAGCGGAAGATCCAGTGACAATTATGTCATCCACATAAACTAACAGATAAAGAACTTTGTCGAAAGAGTGAAGCATAAACAAGGAGGTGTCCGACTAAGAGTTGGTGAAGCCTTTCGAGATAAGAAAATTGCGAAGTTCATGGTACCATGCGCGAGGAGCTTATCAAAGCCCATATATAGCCTTGCGTAAGAAACATACATGATCAGGAAGATCGGGGTGGGTGAAGTTAGGGGGTTGGTCCATGAAGACTGCCTCAGATAAAGAGTCCTACAAGAACGCATTATTTACATCTAGTTGGCAAAGAGGCCAATTGTTAGTCATAGCAAGAGTAAGTAATACTTGAACAATGGCAGGTTTGACAACTGGGCTATAGGTTTCAGAAAAATCTATCCCAAGTCGTTGATTGAAATCTTTGGCCACTAAGTGAGCTTTGTAAAGAGCTATGGACCTATCAGGATTCCCCTTAATCTTATAGACCCACTTACACCCACTAACATTTTTTGTAGCATTGCATGGAACAAGAGATAATGTTTGATTGGAGAGTAAGCCATTATATTAGTCACTTATGGCTTGTCGCCATGAGAGGTGTTGCTGGGCCTGTTTGAAGGTGGAAGGTTCAATAGTGGAGGGAGTGGTGGTTGTGTGAAGGTCAAAGATACGTTTTAGCTTTCTAATGTTATTACGTAGCCTAGTATTATAAGGGTGAGGTTGTGCAAGAGTTGTAGATGAGGGAGAGGATATTGGAGATGAGATACTTACCTGGAAAGGATTGGATGCATCCGAAGGTCTTTTGAGCTCCTTCTCCTCCTCATTTTTCTTCTTTTTCTTATTCTTCTTCTTATGTTTAATATATATCTGCATTTTGATCCAAAAGTTGAATCATGCATGCTTGGATGCTATTTTCAGAATTTGGGCATCTCTTTTGAGGGCCAAAAAGTTGCAATGACAACCCCCATGGTGAAGTGCATGAAGTGCTCTCAATGGACATGAGGTGCACATGCCTTCGTGTAATTTAGTTGGAAGGATGAGAGGTTTCATCCCCATTTCTTATCAATTGTGTTTGTAAAGATGTATTATTCTTTGGCATCAAGTTTTGGCACCACCTGCAGCTATAACATTTTAATGTTTCTCACTATTATTCTTTGTTAGAGAAAAAAATAAAAGAAACAAGAGAGAAGCTAGAAGGGTTGCATTGCATCATATATATATTTTTTAAGGAAAATCAAAGCGTATAGATAGGGATATGAATTGGGTTTTAAAACTTTTTGGCTAATTTAAACATTTACACCGATTCACCACATATCAATATCTCATTTTCACATGTGTATGTAAATTAATAAAATGATAAATACAGACATACACGTGGAACATATCTCATTTAAATAAAGGTGTGCATGCAAATAATTATAACGATAAATGAAAGCATACACATGCAGAAATTAAAGTGCAGTAGTTAAATGAGATAAGAAGAGAGAGAGAGAGAGAGAGAGAGAGAGAGAGAGAGAGAGAGACACACACACACACACACACACACACACATGATATATGTTATCGAGGTTTGATTAAACCAGCCTATGTCCCCGCCTTAGGCATACCCCCCAAGGATTACACTATCCCTGCTC
Source organism: Malania oleifera (assembly GCF_029873635.1). Lineage (NCBI taxonomy): Eukaryota > Viridiplantae > Streptophyta > Magnoliopsida > Santalales > Ximeniaceae > Malania > Malania oleifera. The sequence continues at coordinate 28,238,898 of NC_080417.1, forward strand.
ACTTAAATAGGCAGAACAGAAGCCATTACAACCTCTCCTTATGGGGCGAGGTAAACCCCAACTCAATTTCAAGGCTAAGCCCAGCTTGTCTCCCTTACGGGACAGAGACTCCCAAATTCAATTTTCAAAGGCTGAACCCAACCGGTCTCATTTACAGGGTTGAGACTCCCTAGTTCAATTAACAGGCTAAACCCAACCGATACATGAAAATATTTTTGTACATATTAAAACACTTCTAAATACAAGCATGGATGTACACATTAAAAGCTCACAAACATGCACTCTCTTATGTTATGAAATATGTTCAATAGAGTAAGAGTGTTTTTCAAATAATTAATGCACAAATAAAATGTATATGAATATAAAAGATATAATCTCCAATCAAAGATTTTTGCAAATCAAAACGTTTGGAAAATTTTTAGTTTAAGCTTAAGAAAAATATTTGTGCAATAGATAATTTCTCCCAATAATATTTATCATGAAAATAATCGAGAGAAGTTTTAATCCAACTCTCAAAAAATGATTTTATGAAAAGCAAAGCTTATGTAAGAGTGGATGATCTAAAGTAAATGCCCACACGAAAATTTCTCTTTCAAAGATGATTTCAAAAAATTTAATAAATGAAAGAGATTTTAAGGGAGTATAAAAAAAATTGCCCCAAAGAAAGAATTTTGCAATGAAAAATAAGTTTGGAGGAACTTTGATAAAAATTAGCCCAAAAGATTAGAGAGAAAAATTTAGCTAATCAAAGTTCCTAATCTGAGGTAATGAAGGGGCATTTATAGTTTTTTCTAAAAATTATGACCGTTAGGGACATGCTGGGTATTATTAGAGAAGTTTAATTAATTTTTAAACCTATTTTAGCATTTAAAAATACCGCAACTCGAGAGGTTCAGTCGCTCGATTCTTAGGGCTAGTCGGCCGAACAGACACAAGGTCATTTGGCTCCCTATGGTCAAACTATGATCCTGTCTAAGCATCCAAACATATCATGCAGATGCATGCATTATTACATACCAAATAATAAAAACATAAATGCAATACAAGTAAAATCAAAATTTATTCTTCTTTTGCTCTTCACTTAGTGGAATACGCCAAGCTATTATGTGGGTTTTAAGTTCTGTCTTAACTTTCATTTCTCATGTATCTTATGTCCGTGCTGACATATAAACTTGTTCACACACAAAATGCACACATAAGGTACATGTTTTTTGTCAGCATCAAAACAGAGATCGGACTCAAAAATCAACAGTTAGTGTAACGACCTGCTTAATTTTCATACATTTTTTTTTTTATAATACAAAACCAATATAATAAATCCAACATATCATAACCAACCTGAACCCGTGGGTATTAGGGATACGTAGAAACACAATACAGAAGCCTAAACAGTAGGAAACATAAAATCATACACATCATGTATTACCATGTACCCAACATCACTCATCACAATACCAGAGTTACTACATTCATTGTATTTATATATACATAATACACAACCCAAAAGATGTCCTAGGGTCACTTCTCAAAAGTCCATCTGACCCTATCAAAGTACTTATCCTTCAGAAAGAGCAGGTCAGTTGTATCTATCTCAGTGGAGTTTTATCTGCTCTCCTATCAGGGGCTCCTGAAATGATCATATTATTTGGGGTGAGACACCTCTCAGTAAGGGAAGATAAACTAATACTAGTGTGTGGCAACATGAGTTTTCCGTATTATACATAAATCATATATACACATATTTAGTAAACTGTTATATCATATTTGGGAAAACATATATCATTATAACATGGCAGAACATACTGCATTTTCATAAACATAATTCACCTTATATAATAATAATAATAATAATAATATGAAAGCAACCATGGTAGGTTTGTTGGATGTTGTCATGTATTACCCCCACATGACTGGGTTGTGTGGCCCGAAGGCGGGACTTGACAATGGTTGGCCGACCACTGCCAAGTCAAAAGTATAGTCTGGAAGTCCGATAGGTCTACCAGACCTGGTCCATACACCAGAGTCATCTACACTTCTTAAAACCACATCAACTATCCGTCCTCACGTTACTCCGTACAACAGCGTCAACACAATATCATAATGATCATGAACACATAGTAGCGGTACCGTGCAAGTGCTAGTCTAGACCACGCCAACCAGGTTCTGATAACATATAGCATATAATCAAACTGGGATACATGAATATTTCATATTAATAATTGCCAATTTAATATCATCACATCATTTTGCATATATATATACATCATGAAAAATCATCGACTCGTATGCTGGCATTTCATATTTTACCATAGCTCGACTCATATGCCAGCAAATCATATCCATAGCTTGGTCCGTACGCTGGCAAAACATATCCATAGTTTGGTCCATACGCTGACAAAACATTTCCATAGCTCGGCCCATATGCTGGAAAATCATATAAAACTCTCGGCCGTACATCGGTTTTCCATTATAAAATTCCATAATATCATCATGTTCCCAGAAAACGATAATTCATCATAAAATCTATCATGACACACAAAATGAGTATTATATATATCTAGAACATATCATCATTTACAGCAGTATTTCCCAACATAATACTCATATATATATATATATTTATATATATTTTTTCATTAAATCAAATGCTATACAAATTTACTCATGATTTTCATAAAACAACTAGTTTAGTTTATCCCTTTACCTGATTCCTGAAAAGCCAATAAAATAGTCAATCCAACTCCTGCAGGGTTCCCCGTTGAACACCTTGAAAACAATATTTTCCAAAATTAAACTTGAGTATTTCTACGCGTACTATTTTTTCTACAACTACAGGGAAAGCCAAATATCGAGTAAAAGTCTTACCCTGAATTTGGGATGAATTTCAAACTTATCCTACCGATGATCCACTCCAGCAAATATGCAGAGAACTTTCCTAGGAGTGTCGTAGTGGCTTCGAATCATCGATCTGACAGAAAACGAACCCAGAAATTAAGAGAGAAGGGTAGGGAACTGAAGAGGAGAGAGAAGGAAGATTCTGCGCGTGAGTTTTCGGCTAAAAATGAAGATTTGGCCTATTTATACATTGGCCTTCGTCGACTAGCCACGTCACCTCGTCGACGAACTCATGAAGACAATTCGTCGATGAACTCTCCTATCCCGGTCTACTTATTTTATTACTTACCCTCACTTATGGCGAAGGAATACCATGGTTACATTTCAAGTCATGGGAGATTACATATACAATATAAAATTCCCCCAAAACTAAAATACTACTTACTAACTAAACTATTACATGTACCTGCAAAAGAAGCATTATACAATCATTTACATTTTCTTGATCAAGACTAAACCTCTTGGAACAACTGCGAGTATTTCTATTTGATCTGTTCCTCGAGCTCCTAAGAAGCCTCTTCTACTACATGATTTCTCCACAAAACTTTCACCAGAGGAATTTTCTTACTGCATAACTCTTGCACTTTTCTATCCTAAAGTTGTACTAGCATCTCCTCATATGCTAGTGAATCCTTGAGCTCTAACTCACCATAACTAATAATATAAGAAGGGCCTGGGACGAACTTCCTCAGCATAGATATGTGAAATACGTCATGCATCCTAGATAATGTAGGTGGCAAAGTTAGCCTGTAGGCAACCAGTCCCACTTTATCTAGAATCTCAAATGGACCAATAAACCTAGGGCTAAGCTTACCCTTCCTCCCAAATCTCATAACCCCTTTCAATGGAGCTATCTTCAAAAATACATGATCGCCAACTTCAAATTCCAGATTCCTATGGCAATTATCATTATAACTCTTTTGTCGGCTCTGAGCTGTACCAATTCTATCTCTGATAAGTTGAACTTTATCACATGCTTGCTGCACCAGCTCTGGCCCCACAACTCGCCACTCACCCATATCATCCTAAAATAAAAGAGAACGACATCTCCTACCATATAGTGCTTCAAAAGGTATCATGTCAAAGCTGGTCTGATAACTGTTATTATACGCAAATTCCACCAACGACATGAATTGAGTCCAACTACCCCTAAAATCTAATACGCACGCTCAGAGCATATCCTCTAATATCTGTATCATCCTCTCAGTCTACCCATCTGACTGAGGATGGAATGTCGTGCCAAAAGATAACTGAGACCCTAGAGCTTCCTGCAAACTCTTCCAAAAATGTGATGTGAAACGCGAGTCTCGATCTTACACAATAGATACCGACACCCCGTGAGAACGAACTATCTCCTGAATGTGAATCTCTACTAAATGGTTAAGGGAGTAGCTGATCTTGATAGGTAAGAAATGGGTAGTCTTAGTGAAATGGTCAACAATCACCCAAATGGCATTTTGACCATGTAACACCGTCAGCAGTCCTGACACAAAATCCATAGATATATGATCTCACTTCCACTCTGAGATAAATAACGATTGTAACTGCCCTGCCGGCCTCTGATGCTCAGCTTTTACCTGCTAGCACGTCAAACACTGGGCTACATACTCAGTAATCTTTTTCTTCATACAACTCCACCAATATGACTCTCACAGATCCTTATATATTTTCGTACTGCCCGGATGAATTGTATACAAAGATATGTGGGTTTCCTCTAAAATAGTCTTTCTAATCTCAGTATTAGCGAGAACACATAATCTAGAACGGAACCACAAAGTTCGGTCATCTGTAATACCGAATTCCTCCCCTTGACCACTCTACACTCTGTCCATCACCTCTACTAATTTTGGGTCTTTTTTCTGAGCAGCTTTAATTCTTTCATGCATAGTAGGTTGCATTACTAAACTGGTGATACATACCTGAGGATCACTTTCAACGAATTCAATGCTGAGTCTCTCCAGATCCATCATGATCAGATACAAGATCTCCTTAGCTGCTAACATTGATTCCCAAGACTTCCTGCTCAACGCATCAGCTAACACATTAGCCTTCCCTAGGTGGTAACTAATAATCCAGTCAAAATCCTTAATGAACTCCAACCACCTTCTTTGCCTCATTTTTAGTTCCATCTTATTGAAAAAGTACTTTAAACTCTTGTGGTCAGAGAAGATCTCACACCGTTTGCTTATAGGTAATGCCTCCAAATCTTCAGTGCGTGTACCACTGCAGCTAATTCAAGATTATGGGTAGGGTAGTTCTTCTCATACTCTTTCAACTTTTTAAAAGCATATGCCACCACCCTACCATGCTGCATTAATACACAGCCAAGTCTTTTCAAGGACGCATCACTGTAAATGACATAACCCTCACTCCCTGACGAGATGATTAGTACTGGTGCTGTGACTAGCCTCTGTTTCAATTCCTGAAAACTCTGCTCATAGTTGTCATCCCACTCAAACCTAACTTTCTTCCTAGTCAGTCGTGTCAGAGGCCCTGATAACACTGAGAATCCCTCAACAAAACGATGGTAATATCCAACTAACCCTAAGAAACTCCTAATCTCCTGCACGTTCCTCAATCTGGCCTAATTCACTACTGCCTCAATCTTACTAGGATTCATAGAAATACCATCTCCATATATAACATGCCCCAAAAACATAATCTTCTCAAGTCAGAAGCCACATTTACTGAACTTAGCATACAACTTCTTTTCTTAGAGCGTTTGCATAACCGACCTCAAGTGTGTCTTATGCTCCTCATGGCTTCTCGAATAGACCAGTACATCATCAATAAAAACAACAATAAACTGTTCTAAATATGGATGAAAAATCCTATTCATTAAATCCATAAATATAGAAAGAACATTCATTAGACCAAATGGCATAACAAGGAACTCGTAATAGCCGTACCTAGTCCTGAAAATCGTCTTCGAGACATCTTCCACTTTCACTTTCACTTAATAAGAGTCGAATCTAAGATCAATCTTCGAATAAACTCGTATACCTTGGAGCTAGTCAAACAAATCATTTATATGGGGTAAAGGATATTTGTTCTTGATTGTCACTTTATTAGTCACCCTATAATCTATACTGTTAGCCCTGTCAACAACACTATCTTGGTTTATATGTTTTGATGATATTAACCTATTTGTTGTTTCTAGTATTTTCCATCCTTGTAGATCTTATCTAGTATAGGTACAAAGTGTCAATTACACAGAGGTTCTAAATAAGAAGCAAAGATCGGACCTAGTAGACATCAAATAGAAAAGATTGGAAGGACACTGACTCAGAAACACCAAAGCACATCTCGGAGTTTTTATTGTGTATAAATTAATTGTAATAAGGGTTGTGCGAGTGAGTGCATATTATAACTCTTGCGGTGTGTCTTGCATGATTTCTGAGTAAGATTTGAGCCATTGCATAAGCATACTAAGACACATGAGCATATAGGATCTGCACAAAAGTAACAAACTCACAATTTATAGTTTCCAAAGTAAAAACAAAGAGGTTGTCAAAATAATCCTATACTCAATTAAGTTTTCAAAATGGGACAAGTGTTAAGTAATATATGAGTTATAAACATTTTCAAAACTTTGTCCTGATTTTACAAAACTAGCTCTACGTCCTTAAGTCCTAAAAGTCAAGCATATTTTCAATAAAGGACATACTAAGCATATAAGATATCGAAACGAGTTTTCAAATATGTTTTCATAAAACAAGATATCTTATATTTATGGGAAAACTCACTTGGACAAGTTTAAATATTCATTAGATTCAATATATTTTATATACTTTTGTCCAAAAATGTTTTAAGTCATTAAAACGCTTTTTGACAAGGAAAAACAAAGCAATCGTCACTATTGTAGTGCAACCTTGAGTCATGAACACCCTCCGGTATTTTGGACATAACTTTTGATAGAAAGGTCCAAATGGGAAGATCTTGGTGTCTTTGGAAAGCTAAGACAAAATTCCACAACTTTCATTTTATGACTTTTTTCTGATTCAGGGACCTCGTCGACGAACACATGGGATTCGTCGACGAGTCCAACGGGCAGAATGACACTAACGGGCGAAAAACGCCTAGTTTGCCAAATAAAATATTATTTCTTCCCCCCAACAGCTAGTTAATGGCTCCTAAGGCTCTTAGGCTATAAATATAAGCTATTAGACTTGTATTAACATGGTTTTGAAGGTCTTTGATCATTGTTAGTAAAAAACATCATTTTATACAAAACCTAACACATTGCATATTAGTTCTTCATTACATGTGCTCATTCTCTCTTACTCACTTATTCTGTTTGATTCATTTCTTGAGAGAATAGTGTGAGGTTTGAGTTTTAAATCATATTTGCTCATTGTAAGGAGCATTCTTTGTAATCTTCCATCTTTGTGTGAAAGGTTCTTTGTAAACCATGTTGTAAGGTTCTTTGTGAACCGAATTGATAAAGGCTCTTTGTGAGCGGTAGGGATTTGTTCCCAAGTTTGTAAGGCTTGCTCCGCTGCAGAAGGGCGATTATAGTGGATTGTGGAATCCTTGGCTTGGTGCTAAGGCATGGACGTAGGCTTGGTGCCGAACCACCTAAAAATACCGGTGTTGTTCTTTCTCTCCCTTACACTCTTTATTTTATATCTTGTGCATGATTTATATTCATATTGCGATATAATTTCTTGTATCTTTCCAAGAGTTTCTATTTTGTAGAAAAATACGTATTCTACGAAAAGAGTCTATTCACCCCCCCTCTAGACTATATACTCCCGGGCTGGGGTAACCAACATATACACATCCTTATAGACCTATCTTTCTTCTTCACAAATAGAACTAGAGCTTCCCATGAAGATACACTAGGTCATATAAAGCCCTTATCAAGCAAATCTTGCAGCTGATTCTTCAATTCTGCCAACTCTACTGGCACCATTTGGTAAGTTACTTTAGAAATCGGCGTTGTACCTGGAAGTAGATCAATAGAAAAATCTACCTCACGATCATGTGGCAACCCCGTTAATTCATCTGGAAAAAAATCTGTGAACTCCTTTACCATAGGTGTGCTAGCGAGTTTCAATTCATTCCCTGTCATTTCCTTCACAAATGCCATGAACCCTTGACAACCACTCAATAGTAGCCTCTTTATCTAAACAAATGAAACTAACTAGGGCAAAGATTGCACTTGTGACCCTATGAACCTAAATTCTGCTCTTCCGAGAGGTTTGAATAGCACTTCTCGTAAATGGCAATCTATACTGGCAAAATTAGCTTCTAACCAATCCATACCAAAAGCATACTAACCATACCTATCACCACGTCACCGGCTGTCTTAGCATCACCAGGTGTCAGAGCGAACACTCTGACTGGAGCCATATTCCTCTACTGGCCCCCATGTGGCACCTGGTAGCCTCCCCGGTACGATCTAGGAGCAAGAGCTACATTTGGTGGGGTAGGGCAACCTTACACCACATGCCCCGGTCTACTACAGCGATAATAGATAGCTCCACCTACTCGACACTCTCGCTGTTGTCTCCTCCCACAAGTCTGACAGACAGGAGGACCCTACACTGCCTACACCTCACGTCCTCCAGTATCCTGCCTCCATCCTCTACCATGGTTTTCTCTCCTCCATTGATTCTGTCTAGGACCCTGCTAGTAGCTCGAAGATGCAGATCTCTTCCTCAGTCCTTGCTCCTCTGCATCCAAACACTCACCAACCTCTGCCAAGGCTGCTCTATCGACTAACTCAACAAAATTCTGGATCCGTAACATTACGACCTGTTTAAATATGCTTCGCCTCAAACCTCTTTCAAACTGTCTCGCTTTCTCCACCTCATCAAGGACAATATACGGAGCAAAACGAGATAGCTCAATAAAACACGCAACATACTGTTAGACTGATAACTGTCCCTGGTTCATACTCAAGAACTCTTCCACTTTAGCCTCCTTGACAGTAGATGGAAAATATCTATCGAAGAACAATTCCTTAAACCGATCCCAAGTCATGGCTATCGGCATAGTCCTCTACTGCTCTAGAAGTCTCATAACAGTCCACGACCTCTCAGCCTTTCCTGTCAATTTATAGGTGGCGAAGAAGACCCTTTGTTCTTCTGTACATTGTAGCACAACCAAAACTTTCTCGGTCTCCTACATCCAGTTCTCAGCGGCTGCAGGATCGACTTCTCCTGAGAATGCCTGAGGATTCTTCTTAGTAAACTTCTCTATAGTGCCCCCATGGCCTGCCAACAGACTACCCTACTCCCTGGAGCTCCTAGCAATCTCAGTCATAACTTGTTGAGCCACGTTACGAAATACTGTGTCAGAGTCTGTCCCACCTGCACTCGAGGGCCTTGCCCCATCACTGAAATTCGCATGGGTACTACCTCCTCCTGGATTCATCCTGAAAAACAACAAACATAACTTAAAAATCCTATCCTTGTAATTTACCCGCCTAACCTCACCTCTTGTCTTAACCTTCTTAGCTTATTTCTAACCCCAGTCCTACATTCTAGGAACATAACCTGACGATAGTTTACTATGCTTGTCCTGAAATCGTCACCCCAAGAAAAACATAGAAACCACCACGGAAGTCTAGCCTCTAGACTGTAGAACAAAACCTTAAATCATTTTCCTATACTCTGGTATCGTTTCCGCTACATTCTAAACTCTACAGAACCTAGATACCTAGGCTCTGATACCAAACTATAACGACCTGCTTAATTTTCATACATTTTTTCTATAATACAAAGTCAATATAATAAATCCAGTAGATCATAACCAACCTAAACCCGTGGGTATCAAGGATATGTTAGAAACACAATACAGAAGCTTAAGCAGCAAGAAACATAAAATCATACACATCATGTAATACCATGTACCCAACATCACTCATCATAATACCAGAGTTACTACATCCATTGTATTTATATATACACAATACACAACCCAAAAGATGTCCTAGGGACTTCTCAAAAGTTCATTTGACCCTATCAAAGTACTTACCCTTCAGAAAGGGCAGGTCAGTTGTATCTATCTCAGCGGAGCTTTATCCGCTCTCCTATCAGGGGCTCCTGAAATGATCATATTATTTGGGGTGAGACACTTCTCAATAAGGGAAGATAAACTAATACTAGTGTGTGGCAACATAAGTTTTCTGTGTTATACAAAAATCATATATACACATATTTAGTAAACTATTATATCATATCTAGGAAAACATATATCATCATAACATGGTAGAACATACTGCATTTTCATAAACATAATTCATCTCATATAATAACAATAATAATACGAAAGCAACCTTGGTAGGTTAGCTAGCTGTTATCGTGTATTACCCCCACATAACTGAATTTTGTGGCCCGAAGGCGAGACTTGACAATAGTTGGCCGACCACTGTCAAGTCAAAAGTACAGTCTGTAAGTTTGATGGGTTTGCCAGACCTAGTCCGTACACCAAGGGCGTCCACACTTCTTAAAACCATATCGACTATCCGTCCTCATGCTACTCCGTACAACAGCCCATACGCCAATTTTCCATTATAAAAATCCATAATATCATCATGTTCCTAGAAAACGATAATTCATCATAAAATCTACTCATGCCACACAAAATGGGTATTTTATATATATCCAAAACATATCATCATTTTCAGCAATATTTCCCAACATAATACTCATATATATATATATATATATATATATATATATTTATATACATATATTTTCATGAAATCAAATGCTATACAATTTTACTCAAAATTTTCATAAAACAACTAGTTTAGTTTATCCCCTTACCTGATTCCTAAAAAGCTCCTAAAATAGTCTATCCAACTCCTGCAGGGTTCCCCGTTGAACACCTTGAAAACAACATTTCCTAGAATTAAACTTTAGTATTTCTATGCATACTATGTTTTCTACAACTACAGGGAAAGCCAAATATCGAGTAAATGTATTACCCTGAATTTGGGATGAATTTCAAACTCGTCCCACCGATGATCCACTCCAGCAGATATGCAGAGAACTTCTCCAGGAGTGTCGTGGTGGCTTTGAATCATCGATCTGACGGAAAATGGACCCAGAAATTAAAAGAGAAGGGTAAGGAACCGAAGAGGAAAGAGAAGGAAGATTCTACGCGTGAGTTTTCGGCTAAAAATGAAGATTTGGCCTATTTATACACTGGCCTTCATTGACAAGCCACGTCACCTCGTCGACAAGGTTATATGGACAATTTTTCAACAAACTCTCACCTCGTCGACAAAATTCAGAATTTGCCAAAACATCCTCTCGATACTTTCTCGTCAACGAAACGCTCCCTCGTCGATGAGACCCCCTTGTTCTCTCGTCAACGAATTCCCTGTGTTCGTCGACGATGACCTATTTAATTATTTCTTTTAATTTCCCTTTCCCCTCCTTCTTCCATTATTTAATTATTTAAATATTTGGGTTGATATAGCTAGTGTTACTTTTAACTTATACACAACCATGTTTTAATTTCTGTGAGTTTAAAAAATAATAATTTTTAAAATTAAGGCATATAGAATTTGGTAGCTAATGATATGATTTAGCACTGGTATCATTATTATTATTTAAATAAAAATTTCCATAACTAATTATAAATAATATCTTGATTGATCTTACGGTCGCTCGGTTCTTAAGGCCGGTCGGCCGAATAGACACAAGGTTGTTTGGTTCCCTATGGTCAGACTATGGTCCCGTCTAAGCATCCAAACATATTTTGCAGATGCATGCATTATTACATACCAAATAATAAAAACTTAAATGCAATAGAAGTAGAATCAAAATTTCTTTTTCTTTTACTCTTCACTTTATGTAACACACCAAGCTATTATGTGGGTTTTAAGTTCTCTCTTGACTTCCATTTCTCATGTATCTTATGTCCGTGCTGACATGTAAATCTATTCACACACAAAATGCACACATAAGATACATGCGCTTTGTCAGCATCAAAATAGGAATTAGACTAAAAAATCAACAGTTATTATTACTTTTAACTTATACACAACCATGTTTCAATTTACGTGAGTTTAAAAAATAATAATTTTTAAAATTAAGGTATATAGAATTTGGTAGCTTATGGTATGATTTAGCACTAGTATCATTTTTATTATTTAAATAAAAATTTCCATAACTAATTATTAATAATATCTTGATTGATCTTATGTTAGGGAAAAATTAGTTAGTAGACTGAACCCACGGCTTTATCCATTAACTAACCTAATAAAGTGATGACAACTCATACACTCGATTGCATAAGCGAAATATAATGAACTTTCTTACTAAAACAAGTTTACAAAATCCAAATTTAATTTCTCTTCCCATGAAAATCACAAAAATAGAAACTGCAGTTAATTTTTCTTCCCAAAACAAATTTCAAAGAAATCCATGGTTAATTCATGGTTAAAAACTAAAAAATTCATGCTTATTTTTCTTTGTAAATCAATATTTATTCTATTATTCATTTTTGTGCATTTAATTTTAAATTAAAAATAAAATATGTTATCATTTTATGATTATTTTTATTAAACATATGATTATTATTATTATTATTATTATTATTTAGAATGAACTATATTTTTTTGGTATGATAAATACAACATTATTTTTTGTTTATGCTTTATAAAATTTTTTGGTTAGGCCAAAGAAAATGTTAGAATATATTTTAAAGTAAATAAATCCATTAATTTTTTTATGAAAAAGCTTCGCAATTTTATAGCATTTCCTATTAAATAAAAGATGAGGAATCATTTAGTTTTAGAAAAAAAATAATTATTTTTCATTTTAGTTTTTCAAAAAATTATCAAAAAAATTAGGTTTTTTTTTTTTTTTACAACATTTGTATGGAATAAAAAAAAATAACAGCAAATAATTTTGACACTATTTTCTTGTGAAAATAGTTTTATTTTTTATTTTTAATTATTTAAATAATTTAAAAAATGCCATCTTATTTTTATATCTTTTAAAATTTACATAAAAAATTTAAATTTTTTTTCTAGATTTCCATTTCTCACTTTGCATATGTGAGCATTGAATTCAATTAATAAAATTTAATTTGTGTGGATTATACAAGATTTCTTCTAAATTCAGATAAACTCAAATTTAGACTCCAAAATCCATGATTTCATAAATTACCTATATAAAATTTTAAAAATTAAAAAATAAATTATCTTTTTGTGATTATTTTAAATTATAAAAAAAATATTTTATACATTTAAAGAAAATTTAATTTCTACCTTTTTAATGCAAAGCTTAAAATTTTAAAAATAACTTAAAAATAAGCTAAATTTTTTATTATTTTTTTTATAAAACTAAAAAATTTAAAAAGAAAAATATTTTCTTCGACTGAAAACGAGCCTTAAACATTTTCCAATGCATAACCAATGTATCTACTAAATCAATAGTTAAATTAACACTTCAAACTTAATTCTTTTGCCCAATAATTATATTAGTTATGGATTTTTTATAATTACTATAAAAAAATTAATCATAAAATTTTTTAATTTGTTTAGAAAAAAATTAATTATGATCAATTTATGTTTTATTATCACCGCTTTATTAGGAGAGCACGTGCGAACAGTGAACGGGGGAACGGTCAAACACGCGTTCACTTTCCCAGTACCTCGTTGCTGTTGGTTACTTCGTTCTATTTTGGGATCTTGCGATGGGTAGACGAATGCGACGTCGTTCACATCTTCACCAGAGGCGTTCAAATACGTCCAACACGAGCAGACCGGACGAGCTGTCCGTTTGTGCCAGCAGCTACAGTCCTGAAAGTGAGCAGACCGGACGAGCTGTCCGTTAGTGCTGGCAGCTGCAGTCCTGAAAGTAAGCAGACCGGACCTGCGGTATAAAGCATATTTTCTTTTTAACTTTATTAGGGCAGCACAAGCTTTGGGAGATTTTTCCCGTTTAACTTTTTTTAAAAAAATATATTAAATAATACCTCATTCTGTAAAATATTTTTCACAATGACTCTGATGTAAATAGCGCGATTTAAACAAATCTCGCTACTTGAAATAGCGAGATTTGTCATGTGTTACTCCAAAAATTATTTTCTCAAAAAATTATTATTTAATATATATTTTTTTAAAAAAATGATAAAGGTAAAAACACTTCAGGTCTCAATAGGAAACAAAAAATTATTTTGTCTCTAAAATTCTGAACAAGTTCAAAATTAAAAAGTTATAGCCTATGAGGCCTAGACATGTAAAATCTCCCCTCCAGGCCCTTGTCCTTTCCTGCCACTCTTAGTTCTTGTCTTTCTTGTCAAGTCTAATCACTCTCTTTAGTGTCTTCCCCATTCCCCCCATCTACTTCCCCCCCCCCCCCCCTTTCAATATTTTAGAATTGAATATCACGTGGCCATTTGCCACAAATTTGTCATTTTTGTTTCCTTTTTTCTTGTCAAGTCTAATCACTCTCTTACAGTGTCTTCCCCATTCCTCCCATCTACTTCCCCCCCCCTCCTTAAATATTTTAGAATTGAATATCACGTGGCCATTTGCCACAAATTTGTCATTTTTGTTTCCTTTTTTCTTGTCAAGTCTAATCACTCTCTTACAGTGTCTTCCCCATTCCTCCCATCTACTTCCCCCCCCTCCTTCAATATTTTAGAATTGAATATCACGTGGCCATTTGCCACAAATTTGTCATTTTTGTTTCCTTTTAAACTCGCAAGGCATTTTCTTTCGGAACTAAGATTCAAAGAAAATCAAAACTGTGTTTATTGATTCAAATTTGGTATTTTAACTACATATGAATGGATTTTGGGTTAATATGTCAAAGAAAAATATTTATGCAATTTACTTTTTTGTTAAAAAAATGTATATTTTATATTATATATATATATATATATATATATATATGTATGTTAGAAGTGTTTTAATTACAGTATTTTTTTTGAATTTGTAAAAAACCCCCTTGTTTGTTTACTTAAATTTCAAAAGTAATTTTACATACAATTAAATTTATGTTCAGCTAAAACCAAAAAAGATCAAGTTGCATAGGATAATATATTTCATTTTAATATATATTTTGTACGATTGAGAACTATCCTTTGATCCATCGAGATAGCACAAGAAATAGGTATTTAATTATAATTTGTAATAAAAAAAAAAAAACTTGTATGAAATAGTTCTTTATGTAAAATTAAACACCCACTACTCATAAGATGTTATATTATTAATATTTAAACTCATTAGAGCGTTGTAAAACTGACATCAATTTAGGTAACATTCTTAATCATATTTATCACTTATATGGGTTTTAATCTTAATGTGATATTTTATAATTAATGAGTTTTAATTTTTTAAATTTTGCCCAATATTCATAGTAAATGATAGGTCCTCTGCATAATCCCTTGACTTATATATCTTTTATTACATGAAGAGCTCACCTCAACTCCAATTTCTCTAACCTATGTGGTGATCCGTGTGAGGAGCCCATTTTTAGCCAAAAACTCCAATCATTTTGGCCATTTGCATTATTCAACCTTAAGTTTAAGCTGATTAGGAACATAATTTAGTTAAGCTGATAAATTGTGAAAAATAACTAAATATTATTTCGAAATGTGAAAAATACTTAAATAAAATTTACATTTTTTATTAACTCAAGGAACATATAAAAACTAGATTCTCTCACAATTTCTCGTAATAAATTTTCATATTTTTCAAAATATAAAAATCTTATTAAAAAATAAAGAATGCATTGACGAAAAAACATGTGCCTTAAGAATAAAAATAGGATAAGATGAGAGGAGGGGGGGGGGGGGGAGAGAGATAATGGAGGAATGGGGGAGGCACCGAAGAGAGTGATTAGACATGTACTGCAATTGACAAAAGAGACAAGAGCTAAAAGTGGTAGGAAATGATGGGGGCTTGGAGGGGAGGTTTTGCAGGTCTAGACCTATAGGCTATAGTTTTCTTATTTTGGGTTATTTTAGGACTTTATAGATGAAATAATTTTTTGTTTCCTATTAAGGTCTAGAGTGTTTTCACGTTTATCATTTTTTAAAAAATATATATTAAATAATAATTTTTTAGGAAAATAATTTTTGAAGTGACACATGGCAAATTTCACTACTTGGAGTAACGAGATTACGTCAGAGTCATTTTAAGAAATACTTCTCAGAATGAGGTATTATTTAATATATATTTTAAAAAAAATTAAAATGGGAAAAAAATTCCAAGCTTTGGCGTAAAGGAATACAAACCTATTATAAAATTTGTGAGCATCTTCAATTCCAAGAATGTTATATTTTTTTCAAACTCTATCTTGCGTCTAAGCTTTCCTTTTTCTTAACTCAATAGTTATTATTTTTTATGAAATATTAATCAGGGGAAAATTGTTAAAGACAGTGTAGAAAATTTTCTAATTTTACTTCTATTTAAATATAACTCATAAATATGTATAACTAATTTGTAACTAACTAAAATTTGTATTTACCTTTTACATCTTAGTGTTCTAAACATTTAATGTAGGAACTTAAACAGTGTTTCTTTAATTAATGAGAACCATTATCATACCATAATTAATCATGTCAAACTATCAAGAACATTAAACTGAATGCGGAAGCGTATCTGAATCCATAGCGTTCCAAGATGTGTCGAACCGTTCGAATGACCTTCTAGATCAACACGTATTGTTTAGAGAATTCTTTTTGCGTTCTCTGTATTCTCTTTTGGCGATGGAATAACAAAAGAGAAATTATAGAACCGTCAATGTGATCTGGAGACCATAACCATTATATATATAACCGTTAGCCATATATGTGTATTTTTATTTTTGCTCGTCATAATGAACAGAAATAACCATTAAAGTATCTATACATTAAAGGTCTACAACCGTTTCGGATATATTAAAGCTCATTATAATCCAAAAGAACTGATCACTTTTAAATAGGGTTCCTTATTAGATAGTCTACAACACATAATTGTTTCACATATATGTCCATAATTGAATTTTGATCTAATATTTAATTCTTAAAAAAAATTTATATATACGTAAGTATCGAAACTAAGCACACGTGTATCAATCGATGATTGGATGAAGAGAAATCGTTAGTTGAAAATTCAAATATTACGCAATTTTGCTTTAATTGTGGAAGTTAATAAGTTGTCTTAACTGATAAAATTTCTTCAATCTGAACTTCTTTACAATGTGGAGCAAATTTGATGGAACATATACTTCAACATTGTTTGTTAAAATTAATGCAAAATTTATTAATCTTTTGTTTGTACAATTTCAGCTATACAAGGCCATCCTTTTATAGGAGAAGGAGGCATACAAGGGTACAAGGGTAAGGGAGATATACTAACATAGGTACAAGGGTATTTTAGGGAGATATATTAACATCCCCTCTCAAACTCAAGGTGATATCGAAGATGACATCTGGAGTTTGCATACTAAAGCACGACGACGACTAGGTGGATGAGATTTTGTGATGATATCAGCCAATTGAGCAGCCGAAGGAACGGACAAGAGGCGAAGTGTCCTGTCCTGAAGATGATGACGCACAAAATGACAGTCGATCTCGATATGTTTGGTGTGTTCATGAAAGACATCGTTGTGAGGGATCTGGACAGCACTATGATTGTCACAATAAAGTGGAGTGCTCGAGGGCTGAGGAACTCTCATATCTTGGAGAAGCCAACAAAGCCAAAGAAGCTTAAAAGTAGTATCAGTGAGAGCTTGATACTCAACCTCAGTGCTAGAGCAAGCAACAATAGTCTACCTTTTGCTTCGCCAAGAGATAAGAGAGTCACCAAGTAAAAAAAGAAAACCAGTGGTAGACCGACGATCAGTAGGGTCCCCTGCCCAATCAGCATCTGAATAAACTTGTGACATCAAGGATGAGTGAGAGGGAAAAAAAGGCCATGAAATAAGGTGCCCTTCACATATCGTAAGATGCGAAGAACAGCTGCATAGTGAACAGACTGAGGAGCTGACATAAATTGACTAACAAGGTGCACCGCATAGGCAATGTCCGGTCTAGTGACAGTGAGGTAAATCAAGCTCCCAACAAGCTGTCGGTAACGAGTGGCATTGGGAAGGAGCTCCCTATCAGTAGGACGGAGTTTGATGTTGGGCTCCAGCGAACTATCAGTTATCTTACAATTGGTGAGGCTAGCACGTGTGAGAAGATCAGAGGCATATTTGGCTTGGGTCAAGGAGTAGCCATCATAGGTAGGAGACACTTTTAAGCGAAGGAAGTAGTGAAGAGAACCAAGGTCTTTCATCTCAAACTGCCGACACAGAAATTGCTTAAGCTCATGAATACCAGAAGTATCATCACCAGTAATGATCATATCGTCAACATAAAGTAGTAGAAGAGTGATTCCAGTAGCAGTGTGACGGGTAAAAAGAGCTGAATCATAGGGGCTAGAGGCAAACCCAAGTTGAGCAATAGTGGAGCTGAACTTGGCAAACTAAGCACGAGGAGCTTGCTTAAGCCCATATAAAGCACGAAGAAGATGAAAAACCTGACTAGGAGAATGAGGATACCCAGGAGGGGGTTGCATATATACCTCCTCAGCCAAATCACCATGCAAGAAGGCATTCTTGACATCCATCTGAAATAAAGGCCACCGCCGAGCAGAGGCAACAGCCAAAAGGGAGCAAACAGAGGTAATACGAGCAACATGGGAAAATGTCTCCTCATAATCAATGCCATATTCCTGAGAAAAGCTTTTTGCTACTAAACGAGCTTTATTTCGTACTTCAAAACCGTCAGAATTTGTTTTTCGTTTATACACCCATTTGTTCCCAACTATAGTCTTACCAGGAGACAGGTTAACCAGGTCCCAAGTATGAGTTTTGTGAAGGGTGTCAAGTTCCTCGGTCATAGCTTGTTGCCAAACAAGAACAGAACAAGCTTCGCGATAACTATGAGGCTCGTGAAGGGAGTCAAGAGTAGAAAAACAATGAAAGTCACTAAGATAGGTAGGAGGTGCCCTTACCCGACTAGAATGACGGACATCCAAATCAGTGGACTCAGGTGGTGTGGAAGCAACGATAGGATCATTAGACGGTCCAGGTTCGGGAGCAGCAAACTTAGAGGGATCACTTGATGAGCTGGGAGGACCTGCATTAGAAGAGAAAGCGGGAGAGGGATCGAGGGCAGAATCAGTGAAAAAGGGGGAGTATGAGAGACAATCAGAAGAAAATAGAGAGATACTAGCGAACATTTTGTGTTCCCAAAACTGAACATGCCGAGAGACGCGAAGACGCTTGGCTATGGGGTCATAGCACCGATAACCCTTATGTTCAATGCCATAACCAAGAAAGCAACAGAGACGAACTCTTGAAGAGCTCATTAAAGCTACTAATTATTTAATGGCAAAATTTGAGATGAAAAATTTATAAAAGACAAAATATTGTCTTAGCCTATATATTGAACATATAAATGAGGGATTTCTTGTTCATCAATCTAAATATACCGAAAAATATATTAAAGAAATTCTATATGGACAAAGTTTATCTTTAATTTGGGATCTCTAATGATGGTGCAATCACTTGATGTTAAGAAAGATCCATTTCGACCTCATGATAAGGGGGAGGAACTACTTGGTCTTGAAGTACAATATTAACTGCTATCGACTCTTTGATGTATTTGGCCAATTGTACAAGACTCGACATTACATTTTCTGTAAATCTACTAACAAGATATAGCTTTGCTCCTAGTACATCTGATTTGGGTCTAGTCTACTCATTTGATTCCAAGTCTCAATTAGTAGGATAATCATATGCTAGAGTCTCCCTAACTCACTTACTAGGCGAAGCCTTCGCCTAACTGTTTCTTCATACAAGGCGGAGTCTCCCTAACTCACTTACCTAGCTGAACCAAACTGGTTCTCCTTATAGGGCAGAGTCTCCCTAACTCACTTATTGGGCTGAGTCAAACCGTTACATAAAACAATTTTTGTGCAATAAAAGTGCTTCTGAAAAGACTGAGTTGTACACATTGAAGAATTATATGCACTCTCATATGATTTATAAAATAAAGCTCAATAGAGTATAATTTTTCTCTCTAAAAATATTTTTCATGTAAAACAATGAGAGTATGGAAAATGATTTTTATTTTCTAAATGACCTTTTGAACTTTAAATACCGAAAGGCTTTCAAGCAAAATGTATGGAAGTAAATATATGATCAAGCCATTATCAAGATGCTTTTCAAACACTATATATCAATGAATATATATGCTCAAAGCAATCTTGAATAACCCCCAAAAGATTTTCTTCCAAAAATATATTCAAAGATAAGAAAGGGAGAAATTAGGGTTCTTAAAATGATTGGCCTTAAAAACAATAAGGCTCTCAAGCTTTATATATGAAGTGAGATATAACCTCAAACCTTACTTGAGTAACTTCAAGAATAATTTTCCAAAAATAATTTTTCAAAAGAGTATGGGAGAATTTGATCTTTGAAGAATATGAAATAAATAAAATAAAAAGGCTTTCAAGCAAGCATATATGAACTTGAATATATTGCTCAAGCCTCTTTGAATAACTCAAAAATTAATTTCTCCAGATGATTTTTCAAAATAAAGGAGTAGGAGAAAATTTGATCTTTGAAAAACAATAATAAAAGAAGAGACCTTCAAGCAATATATATGAATGATATAAGCTCAAGCATCTTCAATTAAAAAAACCAAAAATATTCTCCTCCTAAAAGAAATTTTCAAATGAAGAGTAGAGGAGAAACTTTGGTCTTTGGAAAACATGAAAATAAAAAGGTTATTAAACACAATATATATGAAAGATAATATATATGCTCAAGCCTTTTAAAAAACAATTACCTCAAGAAAAAGAAGCCTTTGAAGCAAAAATACATGAGTGGATATGTCCTTCAAGCTTCTTTCAATAACCTGCAAAATTTTCTCTGAAGAAAAATTTTCAAAATGAATGATTAGAAGAAATATGAAATTTAAAGCACAAGAAGGGTTAAAAATAATGGGGAGAATCAAAAAATAATTCCCTAAGCTTTCCAAATGATTCTCCAACATTTTCAAGATTTTTAAACTTGTATTTATAGGCCAAAAACCATTTCTAGTCGTTGGGGGTGAGAAAACAATATTTTATTTTGAATTCTAGCCATTTTCTAGTTGTTGCATTAGTTTTGCCTATTATACTCATTGAATAATCATGTACTAGTCAACTAGTGACCTCTAGCTACTAGTCGACTAGTGTCCTCTAGCTACTAGTCGACTAGTGACCTAAACTGGTCGACTAGTCACCTGGGTTTTCTGCGCAGATACATTTTAGTTTTTTAGACATAACGTTTTCTATACAATTCCAATTTGAATGTTCTTGAAATCAACAAAAAGTTAAAAGAAAATCCTATAACTTTCATGTTGGACACTTTTTAAGATAATGAGTGTTTGATAGAAAAAAAGTGCTCATCAATGCGATGAAAGAAACATGAAGGGGTTTTTATTCATGAAAAGTTTATGTGCCTAAGGTTAATCTAAGGTCTTGGTTGAGGTTCAATTCAAATCATATGACATGCATGCACAATTAAACCTAATTACTATTACAACTCAAAAAATAAATAGAGTCTTCAAGCTATGCTCTAAGGAGAATGTCGAGGTATGATCGTTTAGGTACTTTTATGACTTCCATTTTGCATTTGTCATTTGTGCTTACAGAAACATGAACTTGTTCATACACTAAGTACACAAGTGAGATGTTGTGGTTTGTCATAATCAAAATAAGGATCATACTCAAAAAGTCAATACTGGATATCTATCTAAATCTCAAACTGGATATGTATTTCTTTATGAAAAAAATCGTTATATCTTGGAAATCAATAAAGCAGACAGTTACAGTAACATCCTCCAATCATTCTAAAATACTAACTATCCATGAAACTAGTAAAGAAAGTGTGTGGTTCAGATCAATGATTTCTCATATCCAAGTAAATTGTGGTATTCAATCAATCAAGGGTATTCCAACAGTTTTATATGAAGACAATGTTGCATGTATAGCTCAACTAAGAGGAGGATACATAAAGGATGACAGAGTGAAGCATATCTCTCCAAAATTCTTCTATACACATGAACTCCAGAAGAATGGTGATATAGATGTTCAGCAGATTCGATCAAGTGATAATCTAGCAGATTTGTTCACCAAAACTTTGTCTACTATTATATTCAATATATTGGTTCATCTCATTGGAATAAGACATATTAAAGATCTTAATAGAGGGAGTTAATATATGGGTGACATCCAAGGGGAAGTGTTATGAAAACCATGAGGGATTAAGGACTGTCACCCCTTCATTTTTCCACCACCATAAATTCTTTCACATCCTTATTGCCATATAAAAGGGTACCATCTCCCTCTCTTATTGACACATACAATGCATGCTTGAAGGAAGTAGATATATAGTAAGGATAAGAGTAGAGGAGAGATAAAGAGAAGAGAGATATTTTGTACAAGGCAGATTTCAAGTTATTTTTTGATTCCTCTCAAGATAGTGAAGTTTTGATTCCATCCGCTTGCGGAGTAGACATAACCGAACCACGTAAAATTTTTATCTTATCTCTATTAATTTTTTTGCATCTTTTATAACAGTCTTAAATATATTCTACTTATATATTATTTCATTGGTTTTGGGAAGAACCCTTAGGCTTAAGTTGTCTTGGCTTTGCCCCAAGATCATTCTACCAGCTTAATTGTCGCCGCTACTCCCTAGAGGCCCAAAATGGCAAATACTAAGCCCATGTCATGTCTGCTTAGCCGAAAAAAAAAAGTCCATGTATTTTCTTGGCCATTTTTTAAGGTTCCTTATTGCCAAGAGGCTGTTCCATTCCATTTCTTGTTTTTTTTTTTTTTTTCAAATTTCACTTTCTTCAATAGAAAATAAATTGTGAAGTGTATTAATAATGGACATTTAATAAGAAAAATGGATAAAAGATATATTATTAATAAGGCAGTTTCTTTGTTGTGGATTTTTCTTTTTGATTTCTATTTTCTATTTCTAAAGAATGATAAAGGCAATATATTAGTTTCAATTTTAACATACGTTTGTATTAAAAAACCAAGTTCTACTATATGGTTGCATTTTTATTTTTATTTTTTTCTAAAAATTAAAAGGTAAAAATTGAAGTTATTTTTTACAAATAAATATTCCACTATTATTATTATTATTATTATTATTATTATTATTATTATTATTATTATTATATACTTATTTTATCATTAGTTCTATGGAATAGTAAGTGAAACATTAGAGCAAGAAAGGTCCTATTTGTGCACCTTTCTCTTTTCCTATTACATGGCTCATTATGGTCACAAGCATGGGATGAACAATATTATTCATTTACAAATGATATAGAAAATGTTCAATCCTCATGAGACAAACAGAGATTTGTTTGTCACATAAGCCCAAAACGCATAGCTAATTCAATAACATGACAACAATAACAATTAACCCTTAATTATCTCTTCCTAAACCCGAACGCATAGCTAAATCAAGTCGATTGAATAGATAAAAATTTATATTATAAAAATTTGACAAATTTTGTGAAAGGTAATGACTACCAATATCAATATTAACTTTCCACATTTACTTGGGACTCTGTGCAAAGTATTATATAGTGACATTACAAGTAAAATCACATTTTGTAAAACCAACATAATATTAAAAATTTTTAATAGGAAATAACTAAGTTAAGATATGTAAATTGTTAAAGAAAGAAGGCTGTTGAAAGTAAATACATGATATATATATATATATATATATATATATATAATAAAAAGTAATAGTTTATTTGCTACATATAATAAGATAAAATAATTTTTACAATTTTATATATTTTTAATATTATTTACATCGTACTTCACCCTTCATTTCATTTGAACTTTCTAAATATCAATAAGATAAGATGCTCAAGAATTAAAGCATGTGACATTAGGTTCAAAAGGTAAAGTTGTTGGGTTATTTCCTTCCATGTGCAAGAAAGCCCAAGTGGGCTTTATTAAAAGCCCAAAGCCTAACTCTTTTAGTGTGAAAAACCTAAAAGAAGTTATAAATAGAGAGGGGAGAAGAGAGGAGCCGTCACTTCTCAAAAGAAAGAGAGAAAAACATGATTTTTCTCATGCTGCCCAGATTTCATCAAGACTCCGATCTTGCTTCGTCTGTGGTCCAATCGAGCTAAAATTTGGAGGAGAGATTCATGACTCAAGGAGCTACAATCTGAACAGTTTAGATCGGATTTGGAGATCTGGAGTTGGGGTTTTTGCCCGTAAACAGTAACCACGAATTTGATATATTCTCTCCAATTCTCTTTGTATTTTCCAAGATTGTAGATATCTTGATGAGAGATATTTGTATCCTCTAATTATGATTAGAGAAGACTTTGTGTACCCAGTATTTGATTGATAGTGGAGATTTTAATTGGACTAAGTTCCGTGGTTTTTCTTCCTCTTATTATATCTAGCACGTAAAAGTAGAGATACACTATATTTTCTTGCATATAGGGAGAAAAATTATTCTACTGTGGTTGTTTATTGATATCTCTCCCAACAAAATGGTATCAGAGCTCGGTTAACAGATTGTCAGGTTGACAGTTTGAGTTATGGAAGCAAATACTAGTAGAATGATTAATCTCAATGGTTTAAATTATCACATATGGAAAGGAAAAATAGAGGATCTTCTTTATGTGAAAGATTATTACCTACCGGTATTTGGTGCTAAAAACCCAAAAAAAAGTCTGATGTGGAATGGACTTTGTTGCATCAACAGGTGTGTGGGTATATCAGACAATGGGTAGATGATAATATTTTGAACCATATTAGTAGAGAAACAAATGCACGTTCTCTATGGAATAAGCTTGGACGGTTATATGCTAGAAAGACTGAACATAATAAGTTATTTTTTATTAAACAAATGATGGCTTTGAGGTACCAAGACAGGACTCCTTTATCTAATCACCTGAATACATTCCAAGGAATTATTAATTAGTTGGCTGGAATGGGTATTAAGTTTGATGATGAGATACAAGGGTTATGATTGCTTGGTTCATTACTGGACTCATGGGAGACGCTCAAAACTTCATTGTCTAACTCCGCTCCAGAAGGTGTAATCACAATGGATATGGCCAACAACTGTTTACTAAATGAAGAGATGAGAAGAAAAACACAGGGGTCCTCTTCACAGTCAGAGATCTTGGTTACAGAAAAGAGGGGGAGAAGTAAAAGCTGAGGTCCAAAGAACAAAGATAATAGCATAAGCAAGTCCAACAAATTTGCAAATGTTGAGTGTCATCATTGCGGGAAAAATGGACACATCGAGAAATATTGCAGGCAATTGAAGAGAGAAAACAAGAATGAGAAAGGGAAGGGAGCGAAGAATGGAGATGACAAAGATGGTGATGATAGAGTTCCTACTACTACTCTTGCAGAATTCCTCATTGTTTATGATGATGAGATGATAAACGTTGCATATCATGAGACCAATTGGGTGATTGACAGTGGTGCCTCCATTCATGCTACATCTCGGAAGGATCTCTTTACATCCTATAGATCTAGTGACTTTGGAATAATAAAGATGGGAAATGATGGCTTGGTTAAAGTCATTGGAATTGGGGATGTGTATCTAAAGACAAATAATGGCACGAGTTTAGTTCTTAGAGATGCGAAGCATATTCCTGACATTCGTTTGAATTTGATTTCTGCAGGTAAACGTGATGACGAAGGGTACTGCAGCACTTTCAGTGATGGCCAGTGGAAGCTCACTAGGGGTGCTATGGTTGTGGCTCGTGGCATGAAGCACTCTGCATTGTACATTCTGCAAGCAAAGATCGCCAATGACATAGTTAATGTGATGGAGGATAATGGTACAACAGAGTTGTGGCACAAGAGACTGGCTCATATGAGTGAGAAAGGATTAGCTCTACTAAGGAAGAAAAGTCTACTATGTGGACTGAAAAGTACACTTTTGAAAAGGTGTACTCATTGTTTGTCAGGGAAGCAGAGCAGAGTTTCCTTCAAGAATTCCCCTTATTCGAGAAAATCAAAGATACTGGATTTAGTACATTCGGATGTGTGTGGCCCTATGAAGACGAGAACACTTGGTGGCTCCAGATACTTTGTGACCTTCATAGATGATCATTCAAGGAAGTTGTGGGTATATATCTTGAAGTCAAAAGACCAAGTGTTGGCTGAGTTCAAGAAATTTCAAGCCCTAGTTGAGAGACAAATTGGGAAGAAACTGAGGTGCATTTTTGGACTAACAACGGTGGAGAGTATTCTGGTCCATTTGATGAGTATTGCAGATAGCAAGGTATTCGACATCAAAAGACTCCTCCGAAAACTCCTCAATTGAATGGCATAGTAGAAAGGACGAACAGAACAATGCTTGAGAGAGTGAGATGTTTGCTTTCACAAGCCCGGTTGCCAAAATCCTTTTGGGGGGAGGCATTGAGCACTGTTGTTCATGTGTTGAATCTTGCACCCTGTGTTCCTCTACAGTTTGATGTGCCAGACTGAGTTTGGACAGGTAAGGATGTTTCCTATAATCATTTGTGTGTTTTTAGGTGCAAAGCATTTGTGCATATTCCAAAAGATGAAAGGTCCAAAATTGATGAGAAAACACGACAGTGTATATTCCTTGGCTACGGTCAAGATGAATTTGGATACAAGCTTTATGATCCAGTTGAGAAGATAATTGTGAGAAGCAAAGATGTCGTGTTTGTAGAAGATCAGATGATTCAGGATATTGAGAAGGTAGAGAAATCTATGTCTCAACAGGGTGATAGTTTGATTGTTGTGGATCCAGTTCCTTAGAATTTTTCATCTCAAGTTGAGAATGATGTTCAGAATGACCACTAGGGTAGAGGTGATATGAATGTTCCCTTACAGGTTTAGGGAGATGTTGAGACTGATGAGTAATTGACAGTGCTAGAGATTCCACGAGAGATTCCATCCAGGAGGTCAGCTAGAGACCGACATCCTTCCACTCGGTATGTCGCAACGTCCCGGCGCGATGTGCCCCGGGCGGTGAAATCAAAATCAATTTTAATTTTTAAGGAAAAATATGGAATGTTGGAGTTGCCACTAACTTTTAGTGTGGTTAGAACACATGATTACTATCCCATTAGGGGTAGAATAGGTCTACATTACCAGACCTAGGGTCGGGAGTTCGGTTACACGAGGGGAAGGTACAAGCACCCCCTACGCGTCCATTTTTACGAATGGTACCTAACTAATTCGGAATTATCCCTAAGTCAATCTAATAAGTCTTTCAAATTACCCCTCTATTAGTAGATTTACAAATATACATTGGGTATAAATAAATAAATAAATAAATAGATAATACAAAAATATATGCACAATATATATTCCCTCAGAACTAAAGGTACGTAAAACCCAAAGGCTAATACCCTAACATTAAAATCATAGGAAGACACCCACGCAAAAATACTTTCTAAAATAATACCAAAATACTAGAAATAATGGATATCACAATACAAAATATAAACATAGGATATAACTGAAAATTCCGAAAATATGTGATAATAATAGCCCTAATATATTATAATGATAACATTACCTGTAATAATAATACTACTATAATAATAACACATAAATATATCTCAGAATATTAATAACACATAAATACCGATACAATATTATAATACCACTTTAATATATGTGCATATATATATATATATATATATATATATATTATAATACGTAAATATTAATATTAGACCACAATAATACTACTAGACTAATAATACATATATATATATATATCATAATTTTAATAACTATACAATATGATAGTAATATATCCTAACAATACTGGCAAAAGCCATAATTATAAATAATCAAAACTTTGACATAACACTAAAAAACTCTAATATTAACAATAAAGGAAACATGACAATAAATCAAACCCTAAAAGTTAAATATAAACAAACATGGAAACAAATAAGACGAAATTATGACATTTAGACAAACCTAAAAATAAATATACAATGATATGGAAATAATCAAACCCTAAAAAATTCAACGTGCAATAAAATGGAAATAAATCAAAAATCCTAAAAAATATGTACTAATAATTTGGAAACATAACAAACCCTAAAGTTAAAATGTGATAATAATATGGAAACACTCATAACCCTAAAATTAATAAACAATCTATATAGAGGCAATCAAACCCTAAAAATATTAATAACATGCTAATTATAATAACGATGATAATAATAATAATATTTTAACAATAATAAACAATATGCTTGTATTTATACATAAACAATGTACTTAATACTACCAATAATGTACAAATAATAAAATATTTATACCAACACAATTCATCTAATAGTAAAACTAATAAATTAACAATGATATAACCAATAATAGTAACATGCTAATTATATAATAATCTTACCAATAATGCTATATAAACAATATAGTAATAATACTAATATAATTAATATAATAATAATGCTAATGATAATGAGCCAACTACATAACAATATGACTAATAATAATATGTAAATCATACAGTACTAATACTAATACAATCAACATAATAACAATACCCTTATAATCAATATAATGACAATATTAAAAATAATATACAAACCATATAATAATATTATTGATGGTAATATACAAATAATATAACAACATTATTAAAAATGATATTCACATGATAATAATATTATTACTAATAATATACAAATAATAATATTATTAACAATGATATACAACAATAATACTAGTATGGTATATATATACATATAAGCATAAATATACATGTGTTTATAGAGGGACTTACAGAGGGGGTATCGCCGGAGAATTGAGGCTAGAAGCGGCGACGACAACAAGGGCTGCCGGAGACGACGATGGCGGTGGAGGACAGTAAGGACTGCTGGAGATGACAATGGTGGTGAAGGTTCTAGCGACTCTCTCCTGCAGCAGTAGACTGCTGTGATGGAATGGAGGAGGATGGACGGAGATGGCGGGAGTCTTAAGCTGTTGCCAGAGCAGAGGCGGGTGCGGCTGGTTCTGGAGCAGAGGCAGAGGAGCAGCAGGGTGGCCGCGTTGGTGGTCGCAGGGTGAATGCTGGTCGGAGGCGTGGCTTCTGAAGTCTGTCCAGGGGTAGCTGGTCTGCTGCTGCTTCGGGTTCAGATGGTGAAGATGGCAGCTGTGGAGCAGAGGAGCTCTGGTGGTTTTCTGGATAGTTGCTGGGTTGTGGTCGGCGCAGTGGAGGATAGAGTGGGAGATATAGGAGAGATGGTTGCAGATGGAGAAGATGTGCGGAGTAACAGGGGAACCGAAAGATAGAGGGAGAGAATGAGAGCAAGGGGGCTGAGAAACAGAGGATGAGAGGAAGAGTGGTCGGAGGCACGCTCGGCCACTGGGCTGGGTAACCAAGAAGAAGAAGAAGAAGAAGAAGAAGAAGAATGAAGAAGCAGGTGTATGTCTTTTTGCTGTGCTCTGTGCTGTCTTTTTGCTGTGCTCTGTGCTATGTGTAGCCCCCCCCCCCCCCCAAGGCTAGAAGCGGCGACGACAGCAAGGGCTGCCAGAGACGATGACGGCGGTGGAGGACAGTAAGGACTGCTGGAGACGACAATGGTGGTGAAGGTTCTAGCGGCTCTCTCCTGCAGCAGTAGACTGCTGTGATGGAATGGAGGAGGATGGACGGAGATGGCGGGAGTCTTAAGCTGTTGCCAGAGCAGAGGCGGGTGCGGCTGGTTCTGGAGCAGAGGCAGAGGAGCAGCAGGGTGGCCGCGTTGGTGGTCGCAGGGTGAATGCTGGTCGGAGGCGTGGCTTCTAAAGTCTGTCCAGGGGTAGCTGGTCTGCTGCTGCTTCGGGTTCAGATGGTGAAGATGGCAGCTGTGGAGCAGAGGAGCTCTGGTGGTTTTCTGGATAGTTGCTGGGTTGTGGTCGGCGCAGTGGAGGATAGAGTGGGAGATATGGGAGAGATGGTTGCAGATGGAGAAGATGCGCGGAGTAGCAGGGGAACCGAAAGATAGAGGGAGAGAATGAGAGCAAGGGGGCTGAGAAACAGAGGATGAGAGGAAGAGTGGTCGGAGGCACGCTCGGCCACTGGGCTGGGTAACCAAGAAGAAGAAGAAGAAGAATGAAGAAGCAGGTGTATGTCTTTTTGCTGTGCTCTGCGCTATGTGCAGCCCCCCCCCCCCTCCTCTTGGCCTCTGCCTGTGCATTCTTATTTATAAAACAAAACCCTAAAAATCATTCTTTTCTTTTCCTTTTTCTTCTTATTCTTTTTATACTTTTATGATAATAATAGATACAGTAATAATGATAATAAAAAAAATAAAAATAATAATAATTAGTAAATAAAGTAATAATACTAATATTAAAAGCAATAATTAATAATAATAATAATAATCATAATAAAGTATAAATAATAATATAAGAAAATAATAACAATAATAATAAAAAATACTAAAAATAAAAAAATAATAATAATAGTAATAATAATAATAATAATGATAAAAAATAGTGATAATAATAATAATAATAATAATAATAATAATAGATATATCCAAAATAATAATAGTAAAGTAATAATAATAATACTACTAGTAATAAATAATGAAAATAATTATAAGAAAGTAATAATAAAATAAATATAATAAAAATACTAATAATAATAATAAAATAATAAATACCAAAAATAATAGTGATAATAATAATAATAATAATAATAATAATAATAATAATAATAATAATAATGAAAATAAGAATAGACCCCTTGTTCTATCTGACTAAGGCAAAAATAGGGTGTCTATACGGTATTCAGCAGAACAATATGTGTTATTGAGTGACGGGGGAGAGCCCCAGTGTTTTGCAGAAGCCATGGAAGATGAACACAAGATAGAGTGGGTTGAGGCCATGCAAGATGAGATGCAGTCATTGTATGATAACCACACCTTTGAGTTTGTGAAGCTGCCTAAAGGAAAAAGAGCTTTGGAGAACAAGTAGATTTACAAGAAGAAGCCAAATGAGTTCTCTTCACGACCACGATACAAAACTAGATTGGTTGTCAAAGGGTTCGGTCAGAGAAAAGGTATTGATTTTGATGAGATCTTCTCTCCAATTATAAAGATGTCATCGATTCGTACAGTACTTGATTTAGCAGCTAGTCTTGACTTGGAAGTTGAGCAGATGGATGTGAAAACTGCCTTCCTTCATGGTGATTTGGAGGAAAAGATTTATATGAAGCAACCAGAGGATTTCAGAGTGAAAGGAAAAGAGGATTATGTGTGCAAGCTAAAGAAAAGCCTATATGGTTTCAAGCAAGCACCAAGACAGTGGTATAAGAAGTTTGAGTCTGTTATGGGGGAGCAAGGCTACATGAAGACAATTTCATATCACTGTGTATTTGTTCAAAACTTCTCTGATGATGATTTTATTTTCTTACTGCTTTATGTGGATGACATGCTAATTGTTGGCAGGAATGCTTCAAGGATTGACCAGTTGAAGAAGCAATTGAGTAAGTCATTTGCTATGAAGGATTTGGGGCCAACAAAGAAAATTCTTGGCATAAGAATCAGTTGTGAAAGGAGTGCTAAGAAGTTATATTTGTCACAGGAGGAGTACATTGAGAAAGTGCTTTAGAGGTTCAATATGGACAAAGCTAAAGTGGTTAGCTCTCCTCTTGCTACCCACTTCAAACTAAGTACAAAGGAATGTCCTTCTACAGATAAGGAAAATGAAGACATGGAAAGAGTTCTTTACGCCTCAGCAGTATGAAGTTTGATGTATGCAATGGTTTGCTCAAGACCAAATATAGCCTATGCAGTTGGTGTAGTTAGCCGATTATTGTCAAATCCGGGAAGAGAGCACTAGAATGCAGTGAAGTGGATCATGAGATATCTTCGAGGCACTTCCAGTTTGAGACTTGGTTTGGAAAACGGACAACCATTGTTAGTTGGTTATATAGATGTAGATATGGTTGGGGATGTGGACACTCGTAAGTCTACTTTGGGCTATTTGATAACTTTTGCAGGTGGGGCAATAGCTTGGAAATTGAGACTTCAGAAGTGCATTGCTCTTTCTACAATAGAAGCAGAGTTCATTGCAGCAACGGAAGCGACTAAAGAGTTGTTATGGGCAAAGAAGTTCTTGAGAGAACTTGGTTTCGAGCAGAAGAGGTATGTGTTTTTTTGTGATAGCCAGAGTGCTATTCATCTTGCTAAGAATTCCAGTTTCCATGCAAGATCGAAGCACATTGATGTACGATACCATTGGATTAGAGATGCGTTGAACGATAATTTATTGGAACTTGAGAAGGTTCACACTGATGACAATGGTTATGATATGTTGACAAAGACACTACCAAGGGAGAAGCTTGAAGTTTGTTGTTCTATCGCTGGGATGGCGATTCCCTCTACATAGTTGGAAATGGGGAGATTTGTTGGGTTATTTCCTTCCATGTGGAGGAAAGCCCAAGTGGGCTTTATTAAAAACTCAAAGCCCAGCCCTTTTAGTGTGAAAAACCTAAAGGAAGTTATAAAAAAAGAGGGGAGAAGAGAGGAGCCGTCACTTCTCAAAAGAAAGAGAGAAAAACGTGATTTTTCTCATGCTGCAAATATTTCATCAAGTTTTTGATCTTGCTTCATCTGTGGTCTAATCGAACTAAAATTTGGAAGAGAGGTTCACGACTCAAGGAGCTACAATCTGAACGGTGGAGATCGGATTTTAAGCTCGGGAGTTAGGGTTTTTTTCCGTGAACAGTAACCGCGAATTTGGTATATTATCTTCAATTCTCTTTGTATTTTCCAAGATTGTAGATATCTTGATGAGAGATAATTGTATCCTTTAATTACGATTAGAGAAGACTTTGTGTCCCATTATTTGATTGATAGTGGAGATTTTAACTAGATTAGGTCCCGTGGTTTTTCTTCCTCATACTGGGAAAGTTTCTCACGTACAAAATTGCTTGTGTTCTTGTGGCTTGATGTGATTGATTATTTCTCTTATTATTTCTAACACGTATAAAAGTAGAGATACACTATATTTGCTTGCATATAGAGAGAAGAATTATTCCGTCGTAGTTGTTTATTGATATCTCTCCCACCAAAAGTGACAAAGTGCGGTGAGTAATGAACCCCCACGTGCTCTCTTTCTTCTACCAATGGAAGCACTGAGTAAAGGAGAAATTATTAAATAGACTAGGTAGATGACATCATTCATAGACTAATTCAATTAAATGTTGACAATTTTTAAACAGGCACATTAACAAATATCTAGTCAATTGTTTCTTACTAAAATAAACCCTAATTTTCTTTGTTGTTCAAGAGATAAATGCCTATTTTTTTTTTCTTTTTTATGTATTTAAATTTACAATTTTTTTAAAAAAAAATCACACTAAAAAGTAAAAAACCAAAAAAAAAAAAAAAATTTTTGAGTTTGACGCGTATCATAGCTTTAATTAATTAAAGAAAATAAAATAAAATAACTGCATTTCCTACTACCACCATAGCCTCAAAATTCATGATACCAAAAACTATCTTATATAATTTTTGAAAAATTAGAAATTTGTGATTATTTTGAAACCTAGAAATAAAAAATAAAATATTTTGCACAACTATAAGCAGTCTGTATTTATCTAATATGAATTTTAAAAAATGAACATAACTTGAATATCTATTATTCTTTGAAAAAATAAAAGATAAAAATGAAAAAAAAAAAAAAAAAACATTTTCTACAACTGAATAGGCCTCTAGCTTATCTCATTATATTTTGAGATTTCAGGTTGTAATGAAATCGTTTAATTGAAATAGATAACTACAACCTAAAATTGAAAACCATGCACAATTCATTGATGCTATTAGTAGTCTATGCATACACAGTTTGATAGTGTACTAATACTTTTCTCCCACATGATAAGATGAGCAAATGAGCAAGCATATGAATAAGCATTCAATTATTTTTTTAGAACATATGCAGGATATTTTTATTTAGATATTGATTAATGAATAGTAACACTAATAACATGTAGCATAGAAAACTTTTAGGCCTCTCATAACTACTTTATAGCAATTATGATTAACACATTATATCTCATCTGTAATTTCATAACTTGTAAATAGTTATGCTTTTTTTGGGGTATAATGTACATTAACACCCTAAAATATTTGTAAGAAAATGTTAAAATATTTCTATATTAAAATAATAATTTGAAAAGCTAGCTGTTAAGAACATACACAAATTTGTGATATTTGATGGTGGAGAGGATTGCTCAGTCACTGGTTGTGACTAAAACTCAGTGAGAATCAATACACAATAACAATGTATTTCAATCTCAAAATGGATACAGGTAACTTCAAATTAAAACTCTCTCTTACGCTCACTGGCTTTACACTCTCAACACACCACACCCTTCATTGCACACACACACATTTATTTATAGTAAATCATACAACAATATAATCAACAATGGTGGGAATTAAACTTCAACGGAGGTGAGCTGGTAGGTGGAGTAGGTTGCCTGCCAATCTCCAATGTCAACAGAAACGGCTGCCGACAAGTCAAGTTTAATTTTCAACATCCCCCCTTAAACTTGACTCTCCTAGTTTTGTCATTCCGAGCATTGTCTTCATTATTGCAAAAATATCATGCCTAAGTAGCTTCGTGAAAATATCAGCAATCTAATTATACGTTCTGTAAGATATCAACTCCACTTCTTTATTCTTGATATGCTCCCTGATAAAATGATACCGAGTATCAATATGTTTACTTCTTTCATGGTAAACTAGATTTTTCACAAGTGCAATCGCTGATCGGTTGTCGATGTAGACTTTTATGGGATTATTTTGAAGAGATCCCAGATACTTCAGTACATTCCTAATCCATATACCATGACAAACAGTTGAACTGGTAGCAACATACTCAGCTTCACATGATGACAACATTACGATGGGTTGCTTCTTTGAAGACCATGTAAATGCTGTATCTCCCATAAAAAATGTGAATCCTATCGTGTTTTTTCTTTCATCAAGATCTCTTCCCTAATCGCTATCTGAATAACCGATAAGTTTGTAATCACCTCTTGATAAATAGAACATACCATCGGTGATGGTACCTTTGACATATCAGAGTATCCTTTTCGCTGCATTTAGTTAGGACTGGTCAAGAGTCTCCATGTACCCGCTGACAAGTCCAACTCCATAGAGTATATCTGGTCTGGTGCACGTCAAATACCTCAAGCTTCCAACCAGACTTTTGAAATATGTGGGGTCAACATCTCCTTACTCATTCTTTCTCAACTCCAATCTCGTTCAACCGGAGTTGTCACAGGGTTGCATTTGTCCATCCCAAACTTCTTCAATACTTCTTTTGCATAGTGGCTCTAGGAGATGAAGATTCCCTTCTCGCTTTGTACGACTTCTATGCCAAGGAAGTGAGTCATCTGGCCAATATACGTTATTTCGAATTCTTTGACCATTGATTACGCGACAAAACTGCGTAATTGGACACTTTAATCCGGTCTTTACAGCTTATATTTTTAATTAAGTGTCCAAATTTGTCCAATATTTTAATAAAGTGCCGAAATTATCATTCTTGAGTTTTATTGTGCAATTTACGAGTTTTTGATAATTCTTTTTATCGCAGGAAAAGTCCTGGGAATGAAAACTGACACCTGTTTGTATTTCATATATAACTTTTCCTTCCAAACTCCGATTGAGGCAATTCAAATTTTTAGAGAAAGAGGAAAGGATTATCTACAACTTTTGTGTTTTGAGTTTTATGAGAAACTAGCTTCAAAAGGGTCAAATATTGCGGTGAACAGAGAGTAAAAATGTGACCCTGCCAAGCAAGCCGGGTCGGGTCAAGTTGTCGGGTCGGGTTGGCTAAACCGGGTCTAGGGCTTCCCCTAATATCTTTTATATTCTTCTTCTTCTCTCCCTTATTTCTTAGACGGCCCTGCGGGCTGCTCTCCTTCTTCCCCTTCTTCATCTCTTCTTCTTCTTCTTCTTCTTCTTCTTCTTCTTCTTCTTCTCTTTACCTTGCTTTATTCTCATCCTCTCTCTCTCTCTCTCTCTCTCTCTCTCTCTCTCTCTCTCTCTCTCTCTCTCTCTCTATTTTTATTTTTCTTTCCCTAAGCCCAGCACCTTCACAGCCTCCCCTCTACAACCCCTCTGCTGCAACTCCTGTTCCGGTGCCTCCTCTGCACAGACCACTCCGTGAGCCATAGCAGCTCCTGCTGGAACCTGACCACACCAGCAGCCACCTCTGCAACTCCACCTTCTGGACATCCACCCGAGCACCTGCAGCTGCCGTGAACAAAACTAAGCCAGCCAAGGCCCTCCTCTCCTGCACCAACTCCGGCAACATCTCCTCCACTCCGCAACAGGACCAGCCACTCCACCACTGCCAACCGAGCACAGCCCCTGCCCAACTCCTCTGCAAACACTCGAAGATCACCAAGCACAGCTTTCTCTCTAATTTTCACCTTTTCCTTCTATCTTTATTTATTATGAGTTGCTCTCTGCCTCTCTCTGTTCTCTCTCTCTCTCTCTCTCTCTCTCTCTCTATCATTATTTATTATTAATTAACTAGTGAAATTTTGGAACATTAGTTAGGGTGTTTTATTATTGTTGAACTTTAATTGTTTATTTAATCGCTCTTAGTTGAATTTTTCCATTGATTTAATTAATATTTGAATTATTTAATTAGTTTGGTAAAGCCCAGTTTTATTCTAAAAAAATAAAAAAAATAAAAAAAATGAAAAAGTGTTTTTATTTTGAGGTTTTTCAAGATTTAATTTTTCTGTTTGTTGAAGCTCAATTTAGTTAGGGTTAGTTTTATCAAAGTTCGTATTTTTCTTGTGTTTCATTATCGTTCAAGTGTTAGGGTTGTTTTAATTTATTATCTTTCGTTTTATTGATGCAATGAGCTACCATGGAATTGATTTGACTCGAAAACTGTGGATTACAAGCATGAGCGGCTAAGTTCGATAACTCGGGTTGTGGGTCGATGTCATTTGCTTTTCGTGGTTTATTAGTTGTCCTAAGAAATTATTGATAAACTTTTATTTGGTTGAAACCGAAAATTTAAGGTATCGTTGATAAATTGCTAGCTCTTGCTTCTTGTTTTGTTGTTGACGTTAGGCACATCAAAACCTTGATTTGATGTAGGATTTTAATCAACTTATTTTTACATAAAATTCGGTTGATGCGTAATAAGAGTTTTTATTTTCTTCCGTCTGGATGTGGCCAATTTACTCGATCTTTAGTGATAAAATTTCATCTTATTAATGTCTTGATTGGATTAACAAGAAGAGGAGTAAGGCCTAGGAAATTAGTAAACGGTGGAAGCAAACAGATGTTGAACTCGTAACCCGAGTGTTTGGTAAAATTGTTTAGTTTCGGTTGCGTTATTAGATTTACATTTTTGGAAAATTGATAAAATTTCAGTTTCATTTTGATAGTTTACTCAAGTTTCTCTCACTTTGTTTACTGTTTTCAAAATCGTAAAAGACAAAAAAAAAAAAAAAAAAGATTTTCAAACCCGTTTTTCAGCAATAGGATTTCACTAAACTTTTATAAATACTTTGATACTCAGTGGTCCCTGTGGAATACGATCCTGGACTCATCCTTGATACAACTTGACACTTCTGCACTTGGAAGCACAACTCAGAACGAGTCAACCATGCTCCTCTTGAAAGCGGCAAACATCTCTGGGTTGTTTCCGGTAAAGATCAGATCATCAACATATAGGCAGGCTATTAGCATGCTTCCATCTGTCTCCATCTTTATGTAAAGTGCATGCTCGTAGGGACACTTCTCAAATCCATTCTTCTAGAAGTAGTCATCAATCCTCATGTTCCACGCACAAGGTGCCTGCTTCAAGCCATAGAGTGTTTTCTTCAACTTGTACACTCTATTTTCTTTGCCGTTCTTCACATATCCAGGCTGTTGATCGATATAAATCTCTTCTTCCAGAAAACCGTTCAGAAATGTTGATTTCATGTCCAGCTGGTAAATCTTTCATCCATTTTGTGCTAAAAGTGAAATTAGTAATCTGATGGTTTCAAGTCTAGCAACCGAGGTAAAGATTTCTCCATAATCAATCCCTTCTTTTTGCTTGTAGCCTTTGGTGACAAGTCTTGCTTTGTATCTCTGAACTTCTCCTTGAGCATTCTTCTTGGTCTTGTAGACCCATTTCACACCAATGGTTTTGCGGCCCTTTGGGAGATTTGTCAACTCCCAAGTCTTGTTCTTCTCGATGGATTGAATCTCCTCATCCATCACTTTTCTCCATTTGTCTTCTTCGTTAGCTTCCTCAAAGTTAACCAGGTCGCTAGTCAATAATAGACAATATAGAGTAACATACTCTTTTATTGGTTCTATAGTTTCATACATGTCAGCTAGATTTCGAGCTCCTCTAGGTCTCATGTCTGAGATTTCACGCTCTATTGGTGATGGAGCTTCATTCCTCTGTGATGAACCATGTGGAGGTGTCTGCAGCTCAGGAACTTGTGACTCGATAGCCACCTCTCTTGTCTGTGTAGGTTCTTCTCCTTCAAGTGTTAATTCTACATCTTTGGAACATTCAGCCTGGTTCCATTTCCAGGATTCATTTTCTTCAAAGATGACATCCCGACTGTGAAAGACTTTCTTGTTGATGGGATTGTATAGTCGATATCCCATGGTGTTATCGCCGTATCCAACAAGGATACACTTCTCTCCTTTATCTTCCAACTTTGTCCTTCTTACTTCTGGGATCTTGGCGTAGGCTATGGAGCCAAACACCCTAAGATGACTCACACTGGGCTTGTGAGTACTCCAGGCTTCATATGGTGTCTTTGTATCAAGACTCTTCATAGGAAACCGATTGAGCAGATAGACTGCACATAACACTGCTTCTGCCCAAAAACTCTTGGGCACATTCTTATCACTTAACATGCTTCTAGCCATATTAAGGATTGTGCAGTTCTTCCTTTCGGCTACACCATTCAACTGGGGAGTGTAGGTCGATGTGAGCTGTGTTTGAATCCCTTGATGCCTAAGAAATTCTAGGAAAGCTTCGTCTCTGTATTCTCCTCCTTGGTCTAATAGGAGTGACTTGATGCGGTAGTCACTCTATTTCTCCACAAGAGCTTTGAACTCTTTGAACTTGTCGAACACCTCTGACTTTCTTTTCAGGAAGTAGACCCAGGTCTTCCTACTGTAGTCATCAATGAAGGTTAGGAAGTATTGATTCTGTCCATTCGAAAATGGTCTTAGTGGACCACACACGTCCGTGTGTATTAGCTGGAGCAACATGGTTGATCTCCAGTCGGCTTGCTTTCCAAAGCTGTTTCCGTGTTGCTTGCTCAGAATACAGCTTTCACATATTACATTTGGATGGTGGATATTGGGTAAGCCTTTCACCATTTTCTTGCTTCCCAATTGTTTTAAACTTTCAAAATTAAGATATTCATACCTTAGATGTCGTAGCCAGTCTTTGTCTCTAATGATAGCGCTCAAACACCTTGGCGTATCATGTTGGATGGCAAGCGGAAACATTCGATTTTTTGCCATTTGAACTCGAGTAACAAGCTTTCCTCGAGCGTTTATTATCACCATCTACTTATCACTGAGGCTAATTCGATAGCCTCTCTCCACGAGCTGTCCGAGACTAAGTATGTTAATCTTCATATTTGGCACGTAATAGACGTTGGAGATGTAAGCATGATCTCCGGACTTTTGTTTGATCAAAACATCTTCTCTCCCTTGGACTGGGATTTTAGAATTATCGCCGAAAGATATCTCCCCCTGAACTTTCTCATCAAGTTCAAAAAATAAGTTCTTTCTACCAGTCATATGGTTGCTGGCTCCAGAATCAAGGTACCAAACACTTTGGTTCTGGGGAGTTGAATTGTGTGCCATCAGCATCAACGACTCTCCATCTGCATGTTCAGTTTCGACAAGGTTAACCTCCTCGCTAACCTTTTCTTGTTGTCGCCCCCGACATTCATTGCTATGGTGTTCATACTTGTGACAATTGTAGCATCGAATGTTTC
Source organism: Malania oleifera (assembly GCF_029873635.1). Classification (NCBI taxonomy): domain Eukaryota; kingdom Viridiplantae; phylum Streptophyta; class Magnoliopsida; order Santalales; family Ximeniaceae; genus Malania; species Malania oleifera. Next base: position 28,278,797 of record NC_080417.1, read on the forward strand.
TTTTGTCTATGTTTGGGCGGTTATTGTATCCCCCTCTTCTTCCTTGTCCTCTGCCTCGTGGGACATAGTTTTGTTGATTTCGTCCTCCTCTAGTGGAACCTCTTCCGCCTTTGCTACCTCCTCTGGAGTCAAAGTTTCCAGAATTTCTTCCACGAGATCCTCGGCCTCGTCCTCTTCCTTGTTGTGACGTCCCCCCTTTGTCGTATCTATCTGCAGTGAGGTACAACTTCATTTGGAGAGCTTGTTCCAGTGCTTTATCATCACTTCTTCTGTTGACTTTCTACTCATGGGCTTGGAGTGAGCCCATAAGTTCTTCTACAGACATTATTTCCAAATCTTTTGTTTCTTCTAGTGTCACAGCTATATAATCATATTTTGGATCTAAAAATCGCCAAATTTTCTCACAAATTCTCTCGTCATTGAGAGTCTCTCCATTTCTTCTCAATTGATTTGATACTACCATTACTTGTGTATAGTAGTCAGCAATAGATTCAGTAGACTTCATTTTGAGAGATTCGAATTCACCTCGCAATGTCTAAAGTTGAATCTTTTTTACTTTATCTGCACCTTTGTGTGTTCGATGGAGAGAGTCCCAAACTTATTTGGATGTTTTGGCGGAGGCAATGATTTCAAACATGGCCTCATCAAGGTCTTGATAGATTATGGACTTCACCTTGCAATCTTTCTTTCAATCGGTTCGCAAGGTCGTTCTTTGAGCATCCAACATAGCTGCTTCGGCTTCCTTTGATGGGCTTTCTCTGTACTCATCTTCAAAAATGTTCATGACATCCTAAACACCTAGTAGGGCTCTTATTTGAATAGACCAGTTGTCATAATTCTCCCCGGTCAATTTTGGAATAACCAATTGGGTAGTTCTGTTAGCCATCGAATTATATAAAAACAGAGAGATGGGGGTTGATTTTGGAAAATCTGATGCCACCAATGTGTTTAGAAGATCAAAAAACCTTAGGAACCGGTTTTGGGTTGCAAAGAACCGGTCCAAAAAATACTGAACCAGCTATAGAAATTTTCGGGTGGCTTTTAAACTGGCCGGTTTATTTTAACGGCTGTTGAACGACGTTAAAGTTTACCGTTAATCCACGTGGCAGCAACTGCGCGTACCGCGTGTCGGCGGCTGGGACTCGGGTCGAGTCTCAAGTATGGATCCAGTTTGCGGGTCGCAGATCCGGGTTGCGGGTTGCTGGCCGAGTCGGATCTCACCAAGCGGGCGAGGAAGACGAGTGCGGAGCGCGTGGACGCGTGTCACCGGCAACCGGTGTATTCGTTGGCGCGTGCGGCTCGTGGGAGAAGCGCTGAAACCGTCGGAGGCGCGTGTAAGCGCGTGCAAAGCCTCCCGAAGTTCCTTTGCAATGTAGTTTCCACCATTAGAATAGTCTTGAGTCGAATTGCAGAATAGTAGTCTCAATGTTAGATTTTGAGCAACTTTAAAACTAGAAAGAAAATTGAATTTCCTTTGTTTGGGAAATGTCGGCGTATCTGGACGCTCTGATACCACTGATGGGTGGAGAGGATCGCTCAGTCACTGGTTGTAACTAAAACTTAGTGAGAATCAATACACAATAACAATGTATTTCAATCTCAAAATGGATACAAAGAACTTAAAATTAAAACTCTCTCTTAGGCTCACTAGCTTTACACTCTCAACACACCACCCCCTTCATTGCACACACACATCTATTTATAGTAAATCATACAACAATATAATTAACAATGGTGGAAATTAAACTTCAATGGAGGTGGGCTGGTAGGTGGAGTAGTTGCCTGTCAATTTCTAATGTCAACAGAAATGGTTGTCGACCAATCAAATTTAATTTTCAACCATATTGGATTGAACATACTAAAAAGATAAAGACAAACAAAATTTAAGAGTGGTCGGCATTTGTGGCCAGCAACATCAATTGATTTACATGTGAGATGTGACACTCTAGCTACCATTTTTTTGTAAACTTTTTTTTGAAATTATTTTAAAATCTCTATTATTAGAAAGGTATTTTAAAAAAAAAAAAAAAAATTGGTATGATTTTTACTATCTCAAAATATCCCTATAACTACACATAAATATTTTAAAACCAGATCGGTTCTTCATTAAGGCCATTGAGGTGCTTGTCTAGGGCCCCAAAATTTTTAGGTCCCCCAAATATGTTTTTAATATAATAATATTAACATTATTTATGGAATTCACATGTTTGGTGGGTGGAGTGCACATGTAGTACAGTTAAAATTATTTGATGTATGAAGAAAAATTAATTTTAAATAAAAAAAATTAAAAATATATATATTAAGAGTTTCTAATTAAATCATTCGCTTAGGACCCCATATCGTGAAGAGCCGCTTCTGTCTAAACTTTCCTTATATCTATTTATAAATATTTCATAAAAATTCAAAAAATACCCATAATTGCCTAAAACTACTTTAAGATTATTTTATTATTATTTTATTACCATCACCACTCGTATACGTCCCTACCGCTAGTTACATATTTTGTTGATTCTATTCCTAATTGAGATATACAATTCGTGAACCAGACCAACCTAGCTATCCCCTTCCCACTCCCGAATAATATCTTCCGTGAATCGTTTCTTAATTCTTAGTTACCCGCTGCGAGCACATTTGCGGACGATGCGAGGCTAACCTGAAAAAATGGACCTATGCACCTTTGCCTCCCATTATTATATATATCTTAAGAGAGGAACTTATTCTCTATCGAATTCACAAAATTTACAGTTCAAGTTGGCAGGCATCTTCAATCAATTCCAAGCCTCATTAAGAACCACCTTCGCCAATAATTTGGTATCTCACCCTAATCTTCTCTCCCTTCCCTATCTCTGTAAATTGCACCAACTGTGGAAATCAAAACAGTACTCAAACTCACCGAGCTACACGCGTGCAGATGCATATGGCGATCACGAATCCACCCCATGCGGCAGTTCTCGCGAGCCCCGGCCTGGGCCATTTGATCCCGTTGCTGGAGCTCGCCAAGCGCCTCGTCACCTTCCACGACATGCACGTCACCTTCCTTGTCATCACCACCCATGCCTCCGCCGTGCAATCCCAACTCCTCCGTTCCTCTTCCCTCCCCGACGGCCTCCGCCTCCACCTCCTCCCGTCGGTCGACGCCTCATCCCTCTTCCCCCGAGATACCACTCTCGTTGTCCGCATAAGCACCATCGTTCGGGCTTCCCTCCCGTCTATCCGATCCACCATCGCCGATCAGCCCCGTCCCTCTGTACTCATCGGCGACATTTTTTGCACGGATCTTTTCGAAATGGCGAAGGAGCTTTCGGTTCCCATGTACGTGTTCTTCACGGCATCAGCCAAGTTGCTCGCCTTCATGCTTCATCTTCCCACTCTTGACGAAGAGGTCGAAGGAGAGTATGTCAACTTGCCGGGGCCCGTGGCGATCCCGGGTTGTGACCCTATACGAACCGCCGACTTGATCGATCAGGTCCGGAACCGGAAGATCGACGAGTACAAGTGTTTCTTGCACCATGCAAGCAGGATGTGCATGGCTAAGGGTATTCTCGTCAATACAAGCGATGACATAGAGCCTAAAACACTTGCTGCCCTGAGAGTTGACCCGGACTTCGACAAGCTGAGGCCTACACCCTTGCCTCCCGTGTATCCAGTGGGTCCCTTGATCAAATCAGACGACGGCGACCAAGCTGAGGTGATGACGTGGCTGGATGATCAACCGGCTGATTCTGTCCTCTACATTTCATTTGGAAGCGGTGGGACCCTTTCAGCAGAGCAGGTGACTGAGTTGGCTCGGGGGCTAGAACTGAGTCAGCAGCGGTTCATTTGGGTGGTGCGACCACCTTCTTCCGAGTCAAAAGCGGCGGCCTCCGGGACGTTCTTCAACGTGGGGAGCGAACACGAGGAGCCGTCGGATTTCTTGCCAGATGGGTTCTTGGAGAGGATCAAAGGCGTGGGAATGGTGGTCTCATCGTGGGTCCCGCAGGTGAAGGTACTCCGCCACGCATCGACTGGCGGGTTTCTCACGCACTGCGGTTGGAATTCGATTCTGGAGAGCGTCGTGCATGGGGTGCCGATGATCGCGTGGCCGCTCTACGCCGAACAAAGGATGAACGCGACAATGCTGGTGGAGAGCCTCGGGGTGGCGGCTCGGCCGTTGTCGCCGCCGGGAAGGGTGGTGGGGAGGGAGGAGATAGAGAGGGTTGTGAGAATGGTTATGGAGGCGGAAGAAGGAGCGCAGATGAGGTGTAGGGTGGAGGAGCTTAAACAGAGGCTGTCCAAAGCCATAGAGGAAAAGAGGACCTCTTATAATTTGTTCTGTGAAGTTGAAAAGTGGAAGATGGGAAGTAAGAGCTCTCTCGGAGTGAAAGGGCACTCACAGTAGCGGCTCTTCATGCCTAGGAGAATAATTTAATTAGGGGTCTTTAATATTTTATTTAATTTTTATTTTTATTTAAAATTAATTTTTTTAAGTATATCAAATAATTTTAACTGCATTGTATCTGCACTCCACCTACCAAACACATGAATTCCATAAATAATGTTAATATTATTATATTAAAAAAATATTTAGGGGTCCCAAAATTTTTGGAGCCCTAGGCAAGTACCTCAGTGGCCTAATGTAAGAGCCGGCCCTGGGCACTCATGAGCACTGAAGTGTTCGCAATTATTTCGGAACATAACATATGAAAGCTTGATCTGTGCATCAGTTATTATTGTTTATTTGCCATTTTCGCCACTCTCCAGCTGCCAGTTGAGGGTAGAACGTTCACAATGTATTATTGTTGGCCAAGGTTGTGTAATTATATATGTTTAGAAGATCAAATTGGTGTCACACCATATCGTCCAAAATGACATTATATGGCTGTAGTCACCGAATTATAAAATAATAAAAAATAAATTCATTTCTACCATTTGAAAAACACATCAATTTAGTGTATTAAATTTGAATTTTTTGAGTTTAGATAAATTTTAATTTAAAATTATATCATTTTTTTAAACCCAGACAAGTCTAAATTTTTTCTTTGAAACTCATGCTACTAAACAGTATATAATAGTTTTATTTTTTATGTCTTTAATTTGAAAAATAAAATTAAAAAAATATGTCAACACAAGTAGTAAAAATGAGGTCGGGGAAGAGAGAGAGAGAGAGAGAGATCAGGGTTGGATTTTAATTAGTGTTCGATTTGCTCAAAATTGATTAACAAAGTCAATTCAAATTAGCGGTTTTAATTAGAAATACACTCAAATTCAACCAACAAAATGAAACAAAAAGAATATTGTTTTGGTCATATAACAATACGTGAGAGTTTAGAGAAAAGTATTTTTCTGAAAAATACTTATTTGAAAAAAAAGTACTTATCTTTGAGATTCTTATTATAAGTACTTTTCAGATAATACTTTTCTTAGAATTTTTTTTTTTTAAATTCTTACAACCCTTTGTTATTTCAATATTCTTTAATTGACTTTTCGTTAGATGCATCAAATATTTGGCACCAAAGGGTACTTAATATAGTATTTTCAATTAGTTGTCATTGCCTTTTAGTTTCAACCATTGGTGAGCTATTTCCCTCCCTTGTTATTTCTTTTATTATTATTATTATTATTATTATTATTATTATTATTATTATTATCTAATAGTTGGTTAGTAGAGTAGGTTTTATGTTTATGATTTGTAGGCTTAATATATGTGTGAACCTTAGTGACTACATGATCCTATTTGGCGTATTTTGATTATTATAACTCATTAGTGGTTCTAAGTTATTAACCTTTGAATATCAAGTTATGATAGGTGCAAGTAGAGAAAAGTGTGGAAATTTATGAAGATAAAGGCTGAATTGTAAAGATCAAGTGGACATTCAAGTGGAAGATCTCAAGTACATCAAATGGATCAATTGTGAATTCATATGTAATGGGGAGTGTTTGAGGTAGGATTTTTGTAACTCTTTTAGTATTCTTTCACACAAATTTATTGAGTAAGAGTTGAGCAAATTGCTTATATCATTCCTCATATAGGATATCATTTATCATTTGAATAAAAAAATATGTTTTTTCATAGTTTTTATACTTAGAATTTTTCAAAGTTAAAACCATGATTAATATGATACAAGAATCACATATCATATACTCTTTTTTGTTTATTATGGGACAAGGTTTCAATGGTATGATAGCGTATACTTTAGTATATTTGGTCTCAGTTGTGTTAGAATCATTTTCATGTACCTAAAATAGAGGAAAATCAAGGCATTAAGAGAACAGGGAAACAGTTTTTCATGTATATATTGACAGTTTCCTTACAGAGCCTACTAGGTAGGTGGCTTGAGGCAAAACCGTCAGCAGTTTGGGTCATATTTCAAAACATAATGACTAGTTTTTTAAATTGTAAAAATGTTTTATTTTGCATTTTAGTGTGTCTAACAACTATACAATGGCTAATACACGTTTTTGACTATTGAAATAAGGCTTCTAACTTGTTTAAGAGAATTTGGGGGCTAGTGAACAAATCTCCTGAAGCTCATTACATTCTAGTTCGTCAATTTAGTGCTTACTCGATGCTCTCTTTTGTTCTCTAATCTTGTTTGTGATTCAATACTTGAGAGATTAATGTGAGGATTAATTCTTAGTGTTTTGATTAGCTCATTCAAGGAGTATTGTCTACATCAACAACATCTTGTATTTCTTCTTCAAATTGTAAAGGTTCTTGTTGAACCTAACTTGAAGGCTTTTTGTGAGCAAGAAGGGATTTGTTCCCTTGGTGGTGTAAAGGCTTCTCTACCTTTAAGGAGTAAGTACAATGGATTTGGAATCCTTGAGCTTGGCTCAAGATGTGGACGTAGGCAAGGGGCCAAACCATGTTAATATCGCATGTTAAGCTTCTCTTCCCTTCACTCTTTTACTTACACTTTGTGTGTGGTTTATTTTATATATTATGATATAATCACTTGTGTCTTGCCAAGGATTTCATTTTGTAGAGAAAAGCATAAATCCCCAAAAAGAGCCTATTTGACCCCCTCTAGACTCCACGCTAGGGACAAACAATATGCATTTTTTGTGTTTTCTATTTGCAAATCTTGAAATATACATAGTTTTTCAAAAAGTACTGTTGCACTTTTTTTTTTTTCTAATTTTAGTCTAACTTGGATTCACACTAAAAATTGTATGCTTTAGATTTTTAAATCCATTATGTTGTTTGTGTAGTCTCTATACACACAATCAGTCCAAAGTCCAAATAAGTGAGCAAGGTTGTGTTTAATAGCTGACAGACAACGTAAACTTCTGTTAGATCTTATTATCATGAATTCTTACCAAATTCACCTAAGCCAAAATAATAGACTGGGTCAGTGAACAAGGGAGTAGACTAAGTAGTTAGCATGCATAAGAAAGTAGGATTAGATTAGAAACTTGGAGTATATTGACAATGATGGGAAAAAGTATGAAAATAGTGGAAATAATGTTTAGAAGGAAAATTAGCTTAAGCTGCCTTTAAGAGACTAAATGGGTAGGGAAGAAAGTTGAAGAAATTTGAAAAATCAGGATTTAAACATTAATTGGTACACTGGAAAAAAGAAACATAAAAATGGGGTAGGAGTTATAAGTAAACAAAGACAAAAAAATAATGTAGTAGAATTAAAAGAATAGTGGATAGGATCATTAAAATGAAGACAACTTTAGGCATAGAGATAGTAAATGTCGTTAGTGTGTATGCTCCTCAAATAGGTTTATCAAAAAATCTTAAAATACAATTTTAGGAAGATATGAATAGTATTTTACACACTACAAAAAAAAAAAAAATTGGTTTTTAGTGACGAATTTATTAGTGATAGATTCAATTTCGTCACTAAAAGTGGGTATTAGTGACGGTTTTTAAGAACTATCACTAATAACTTTGTCACTACAAACCAATTTTCTTGCCCAAACTATTGTGGGAAATCACTTTTCACGCAAAAATTATCCCGGGAAAATATTAGCAACGATTTTATGGGTATTAGTGACGAATGGAATCCGTCACTAAAAGTCGTTATTAGTGACAATTTGGTAGTCGCCACTACTATTATTGTATTAATATATAAAAATAATATAGTTAACACTATTAGTGACGAATTTTCAAAACCGTCACTAATAATATGTATCAGTAACAGTTTAGAGTCGTCACTAATAGTATTTTTATTTAAAAATTTTAAAAATAATTTTTTAAACAATAGTAGTGATAGTCTGGGAAGATTCATCACTAATAATGTGGTATCACATAGTCTTTTTATTTAAAAAAATTAAAATAATTTAGTTTACAATTTTAGTGACGGTTCGAGAAGATTCGTCACTAATAATGTGGTATTAGTGACGGTTTATATTCGTCACTAATAGGCTCTTTATTTAAAAAATATAAAAATAATTTAGTTAAATATATTAGTGATGATTTGCGAGATATTAGTGACGGTTTATATTCATCACTAATACGGATAAATATATTTACCCGTGCCGCTTGAGTTTCCCCCAAATTCTCTCATTTCCCTCATTTCCCTATCTATTTCCCTCCTCCCCTCCCAATCCTCCTCTCTCCGTTGCAGCCCCAGCCCCTCTCCATTTTCCCTCTGATTTCTCCCTCCTCCCTCCTTTCCCAATCTCCCCTCTCTAGCCATTCCCACCACCACCGTTGACGTTGCTGCTGCCATTGCTTCCCACCGCTCACTTGAGGTCTTTTTGTCAGTTTCGTCGTCTTCTTCTTCTTCTTCTTCTTTTATCTCACGGGGCACAAATTCTTTTACCTGATGGTGAGAAATGGCTTCAACAGCTCTTATGGATTCCAATCCTCCACACAGCGATTCAACTATTCCTAATTTATTCGGTATCGTTCTCTTTCTTGCTTGTGTTTTCTGTTATGCTGGTGCCTACGAGATGCGATGCAATTAGGGGTTTAGGGGAGTGAGGAGAGATGGTCGTGTTGTATTGGATGGTATTACACATCACTCCTACTGCTGTCCGAATAAAAGTGGATAATAAGGAATTTAGATGTACAACCAAACAACTGGTCTCTTAATTTAAAACCCATTCAATGAACTGGTTCTGTTTACAGTCCATTCAGCGAAAACAAACACCCCCTAAAGTATAGAAAATGGTCGCTCTCTGCCTGTTCTAGTGCAGTTGGTAGGAGCACAATGAAAGGGTTTTTGGATTCCTTGGGAATTCTATATACAAAAATTAAAGATCCAATGATGTACCCTTTTTTGTTGGAACTCTAGAAGTTTTACACTAATGCTCAGAGAATTTCTATAGGAGCTCTAGGATTACCTTCTAGTACATGGGAACACTACACACTTCCTTCACTCATATACGCACACACACGCACACACACTTAAATTTTTCATATTGAAAAATGGCTGCTCTGTGCCTATTCTGGTGCATCTGGCACATGCACAATGAAAGGGCTTTTTAGGGGAAGGAATTCTCCATACAGATATTACAAAGTTACAATGATGTGTAACCTTTTTTGTTGGAACTCTGGAAGTTTTATACCAAAGCTCAAAGAATGTATATACTTTTTGCTCCTTTGAGCCCTTGCCTTTCTGCACATGGGTTGGCATCCTTTGGTGCCCAAGAATACACACTTCCTTTACTTATATACGCACAAGCACACACACACACTTAAATTTTTCATTTCGAAGGCAAGTCATTAGTATCCACATTCTACAAACCAAACTGCATATGAACTTCTAAAGGGTCTTCTATGGTTGACTCACCTCCTCCTCCTCCTCCATTTGCATGTCCAAACAACATATGATGGAATTTATGTGCTTGCACTTTATTTTTGGAGTACTTCTCTGTTCATTAGTGATGTAGCTACTCTTTTATTTCTTTGTGCACTCTAGTTTTGGTTTTTTTTTTTTCCTTTAAAGTTGTGGGATGACTAGCTTTCATCTACCCATTTTAGTAACGTCATGGGTTGGATACAAATCACTTGCTCACCTAGAGCCCTGTCATAGTTTAATAATTTTTTCTTAATTAAAATTTTAGCAACATTTTTGTTGTAAAAATTCTCTTTATTTAGATGATAAAGAGGATGCCAGCATGTTAAGATGGAGATTTGAAACTGCCCCTTTTGTTCTAAGAAATTGAGATGTCTTGGAGTTGAATCTATTGCATGGCCTTTTAGTAGATGTGCAAATTACCTATATAATAAAACTGAATATTATATAAAAAATATAATATATATAAATTATGATTTCATTATGATTTTAATTTTTTTAAAAAAATTAAGTTAGACATGTGTGCGGCACATGTTTTATTGTTAGTATTAATAAAAGACACTAACCTTCAAGAAATACTACAAAAGAATACAAATCTCTATTAGAATTTGGTAAAATTAAAACAAATCTTCTATGAATTTTCAATAATATCACAAACCTAACATTTAATTTTAGGGTTTCTATCCTTCTTTCTGAACATGAAAATGCGAATGAGTGCCCAATAGTGTCATAAAACTAAAACAAATCTCTATAGTGTTTCAAAGCTTACTTGTATCTTTTTATTTTATTTTTTTGTATCACTTATATCTTTTAGTCATAAATTGAATTAGTTCATTGGGTCTTTCGTTAGGCTGCCTAGTCCCTTCACCAAAAAGGGTTAAAAAAAATCACCCACTCGCCAGTCGCCGCTCAAAAATATTGCCCTAGCCTCTAATTCCAAAAACCGTTTCTTCCAAACCTCAACCCTTGTCTCGACTCTCGTCTTTGTGCACTCCAAATCATTCATCTTATTCTTAAAATAAGCAATAGGCTCTTTCTCACATTCACAGAACTCCTCGAAGGCCCCAATAATCTCTCGCATCCCTACTTCCTCCTCTTTTCCCGATCGCTTGTTACTCTGTTATCCTCTTGAAAACAAATGATCGTCTCTATAGCATCTTTGTACTTTTTCTTCAAGTATTCCAATTGATCTTCAAGCAAGCATTTACTGAGCGCCAACTCTCCATTCTGCTCTCCATTTGTGAGTGATCTTCTATTGAAGATCGCACTTATATAGGAGCATTGATCAAGCGCTGGCACTCAATAAATGCAAGCTTGAAGATCAATTGGAAGACTTGAAGAAAAAGTACAAAGACGCTAAAGAGACGATCAAGTGCTTGCGAGAGGATAACAAAGTAATGAGCGACAGGGAAAAAAGGAGGAAGGAGGGATGCGAGAGGTTATTAGGGCCTTCAAGGAGTTCTCGTGAAGGTGAGAAGGAGCATGTTGCTTATATGAAGAATAAGATGAACGATTTGGAGTGCACAAAGGCGAGAGCCAAGACAAGGGTTGAGGCTTGGAAGAAGTGGTTTATGGAATTAGAGGTTAGGACAATTTTTTTGAGTGGTGACTGGCAAGTGGGTGATGGATGACTATCCATAATGCACCGAATGACTAAATATTTTTTATGGATGGTATTATGTTATATGAATTGTAGATTGAACTATTGGAATACATGCTTGTGTTGAATGTCAACTACATGACTGATGTAATATATTGTGAATTGCATGCTGGTAGTGGATTTAGGTTCTCACATGCTCAAACTAAATTGTATCTACATGATGCAGATTATTGTGATTTGTTTGCTTGAATCTATCAAGTTTTAGTGCATGAATATTTTGAAAAATGTCCAATTTACAAACGGCATGCTGCTGAAATTTCGTTAAAATTTTTCCAAAATAAAATTATGTACAACAATAATTATGATAAAATGAATGTTAAAATATTTTTGAAATGATGAGTGAAAGTTAAACGAATATTAAACTTCATCCTTACATAATAAGTACTATCACTTCATGTGTTCATTGAAACTTAGACCCGTTCAAGTATGGTCACTATACATTCATGACTAATCGTACATGTAAGACAAATCAATTGTTAAAATTCAATTAATTATTAGTCATACTATGTAGACTAATAATCAATTGAATATGTTAATTATTTGTTTCACTTACAATTAGTGATGTTTGTATTTCAACCATTCTTGAATTGTCCAATGTAGACAGTTTAGGAAGTTGTATTTACATTGTTGTCATCGTTCACGTTTTGTTCATTATCATTATATATTTCGAGCGCGTCTCTACTTGTGTTCTTTGGGTGCATAGTGGGGTGTTGTGACAATTTGTTAGTGATAGAAAACTAGCAGGTGATGTGCACTTCCCCCATATCGTGTACTTGGAGAGCCATAGGCAGATGCTGCCGAAATTTATAATGACTACGACGAAAGAATTTGAGCAATTGATTGCAATGTAAATGCTATATTCCTGAATGGTATAGGATCCGTACCCTTTATATGGACATGTGGTTGATTTTAGGATTCATGATGCATGCGTCATAAATATTATGAGAATGTAATCAACACCATTTACTTGAACATGTTATAGGGTAATTAATAAACATGGATAAGAGTTGGATGGAGGCTCGGGGTAAGTTTTTATCAGAATACATGAAAGCAATACATGATTTTATAGAGTTCGCGCATCCTCGTGCAGACAAATCTAGTAGAATAAGGTATCCTTACAAGAAATGCCAAAACCTAACATTCAAATACATTGATTTGGTTCATACACATTTATTAGACTTTGGAATAAAGAAAAGAAACACAACATGGGTGTTTCACGTTGAAGATTACACAGTTCAGAGCGATGATGATGACGATAAAGATGAAGGGGCAAATATAGTAGGTGGTGATACACGTTCGAAGGGTTAATAGAAATGTTAGGTGACTTGCAAATGGGGATTGCAGTGGACATGGACAATGTCAGCGTGTCGCATACTGGTGATGAATCTACTTCATAAGGTACCATACCTTGCAATACTAGTATGTTAAATCGACTCGGTAAATCATTTTCTAATCTCGTGAGGGATGCATGGGTGTCCCTATATCCAAACTATACAAAGTTCTCAAAATTAGAGTTCCTAATAAAGTTGCTTCATGCAAGGACAATGCATGGGTTATCTCAGAGCGCATTCAACATGCATTTAAGCCTCATTAAGGCGGTACTGCCTAATGGTGAAATATGTCCTAACAACTTGGCAAAGAGCATGCAGATGTAAATTGGGCTTTATTTGACAATGCTCTTTAGAAAATAGGAGACATGTTCTCCTAATTTGCCACTAATGGGAAAGTATTCTTCAAACATAAGATATTACAAATAAATGCTTCATTTTATAATACCACTTGTTGTTATGATTATTTTTACTAAAATTCAATTTTTAAGAATGTTATGTTTTAGATAACCAAACTAAAGCATATATCATCAAAACAATTCACATGAGAAAAACAAGGTTTTTCCATTTATCACCCATAAAATTTATTTCTAACTAACAAGCTTTGCATGCTATTTCATCCCATAAACAATAGCCAATAAAAGGAAATAAATCAATTTTCAAGATGAATACAATTCAAGAGATCATATTGGTTTTAGCATTTTCATTCATCAACATTGGCTTGATCATCAAGAATTCTCAATAAAGTAATTTAACAATTTAGAATGCATAAATTGGGATTTTATCCCTTAAGCACATCTTAGTCATCGTATTCTTTTTTACCTAGGTAAAGTAAAGTCTACCTAAAACTAATTCCTAATCCTAGGTTCTAAGAAAACAAGAATTCAAAGATCACGTGTTTCCTTTGGGTACCCATTCTTTCTTGGGTGCCAATGAGTTTTTCTTCACTACCCATTCTAACTTCTTTTCTTTGCCTCTATTTCCTCTATAAGGGCAAAAATATCTTATATGACCCTTTCTTTCACAATATAACAAATTTTATTTTCATGTGAGGGTCTTGACTTATTTGTATTATTTTTGCTTGTTGAGGAATGACCATGTGGTTTAAAATTATTTTTACAAAAATTATTTTTCTTAACTCCCAAAAATGCTTTGGAGTTTTC